>NC_056726.1:1127715336-1127775416 GCF_019279795.1 Protopterus annectens
GGATCCTAGTTGTTCTGCTGGGACTGGCTGGATGGCTCTTTTTGCTAGCAGTTTTGATATTTCTGATACTGCTAGTTCCCTTAGACCGGGTGGAACATCTGGAAGGGTTCCCTTTTGTTGAATTGGGGTTTGGATAAAGGGAATTTTGTAACCCTCGGATATGATCGACTGTACCCATTTGTCTTGATAAAAGGGAAAGCCAGGCTATTGGGTACAGCGACAATCTTCCCCCGACTGCCTCCGAAGGTGGACAATCGGGCAACATCTCAGGGATGCTGGAAGGGTTTGTCAGAGAGAGGCTCCCTGCTACCCTGGTTTTGCGGACCCCCCCTGCCCCTAGGGCAGCGTCTGTTGTTGTTACCCCCTCTGCCTCTGGGGGTAAACTGACCTCTTGCGTCAGACGTGACTCCTTGAGATTTACGGAACCACATTTTCCCACCCTTCTGACCCTTAGAGTATGGTCTTGAAGGAGTGGAGAAACAGACTCCTGCAGCAGAAAGAGTCTTGCCATCTTGCTCGCATCTGGTCAAGGTGTCTTTCACTTGAGGTCCGAACAAAGCCAAACCATCAAAAGGGGAATTTGTGAAGGACGCCTTGAAAGGGTCCGCGAAATTACACAGCCGCATCCAGGTGTGACGCCTTAAGGCCACTCCAGTGCCTGCGGCCCTACTTGCTCCATTGGCCGCATATGAAATCAGACGCATGGAGGAGTTAACAATCGAGTTCAGGGTTCCAAGCTGTGAGTTTATTTTATCCTGGGAGCAGCTGATGGATACTGTAAGACTTCTCCCAACTCTTTGAGAATATCTCTCTGAAGGCGGGTGAAGTGACAGAGGTAATTCAGCGACCGCATAGCAAAGGTCGCTGAAGAAAACATCCGCTTACCGTACCTATCCATGGTCCTAGAATCCTTATTAGGAGGATGGATAGGTACTGAAGGATCAGCTAGTTCCTTCTTGGTGGCTGCAGCCACCACCATGGCATCCGCCGGTACACCTTTTGTTAGGAATTGCTTGTCAACTGGTGCTGTAATGAATTTAGATGGCCTCCGAGGGGTGGGTTCCACCGAATCCGGGGCTGACCACGCCTTCCGAGCCACTACTTCCATTAGGGGGTCGAAAGGTGGAGACACCCAGGAGGTGGAGGGTCGAGAACCGAATGCCTCCAGGTACACCGACTCGTCCTCGGAAGAATTAAGGGAAAACCAGTTCCCCCTCTGCTTCAGGATTTCTAGGATGTCTGAGAAGGAGACATCCTCAGAGGGGGACTTTGGGGATCCCTCCGACTCATCCAAGTCACTGTCAGATGTAATAGACTCAGGGGAGTCCACATGCTTCCTCTTACATGTCCTGTTACGCCGAGGCTCCGCTGACAGGTCAGGAGAAGCCTCGGAAGAGGAAGAAATTTCTTAATGCTTAAGCAACGCAGGGGATGTAAAAACAAACTTGAAACTTACACTTAAGTGGTCCGAGTTTCCCAATTCAGGACCTATATTACAACCATCCAGTTTTAATCTCTTAGACAGCCAAACAACATCCAATAAGTTAGTTCCTCTAGTTGCTACATTTGGTATTTGAGTACAACCATTTGTCTATTCAGTTATAAAATAGTTTAATGCTTTTGATGATAAAACAGGAACTACTCAGTCTACATTAGGGGCATTTAGATGTCCAGCAATTAAGTCCACATTATCCAGAAAACTCTTCCTAATAAGGTTTAAAAGTTGCTACTCCATCTCCTTTGAAATACTAGGAAACTGGCAAAATATTACTTTATCCATGTTTGTCATTAACATCAATACTCACTATGAGAAGTTCAGAGATCATGTCATTAAATTTTGTGACAGTGTGATACTTACTGGTTAAAGAGATAGAGATCCCACTGCCACTCCTATCGGTTCTAAAATTGTGATGGTCAGAGAAACCTTTGTTTGTTATTGTAACTGAACCAAGTTTCTGTAATCATTAGCACATCAGTCCTTTATCAGCTATACAGGCCTCTGAGTCTTCTAATTTTTATTTAAACTGTGGGCATTTAACAAAAGACATTTCAAGCGTCCCTTATTGTTATCAGTTACAATCCAATATTTGACTATAAAAAAATATTAAGTTAGTCATCTGAGTGTGCATTATCCTATTACCTAAATTATTTATTTATTTATTTATTGCATTTGTTTACCGGGAAGGTCCACTAAGCCTAGGTGACCCCATTTTCAGTGGAGGCCTGGGGAGAAAAGCTCCACGTGACATTAAACATGTTGAAGATTACAATAAAAGATAGCAAGCTAGTTACAGATATATAGATACCTAGAAGGCAAATACATACAAATACAGACATGTAGTTACAGTTACATAGATAGCTAGAAGGGAGTGCAGTAAATAATGTTAGGCATTGATTTAACTGTGATATTAGAACATGCAGAGTACCTACATATTGACTACTTGAGTGGATAGAGGAGGGGTGAAATGGGAGTGGCATAGTAGAGGAATAAAGTGAGAGGGCTATTTTTGGCATGGGCATAACCAGCAGAAGGAGAGGTGTTGTCTAAGAGATTTTTTAAAGAATGGTGGGTAGGTAATGGAGGTTATTGTGGTTGGGAGGGTATTTCAAAGTTTGGAAACAGTGTAGGAATAGAGCATTTCACCGGCATTTCACCAGGTGGGAGGTGGGGGTTGTCTACTTTAAGCAGTGTTTTATTTTCTGATCTAAGAGGTCTATTTGGTTGGTACAATGATAGTAAGGAGGAGAGAGAGGGACATGCTGTGGGTGTATATATAATTTTATGTGCATTAGTTAAGTGTAGGTAGTTGAGATAGAGTGGTAGCTCGAGCCAGTTTAGTAGTTGCAGTAAGGAACAGTGGTGTGATGATGATCTAGCATTGGTTGCAAATCTGGCGACCTTATTGTAACATGAGTTGAGCTTTGTTTTAAGTAATGAGTGGATGTTTGTGAGTATGGGGACACTGTATAGCAGGGATGAAAGTAGAAAGGCTGAGGCTAGAGTCTTTTTAGCAGAGTTATTGAGGTAATAGCTATGTCTATAAAGGGTGCCCAGTTTCTGATGTGTTTTTTGATGTTATTCAGTATGTGGAGATCAAATGTTAGGGTTTCGTCAATAATGACTCCTAGTAGTTTAGTACTAGATACTACTTCAATGGTGGTATTATTTTGGGAGTGGATAGAGAATTAAGTTCTATTTAGAGAGGTTCTTTATTGGGAGTGAATAGGATCAGTTTAGTCTTGTTTGGGTGAGAGCTAGGTGATTGCATGACCTCCATTTTTCAGTGGATGTGAAGGCATTTTGGGTTAGTAGTTGCAACTCTGAATGGGTTTTAGCAGTGCAGATGATTGTTGAATCATCTGCATTGGATCATAGCATCATGTATAAGGGAGTTATGGAAGTTATTAATGAATATATTGAATAGAAGAGGGCTCAGTATGGAGCCTTGGGGGACACCTGTGGAGATGCTGAGGAAGGGGGAACAGGATTGCTGCCATTTAGTTGATTGATATCTGCCAGAGAGGTAGTTTGAGAACCAATTTAGGGCTGGGGGTGAGACACCTAGATTGTTGAGTTTAGAGAGTAATAGGGAGTCTGAAATGGTATCGAAAGCTTTTGAAAGGTCAAGGAATAGAGTGGAGATGATCAGATCAGAATCATGTGCTCGATTTACTGTATCCATAAAGGAGATGAGAGCTGTCTTGGTGCTATGGCCTGGTCTAAAGCCATGCTGGGCTGGGGTGAGAAGTTGGTTATTAATTAAATGGTTGAGAAGTTGGGTATGGACACATTTTTCTAATATTTTTGAAATGGGAGAGAGAATAGTGATGGGCCGAAAGTTGGAGATATCTGCATTTTTGCCACCTTTGTGCAGAGGAAGAATATATGCTTTCTTCCAGATATTAGGTATGTGGGATTCTTGGATTACTCTGTTGATAAGTATACTAATGGGGTAAGCGATGGAGCTTGCGGATATTTTTAGGAATTCAGCAGGTAAGTTGTCAGGAGCACAGGTGCAAGGTTTAAGTTTTAGAAGGAGCTTTTTATGGTGCATGTGGGTATGGGAGAGAAAGAAAAATTTGGTAGAGAGGGAGGTTTAGGATGAGTAGATTGTTGGTCTGATGAGTTTGGGTTAGAAGGAGGGAAAGTGGTGGTCAGCTTGGCAATGGTGTCAATGAAATAAAAGTTAAAGAGAGAGGCTATATCAGCGGGGCTTTTATCAGGGTATGGGCAAGGATTGGTGTTAGAGCCTGGGTGTATAAGGGAATTTATTTCCCCCCAGAATTTTTGTGGGTTTAGCCTATGCTGGTCCTGTAGTTTATGGAAGTATTCCTTTTTGTTTTTGGTTACCTGCTGTTTGATCTGATTACATAGTTGTTTGTATAGTGTGAGGTCAGCTGGGTTTTTATATTTTTCCTATGATTTCCAAGCTTTGTCTCTAGTGGACATGATCTGTTTTGTGGCTTTGGTGAGCCAAGTGGCATGATTAGTCTTGACTCTTTTTAGTTGTGGTGATGCTACCCCATCTAAGTTTTTGAGAAATGTTGAATTGAATAATTCAACTGCATCATCAAGAGGAATACTTTTTAATGGCTTCCAGTTGGTATGCTGTAAAATTTAATTTAGGATTTCCAGAGAGAACTGGGATAGGTTTCTAGTTTGTTTTAATTGGTGGTTACTAATAGTTGTGTAAGTTGTACGTATAGCGAAGGCTGGTAAGTGGTCACTGATGCTGTTTGGTAATGTTCCAAAGGTGGAGATCTTATATGGGTCAGATACAAGGATCCAATCTAAGACTGAGCCTTGGTTCTTTTTGGTATTTGGCCTAGATATATCAGAGATAAGCTGAGTGTAGTTGACTAGGTTGATGTTAGTTTGGGGGTTTTGGTTAGTGATATCTAAACAATCAATGTTTACATCCCCTAAGATGATTGTTTCATTTTGAATATGTTTGGATGACCAAGCTAGAATATCCTCTAGAATGGAAATGTTGTTACCTGGGGGAATGTATAACACTATTTAGTTTTAGGAGGTTTACTAAAAGTTCTGCTGAGGAGAACTGTGGAATGGATTTAGTGAAAGGGACTATTGTGTAGATATTTGGGCATATCAAGGTGACACCACCACCCACCTTTTCTATGTGGTCTGTCGTTCCTGAGGCATGTATAGTTGGGGGGGGGTAAGAATTCTGTGGCGTTGATGAATGGTTTAAGCCAAGTTTCGGTTATGGTAGTGAAATCTGGTTTGTTTTGGTGTAACCATGCATGGAAGTAAGGAATTTTTTTCTGATGTTTTGTATGTTGATGGTAGTGAAGTTTAAGGATTTTATGGAGTTGGGTTGGTTATGGAGTTTGCACTGTGGCCCTGGGTTTGGGTGTATGTCTCCACATATTATTAAGTTAGAAAGGGTGGTTTGATTTATAGGGTGTTGTTTTTTAGTTTTATGGTGGTAGTCTAGAATAATTATAGTGGGCTTTGGGTAGATGGAGGATTTTTACTTTAGCTTGTAGAATTATGTCTAGAGAAAATTAGGTAGAGCTTATTGTGGAATAACTAGGAAGAGCCTGTGTGTGCATGGACATTGAATGCAATGTTTTGAAAGGTATGAAGGTTGTATAATATGATGTAAGGTGGAGGAGCAGGTAGAGATAAAAGAAGATAGAATTATGATATTAGTGTAGAGAGGCATAGTGATACAGTGGTATACTGAGATAGGCGAGAAATTTGTGGGAGTGGAAAGAGTGGGTTAAAGATTCAGTTTAGAAATATGTAGAGAATTTGAAGATAGGGGACAGGTGGTGAGGTATAGATGTAGTCTTTTGGTAGGAAGGAGGTGCTAGAGGAAGCTGAGAATGAAAGTGGTAGAGAGGATATTTGGGAAGCAGTATTTACTAACAGAGAGAGTGTTGGATGGAGTTGGAGGAGGAACAAGTAGAGATATGAGTATGTAAGGAGATAGAAAGGTGAAGGTAGGTGTAAGGGAGGTGACTGGGTTTTGTAGGGGTGTGGTAGTTTGTGTAGAGGGTGGGTGGGGTGGAGATAGCCTATCAATGGAGTTGAATGTAGGAGGTAGGGTTTAGTTAGATATAAGTCTAATGAAAGTGGGGGTGGGTGGGAATAGGAGTAGGGTAAGGGGGCAGAGTCAGCCCGATCGAGGGCGAACGGAGCGGGTTATGTCGGAAAAGATAAGAAATTGTGCTACAAAAACTATCTTAGACTTATAAAACTAAGACATAGGACTGAGAGAGAATTCTTTTGCAGATCAGAATGCTTTATTTAAAAGTTAGGAGGTAAAAAATAATATCTAGTAGGGTTTAAAGGCTGCTACTTAAGAAAGAGGGAGTTTTCTATGGCTTAGTTTAAGTAGCTGGGAATTTGGAATGTGGAAGGCTGGCAGGATGTGAGCCAGTAAGCTGTGCTTGCCACTAGTTGCACAAATACAGTAACTGCGATAGAAAAGCAGGTTTTTACCACTATTTTACTTTAAATAATGTGCATTAGGTTCAAGAGGTACATACACTTTTAATAAACAAGGGAATAGAGGCTGAGCAAGTTCTTGCAAACTGCACCTTTCCTTCTGCTTGAATTACAGTGACATTGGCCAAGTAGGGTTGTTTCTTCTGAGTGGGGTACCTGTTAAGATGAAAGGGAAACTGTAGGTAAAAAAGAGAAAAGAATAAACGATTGTTGCAGTGGGACAAATAGCACTAAAAGAGGTTTAAGAGAGATATGACTAGAAGGTAGGATTTGAGAGGCAGGCAAATATGTGGTCTAAGAGCTATTACCTAACAAGTATTTAAAAAACAAAGAAGTAAACAGTATAAATCTGTTATAAAATGAAGTAAACAGTATAAATCAGTCATAAATGCTACATAAGTTCAGACTGTTCATTAATGAAGCAATTTAGTAGACAGGTAGGTGATTTAAACAACAACTCCGTGATTTAAACAACTCCTAGAATCAATCTGCAAAGGTTTAGTTAAATGTTATATAATGTCAGGCTATTCATTAAATACAGTATTGTAGTTGAGCAGGATAAATAATGAAGAAATAAATGCCAGCTAACAGCCTACAACTAGTTTAGTTAGGTGTGTAACACAGCGAGCTATATTGTAACAAAAACTCCATCCAACAGTCTACAAGCTTCAATTGGGCATATAAAACAGACAGCTATATTGCATATCACAGCAAACCATCACTTTTAGCACAACTGTGGCATTACTACAGCTTTCCCAGATATTAGAGGCAGCTAAGTACTTTTAGACACAGCGATTATACTGTAACCGATGCTTTCGCTAGGATTCCAGTTTCATACACAGATACAAAAAAAAACTAATCATTGTAATAAATTCTATAAAATGGTGTTGAGCCCAGAGATAGCAAGCAGGCTTATCAATTCACCTATAGTCATATGCAAAACCAGCATGAGATACTGCAATAGGCACGATGTTCTAACTTATGTGGATCGCACAGCTTTATCGGTCGCCTGGGGCATCTTAACAGTACAGGGGATAGGAAATACTATTTAAAAATGGCGCCAGACACCAACTAGCATAGATGAAGCCTTGGGCAGAATCTTATTGAATGGGGGGCAGGGCTAAATTATGCCGAGAAAGGTAAGAACCTTTGCTACAAAAATTAGAAGTTATGTACCTACCATAACGTTCCATGTTAGTTGTCTTCTTCTCACCTTCTTTCTTGTTGGATGGGTTCGGAGCCGATCCTCGGCTCTGACTCAGCCACTCTAAAAGCTCGAAAGCTAGTTCCACCGGCTCGAGGCTCCCCTGTATCCCACAATGCTAGGCAGTAACTCCTCAGATCTCGTTTGAAAGCTAAGGCCAGCAATAAAATTCCATAAGGAACAAAGAAGAAAACTCTTCTAGGTCTGTCCTGGCTTGGGGGAAGGAGGGTGGGACGCAAGAAAGAAGGCGAGAAGAAGACAACTAACATGGAACGTTATGGTAGGTACATAACTTCTAAATGTTAAGTTGTCAATCTCGCCTTCATTCTTGCTGAATGGGACCGCTTCCCTAGCACCTTGTCCCGGGTGGCCTATTGGAACAGACTCTTGAGTACAGTGGAACCAAAGTTGGCTCGGTCTCTAGAGGCCAAGTCCAACTTATAATGAGAAATGAAGGTATGGGGAGAAGCCCAAGTAGCTGCAAAACAAATTGAATCAATAGGCAGCCTATCTTGGAAAGCTACAGAAGTGGCTAAAGCTGTAGTTGAATGAGCCCTGGGCTTGGATGGCAACCGTTGATGTCTTATCTCACACACTAGGGTAATCAATGAAGTAAGCCATCTAGAGAGAGAGACTTTAGAGACTGGAAGGCCCATTCTACCTTTTGCATAAGAAACAAACAGTTGGTCAGATTTCCTGAATTGTTTGGTCCTGTCTAAATAGTACCTAAGTTGGCGATGAATATCTAAACAGTGAAACTTTTGTTCTGACCTATTAGAATAATTTGGGAAGAAAACAGGAAGCTCAATGGTTTGATTCAAATTTGCCAATGAAGCTACTTTGGGCAAAAAAGACGGGTTAGTGCGCAAGGACACCCTGTCTTTATGAAATACTAGATAAGGGGGTCGACTACACAGAGCATGAAGTTCAGTGACTCTTCTAGCTGAGGTGATAGCAACTAAAAAGAGTGTCTTCCACGAAAGTAATTTTATAGAACATGAAGCCGCAGGTTCAAAGGGGGGAAGAATTAAGGA
The DNA here is from genome assembly GCF_019279795.1 of Protopterus annectens. Classification (NCBI taxonomy): domain Eukaryota; kingdom Metazoa; phylum Chordata; order Ceratodontiformes; family Protopteridae; genus Protopterus; species Protopterus annectens. The sequence goes on from NC_056726.1 coordinate 1,127,724,053, forward strand.
TGCCAGAACCAAGTTGAGATCCCATTGAGGAGGAGGATCTCTGATGGGTGGTTTGAGTAGAAAGACTCCCTTTAAAACGGCCTTGCAGAGTTTGTGAGACATGATAGAGGACTCTGAGACTCCAACATGAAAGTTCGAAATTGCAGCCAATTGAACTCTAATGGTAGATGGGGACGAACCTGCATGGAAAAGTTCGGCTAGAAAGTCTAGAACTGTTTGAATAGAAGCAGTGAAAGGATCTATATTCTTTGACTGCGCCCAATAGGAAAAACGTTTCCACTTGCTATGATAAATCTTCCGAGTGGAAGATTTATGAGAGGCAATCAAGATATCTCTAACTGAGTGAGATATCAAAGGAAGCCTGGCTAAGGTAGGAATTGGAGGAACCAAGCTGTGAGGTTCAGAGAGGGAAGGAAGTGGTGCAACTGACCCGACTGATGGGTCAAGAGGTCTGGAACTGGGTCCAGATGCCAAGATTGTTCCAACAGATAACGGTGGAGAAAGGGGAACCAAATTTGTCGAGGCCAGTAAGGGGCAATGAGGATCATAGAAGCTTCCTGAGCGATGGCTTTCTGTATCAGCTGGGATATCAGTGGGAAGGGAGGAAAGGCATACAGAAGTCCCCGGGGCCAAACATGCACTAGAACGTCTCTGCTGGGATGGCCTGGTTGGGGAAAGAGGGTGAAAAAATCGTCGCACTTGCTGTTTTGGGGAGTAGCGAAAAGGTCGCAGCAAGGCCTGCCCCACTTTCGAAAAACTTTCTCCAACACTGAAATGTTCAGAGACCACTCGTGAGGCATGAGAATAGCTCTGCTCAATTTGTCCGCAATCACATTGGACTTCCCGGGAATGTGCGTTGCTAACAGAAATCGCTGAGAAGAAATCGCCCATTGCCATAGTCTGAGTGTCTCTCGACATAGGGGGTAAGACCTGGTTCCGCCTTGTTTGTTGATGTACCACACTACAGACATGTTGTCTGTTTGGATTGCTATAGTTCCCTTGGGAAGAGAGTCTTGTAGGGCTTGCAACGCTAGAAGCACTGCTCTCATCTCTAGGACGTTTATGTGCAAGTGGCACTCGAACGGTTGCCACATGCCCTGGACTGTCCTGCCCTGGAAATGCCCCCCCCACCCGATCAGGGAGGCGTCCGTTGTCACTGTAGCAACCGGAGGGGGAGGGACAAAAGGTCTCCCTAAGAGGAGCTGAGGAGATGTGATCCACCAAGAGAGATGACTCTTGCACGATTGAGTTATCCGAATAGGATGGGACATTGGAAGGCTTTGGTAAGACCATTGTGTGAAGAGCATCCATTGCAAAATCCTCATGTGGAAGTGAGCTAATGGTAGGAGAGGGATGGCCGCCGCCATAATCCCCAAGACTTTCAGAATCTGTCTGTCCTTGACTTTGTTGTTCTGCAAAAGAAGAAAGACCTGTTTGTGTATGTCTGCTATCCTCTGCTCTGTGAGTCTGGCTGATATCTTGACTGTGTCTAGATTTGCGCCTATGAAAGTAATAACACAACAAGGCGACAAGACAGACTTTTCATAGTTTATTGAAATGCCTAGTGCCTGACATGTGCGAAAAGTGTAGTCTCTGGCAAGGAGTAAAAGATGCTTGGTGGGGGCTGTAAGGAGCCAGTCGTCTAAATAAGGAAACACCTGGAATCCTTGACGTCTCAGATGAGAGGCTACCACTGCCATGCATTTGGTAAACACTCGGCTGTAGTGAGACCAAAGGGCAGGGCTCTGAATTGAAAATGACTGGTTCCCAGCCTGAAGCGGAGAAACCTCCCGGAGCGTCGATTCATCTTGATGTGATAGTACGCGTCCTGGAGATCTATAGAGCACATCCAGCTGTCCCGATCCAAAAGGGGGAGAACGGACTGCAGCGTGACCATCCGGAACTTTGTTTTCTTGATAAACTTGTTCAAGTTGCTGAGATCCAAAATGGGTCTCCAGTCCCCTGTTTTCTTTGGAACCAAAAAGAATTTGGAGTAGGTTCCGGATCCTACTTGGTCTGCTGGCACTGGTTGAATGGCTCTTTTTGCGAGCAGCTTTGAAATTTCTAATGCTGCTTGCTCCCTTTAACTAGGTGGAACGTCTGGAAGGGATTTTTTGGACAGCTTCGGAATGAAAAGAAAAGGGATTCTGTAGCCTTCGGAAATGATAGACTGTACCCACTTGTCTTGAGTTAGGGATAGCCAGGCTTTTGGGAACAGTGACAACCTTCCCCCGACTGCCTCCGAAGGTGGACAGTCGGGCAACACCTCAGGGATGCTGAAAGGGCTTGTCGGAAAAGGATTCTCAACTGCCCTGATTCTGCAGGCCCCCTCTGCCTCTGGGACGGCGTCTACCATTGTTGCTCCCCTCTGCCTCTAGAGGGGAATGGACTCTGTCGTCAGGCAAGTCTCCTTGAGATTGTTTAAGGAACCACATCTTTCCCCTTCTGACCTTTGGGGTAAGGTCTAGAAGGAGTAGAAAACGGACTCGATGGCAGAAGAGTTTTGCCATCAGTCTCGCACCTAGTCAGGGTTTCCTTCACTTGAGGACCAAAGAGGGATGATCCATCAAAGGGGAATTAGTGAAGGATGCCTTAAAAGGGTCCAAAAGTTACAAAGCCACATCCAGGCGTGCCGCAAGGCTACACCTGTACCTGCTGCTCTACTTGCTCCATCAGCCGCATATGAAAGGAGGCGCATGGAGGAGTTGGTTATAGAATTAAGGGTAGCCAGCTGAGAATTCATCCTATCCTGAAAACCCGCAGCTGTTGGGTCCTTCAACATTTCACTCACTTCCTTGAGTAAGTCCCTCTGAAGTCGAGTAAAATGACACAGGTAATTCAGCGATCTCATAGTAAAGGTCGCTGACGAGAACATCCGCTTCCTGTACCTGTCCATCGACCTAGACTCCTTGTTAGGTGGATAAACAGGCACCGAAGGATCAGCTAACTCCTTCTTGGTAGCTGCAGCCACCACCATAGCATCAACAGAGACGCCTTTGGTCAGAAATTCTTTATCCTTGGGGGCCGTGATGAACTTAGATGGTCTCCTGGGGGTGGGTTCCACTGAGTCAGGAGCCGCCCAAGCCTTCTTTGCCACCACTTGCATAAGGGGGTCAAAGGGAGGGGACACCCAGGAGGTGGAAGGGCGAGAGCCAAACGCCTCAAGGTACACTGATTCATCCTCTGAAGGGTTGAGGGCTGGCCAATTCCCCCTCTGTTTTAAGATTGCAAGGATGTCTGCAAAGGAGACATTTTCAGAGGGGGAATGAGGGGAACCTTCAGAATCCTCTAAATCAGTGTCAGAGGTGACAGACTCAGGGGAGTCAATGTGCTTCCTCTTACACTGCCTCTTCCTAGGGGGCTCTCCTACAGGGTCAGGAGAGGCCTCGGAAGAGGAGGAGATCCCCACAGGGGAAACTTGAGGAGCTGGCTCTCTATGGTCGGGGATGAGAGAGTGAGTCGAAATCACCGGAGGCACCATAGGGGGAGGGGCAGAAAGAACCGACTGTGGAGTAGAACCTGGTTCTAACACGCTCCTCATGACCTCAAAGGCACCCCTGTCAGGCAGAGCTGAAGGTCGCCGTTCCGAAAAACTGAAAACCTCCCCCGGCACCGACAGTGATGGCTCCGAGGCCGATGTCGGAGCCGAACTCACCAGCGCCGAAGCACTGAGAGGGAGAGCGAGGTCGGACAAGGGTCCGATGCCACTCGCCCCCTCGGAGCCGAAGAGGGAAGTCCGGCGCCGAGATTCTTCCAAAGAAGACATCGCAGCCGACAACGGAACCGAAGACAAAGGTATCGGTTCCGACGCCACCAGTCTCGGGTCCGAGCCGCCCCGGCTCCGAACTCAAAAGAGTCAGACGAGGAATAGATTGAGTGGTAGGAATAGGTCTCGACTGTTGAGTCAGACTTTGAAGCATCAAAGCTAATGCCTCGGACTTAAGAAGTCGACTCACCACTCTCTGAAGGTCATGGTCCGATAACCTGGAAGACCTAGAAGAGTGGGATCTATGGCTCCGTTCAGACAGCAAGGGTGATGCTGGAGCCGAATGAACGGAGCCAATAGATGGAGATCGGGACCTCTTTCTGGATGTCGGTTCCGATAATAAAATCGGAGCCGACAGAGTAATGTCTTCCTCGGCTCCGGCCGGAGCCGAGGACACCGTAGGGGCTTGTATTCGAGTTTCATCGGCTCCGGCCGGAGCCGATGTTCGAATAGCTTTAGGGCCTCCAGAAGACGGCTCAGAGGCTGGAGCCAAAGGTCTAGAAGGCTTTGAGGGTTTCCCCGATGACTGAGTCGAGGGACCCTCAGGCTTAAGCCCCTTAAAATAAGTTTATTTTTTCGCTCCTGCAGGACTCTAGGGCTGAAGCCATGGCAAACAGCACATGAGTCCTGCAGGTGCAAAGGTCCCAGGCAGTACACACAAGAAGTGTGACCGTCTGTCAGAGACATCTTCTGACAGCACGAGTCACACTTCTTGAAGCCTGAGACCTTTGATTCCTTAGACATAACTAAGGGAAAGTGTAACACACAAGCACACACACACACCGATTACACTTAGGGTTAAAATTAAACAAATTATAGTAATAGTAATAAAAATTCCCTATAAAACACAGTCACTCACTATAGGAAGGGAGGGACTGGGCCTAGGGCCCGAGGGAAAAAATCTAAGATTTTGTGGAAAAAAGGGGGTGGAAAGTTAACGGGAATGGGATAAACTAATTTAACACTAACTATTTATAAGAAAAATTAACTTTAAAGGGGAGAAAAGGCTAAGAAACTAGTTCTTTACCAAAAAACTAACCTGAGCCGGTAGGAACACACCTCGATCGCTGTAGCGGCAAACGAGATCTGAGGAGTTACCGCCTAGCATTGTGGGATATAGGGGAGCCTCGAGCCAGTGGAACTAGCTCTCGAGCTTTTAGAGTGGCCGAGTCGGAGCCGAGGATCAGCTACGAACCCATTCAGCAAGAATGAAGGCGAGATTGACAACTTAACATCTAGCTTTAAACTTATAAAACTAAGACAGGGCTGGAAGAGAATTCTTTTGCAGGTCAGAGTGCTTGTTTATTTAAAAGTTAAGACGTAAAAAATAATATGTAGTAGGGTTTAAAGGCTGCTACTTGAGAAAGGGGGAGTTTTGTATGGCTTAGTTTAAGTAGCTGGGAATTTGGAATGGGGAGTGCTGGCAGGATGCGAGCCGGGAAGCTGTGCTTGCCACTAGTTGCACAAGTACAGTAATTGTGATAGAAAAGAAGGTTTTTACCACTATTTTACTTTAAATAATGTGCATTAGGTTCAAGAGGTACATACACTTTTAATGAACAAGAGAATAGAGCTTGAGCAAATTCTCGCAGAGTGCACCTTTCCTTCTGCTTGGGTTACAGTGGCGTTGGCCATGTAAGGTTGTTTCTTCTGAGTTGGGGCACCCGTTAAGATGAAAAGCAAAACTTTTAATGAACAAGAGAATAGAGCTTGAGTAGATTCTCGCAGAGTGCACCTTTTCTTCTGCTTGAATTACAGTGGCGTTGGCCAAGTAGGGTTGCTTCTTCTGAGTTGGGACACCCGTTAAGATGAAAGGCAAAACTTTTAAGTGCAACTTGCCCCTACTAAAGAACTTACATTTTTTATCAAACATTTCCCAAAGGTAGATTACTTGAACAGAATTAAATAAAGATTTGCACCTTATCCTGTTTGTGAAAGACCCTGCTTATAATCCAGTCTCACCCAGAAAGCATGGAACTGGAAGAAGATCACTGAAAACCAATTTGAATTTAAAATGTTTTCTCAAATTAATTATGTTGTTTTATGGCTGCTAATGCATCATCAGTTTGATCTGAGTAATACCAACCGAGTATCTTACTTTTGTTAACAGAACTGATGTTAAAATAATTTGAAATATTTGGAGTCAACTGAAAAACCTTTGCTTTTACAGGGTTTATTGTATAGCCAGTTCCCTCTTAATAAATTTGGCCATAATAAAAATGAATATTTCCAATGGTGAGGTAACCTTAGATATACTTAAAATTATATAATTTCAGATGAGATTGTTTAGACATTAACCATTTGAAATGTCTGGACCCACTAAACCAAGTCCAGAAATACTGATTCTGAATGGTCAAAAAAACAAACAGTCTTGCATATACTAAGTTTAGGATTGTTATTTTTCAAAGCATTCACATTTGTCCATGGTATGGTGATCTTGTAGTTGGTATATATAAGTTGCCCACCACATCAGAGGTGAGAGCGGCTTGCCTCCCTACAAAAAAGAAGTTTAAAGGAGTAAATCAATTTTCAAGTTTCACTCTTATCCTGTAGTTTCAGTCTTTTTTTTGGCTTGTTAGCACTCTACATCTGACTGCTGTCATTTCAGTAGGGAGCCTTGTCAGACTTATCCATCTATAATTACACAAGTCCCTTTAGAGACTGTTATTGAATAGCCTCTATAGAGGGTTTTCCAGTTCCTTTTTCAGGATGGTCAATAGGAGGCCTGGTATGTTGTAATCCAGCACCATTGAAGCAGAGTTTGTGGCCTTGGATAGTACCTTTAGGACTTGTTCATGGGAGGTTTGAGGGGATGTGATTTAATGTAGGTATGTGATCTCAGAATGGAGGGAAAAGAGAGTGAGTGGGTAAAGTTAGAGCTAAATGTATCTGCTAGTGAACTGGCTAAGTCCTCAGGATCTGAGTGTGTGATATCATTTACTATTAGCTCTGAGCAATGCTTGGTATTTTTTCTGAGGTTTCTAACATAGTTATATAAGTGGATTGCCTTTTTTCTGTCCAACAGTAATGTAAATAAGTATTTGCTGTTTTTTTCTGTTTGTGTGTGTGTGTGTGTGTGTGTGTGTGTGTGTGTGTGTGTGTGCGCGTTTGTATAATGCTATTGAGACAACTGTGTACCTTGACAAAAACACTAAAGGAATCCTGATTCCAACAAACATTCCATCCTCTCTGGAGACAATGCCAGAAGCAGCTCAGGAAAGTGTTCCCTTACTGGTAGAATCATTTGCGGTGTCAGTTAAGAAGTTTTACCATGACAAGTGGGCAAGGTATTAGAAGAAATGCTGAATCCAATGGACAGTATATGGTTTCTTGGATAACACATTATGTTTGTGTTGTATGAAAGATTTGCACAGTAGATTTGAACTGGAAAACTGGGGTAGTTGTCACTATTTTCAAATAGAGGGATAGTAGGGTAGTTTCCACTTGCAGAAGGGTTACACTCCTCAGTCTCTCTTGAAAAGGCATATTAAAGTCACTGGAAAGGAAAGTTAATCCAACAGTCAAGTATCTGATTCAAAAGAATCATTGTGGATTCCATCCTGGCCCTGAAACAGAATCTCATGTTTTTTTCCTTGCAGAGATATTGCAGGTTTATGGGAATTTGCTAGCACTTTCTAGATATACTTTGTAGATTTGAAGAAGACATATGACTGCACCAGTAAAGTTATATGCAGTGCTGCAGTTCAGGAAAGCCAGAATAGTTATGCATAGGGTGTCTGAAAACTGGACAAAATATACTTATATTCTGTAATATTGCTAAGTAAGTCCAAGCATAGTAAAGGTGAAGAAGCTGTTCATAGCAGCATACCAGAATACTAGGCTAATGACCCAAGAAGCCACTTTAAACCTAGCCAAGTCTCCCCAATATAAAATTTGTTACTTAATGTGTCCCAAATGTTTTGTAGACTGTGTATATTCTTGGGTGCACAACCAATTGCAAGCTTCTTTTTTCTAGGAGAGACCTGGATGGCAGACAAGGGGTATAGTTGCAGTTCTCATCCACTGGTCCACGGTAATGAAGATCTCTGTTTAACATGGATAGGAAACCTGATCCATGGAAGGGAAGATTGTGAGACAAATTCTATTTCATATGTTCACAGGTAAGTATTAGATTAGCAGCTCTTGTGGGCCTTTTTACAGCTAGATAACTTTCCTTGGTGATACTCAAACTTTGTATCTTCTTTCTGTAAGATAAATACTTTAACAACTATGCCAACCCCCAACCCCCTCATTCAAGTTTATGTAACAATTTTATTTGGTGACAGAACAATGAACCACAGCTGCTACTAGGACTTAGTTCTTATGTCTTAATAATAGAAATACATAACTCACGCATACAAGTACAGTGTTGTGATTTGTCATAGCGTAGTTCTAGGGGTTTTTTTTCAGAAACTCCTTGGAACAGGCTATTGTATGGATTTGATGGCATCTTTATATAGTACTTAGAAGAGGCCCTTTTGCTCACAAGGGTGGCATGACTTGCTAATGAAGTTAGACTGGTAGCCATTATGTATGTATGTATGTATGCATGCATATATGTATGCATTTATTTATTTATTGTTATTGGAACAAAGCAGTAAGGAAACTTTCATCATATTTGGGCCTAGCTTAAGTTTATGGAAATTAAGTATGGTATGGGCGGCACTGAAAAAAATTCAATTCATAAGGATTGTTCTGAAGGAAATGGGCTGAGTAGTCAACCAAATGAGCAACTTTTATTCTCTACAAAATGACAGCTCAAAGAAATTGCTATTAACATTTCATGGCATCCAACACCAAATTGTCTCAAAATCTAAATGCAATGTATTATGAGATACCTGGTCTTTTAAAATGGTAATACTATAAAAATGTTTTAAACTGGCAATGCAAAAGTACATATTCGGAAGATGCATGCAACCTGTAGCAGAAACATTTCAATTATCATCACAGATCCTCCACTAAAGAGAGAGAGAGAGAGACACACACACACACACACACACACACACACACACACACACACACACACACACACACACACACACACACACACCTCTATTTTTGAAATAATAAGATATGAAGCACAAAGTATGAAGTTACACAGTATATTCGCTATACATTCAAGACTCGGAACTGATTATGTCAATGCATGTTACAAGTATGTAAACACAGTAATACAAGCAACATTCTAAACAGCTCAATAATACAATAGATTTGCTACAAAACTGTATTCTTGTTTGTTATATTATTGCAAGTTCAGTATTGATTCAGTACTCTCAACTCATGTCCACTTCTGATCATTCATGTTTTACTGCAATAATATGGCTCATAACAGAATTATGACTGTAGAAGTAAAGCTGTAAGGCAAACTCAGACACATTGAATTTTTATTTTTACAGACACAAGGCAAAACACCATTAATAGAATCAAGAACAGTCACACTTGATTGGTTTGTTTGGACAGGACATGGTCTACCATAACTCAAGGTAGGATTTGAACTTTTACCCATGTCTTGTATATTTGGTTGGTACATCTCTGCTTAAAATATAGGAATTTGTAGTGTAATGGTAAAGGTGTTTATCTCACAGTTGCAAGGTGCATGGTTTGATTCTCACCTTTGAAAGATTTGTCTAGGTTTAAAATGGCCTGCAAGGACACTTAGCCTATTACTTTTACTGTGAAACAGTCTTGTTAGAGATGGGCCTGTTTGTTTTCAGCTAACCTGTTTTGTTTGGTTTGCTGAAACACTAATATCAGACTGAAGCTCATCAGGAAAAATACAGATAAGTTTTTGAGTTCACCAAATTATGGCACCATCTTTGGTTTGCACTACGCAGGGCCTTGGTGAACTTTTTTCTTTACTGTGTCACCTGCTCTGACACATGTTTCTCCCCCTCTAAGTTTAAAAGGAACTATTGGCTTGGTAAAAGGATTGATAGTGGTCATGCAAAACAATGTTGACTATAAAATGTTTTGCATGAAGCTTTAGCTTTTTATTTTGTATAATTAGGTGATACAGAATTATTGCAAGCTCAAGTTTTGATTAGCATTGTGTATCAGTTCATATTTGTCTTCCAAGTATTAATTGTGAAGGATTGAGTTTGACAGCATTATATGAAGTTGCTTGATATGCCGTACGATTTCTGTGATGATATGGTTGACTTGATCTCTTCTGGCTGTTTGCATTGTTCTTTCAGATTCACCATTTGATTCATGTATGGTGAGACACATACACAGTATGAATAAACCCATAGTATTTTATAAATTGTTGGAATTCACTTGATTGGAACTGTGTGCTATTGTCATTTCCCATTTCAGTTGGAAGTCCAGATCTCAAGAGCATGGTTCATAGGGAGGACTTTCAAAATGGCTATATATTGAGTAACAGCTTAATTCTAGATCTCCCCATGTGAAAACAGGAACTTAGCAAAAAAAGCCAGTGAATTTATACTTCTGACTAAATTTCAGTAGCTGGCTAGTAAGTGCACTGCCTGGATTTCAGAGAAAAAAAAAGAAATCCTGAGGACCTGAAGGAAAATCAGCTTCAAAAGGTAAGGAAAAACACTGACTAGGAAAAGTACTGCAGGTGTTCAGCAAAAAGCAGTGTAAGCCCCAGACATGACTTCCAGTACCCTAGAGGAAAGTATAAAACAATTGCACGCAGACCTGACTAAAATAAATGAAACACTGATGGAGTAGATCAACTTAAAAAAGGCTGGAAAAACAGATATTAAGATGATGTGATAAAACTGCAAAAGTCAGAGGTTGACATGAAGAAAAGGCTGGCTGAATTTTAGGCTGCACTAGAAGAGATATTGCAAAAAAATAGAATTAGAGGACAGAGCAAGTAAGGAAAACCTGAGATTTTCTGCTGCACCAGTGAAACTGCAACAAACAGACTGTATTAATTTTATGAAAATACAAATACCCAACTGGACTGGTATTCCACAGCAGGGGTTGTTACTTGAAAGAGCACATTGTGTGTATGCTCCAAACCTGGCTATGAAAAAGCAACCTAGACCTTTAATAATAAAAGAAGCAATCCTACCAACAGAAGAGTTAATTTTGAGAAAACTGTGGCAGAAATGGGAGATAGCAAAGTATTTGTGGAGAATGATTTGTACACCAGGCAGAAGAGAAGTAAATTTATACCACTATACAGGGAATGTTGAGAAGCAGGCATGAGATTCAAACTGATATACCCAGCCATCTTCAAAATATTATTTCCTGGAGGGAGAAAATCATTTTTTCAGGAAGTACATGCTAAGGAGGTGATACAAAAGTTTGTAGAACAAAAAGTGAGCTATGAAAAAGAAGAAGATCCTGCTTCTAATTCTTCTGGTAATAAAGACCACAGAAAGACTGTGCCGGTGAAACATTTTCCAATGTGTCAATGGAAAATGCTTGAGAGAAGGAAAAAAAAGCACAAGAGTTGACTAAAAGAATCAAGAGTAAGTTGGAAATTAAGCATAGACAGGATGAGAGAGAGGAAGATGAACAGTAATAAAACCAATAACTTGGAAACTGACAAATGTGGATTAACTGTGCAGTAAGTGAGACCTGGTTCAAGGCTCCAGAGAGCACCCCTGCATTACCAGGCTACAACTCTTACCACACTTAAAGGTGGAGGAATGTCCATATTCACCAAGGATATTCACACCACCAGGTTAGTTCCCCAACACAATGCGTCTGAAATTCTCCAGGTGCAACTTACACTAGGTAAGACTGCAATCCAAATTGCAGCTTGCTACAGATCCCCCACCATGTCCCAAGATTCTCACTACACCTTTCTAAACATACTGGAAAATATTAATATACAACCAAACACCCTAATACTGGGTGATTTCAAATACCCTGCCATTAACTGGGAAAACTACTCGTGCACCAACACCTTTGCCCAACGGTTCTTGGAATTCATAAATTCCAATGCCTTGGATCAACTAATCCGTAGTCCCACCAGGGGTTCCAATATCCTAGACCTGGTCATTACCAACATGGGAAATCAATGCTCCACACCTATGGTCACCCCCTCATTGCTCAGGTCAGACCATAAGCTAATCACCCTTAACATCCACATCCCACCCCCACCCACAGTAAGGAAACCTCCATAAAAAACTTCTCCAAGGCCAACTCCATGCTACTCAAATCAGAAGTTAAAAACTTCATGACACCCATGCAGACGGGAACTAAAAGTTTGACTGCTGAGTCCTACACTAAGGCACTGTACGAGAACATCCACTCATGCATGAATCGTGCCATCCCAAATAGAACCAAGATGCTCTCCTCCAAAAAAGGAAGCCAATCTGGTGGCTCCCTGCCATAAACAAACTTTACAACAAAAGGAAAAAACTGTTGCAGGAAAGAGGAAAATCCCAGGATGCAAAAAACTCCCTTACCAGCCTAAGTAAGAAGCTGAGATCCCTCATAAAATCCTCCAAAGCTAGTTATGAAAATAAAATTGCCAAAGATTCCAAAGACAACCACAAGGCATTCTATGACTATGTCAAGAATCTAAATGGCAATGCTCAGATCTGCTCTGAGCTACAACAGAATGGCATTAAATATACTGATCCCAAGGATATTGCCAATATCCTGGCAGATCGATTCAGTGCCAACTTCACCCCCCTCTCACCCCCTAAATGGCCCATCTCAATACTGGAAGATTGCCAAATTCCAGTAATAATGGCCAAACAGGTAAAATACGCACTCTCCAAAGCTAAGAATACAGCATCCATGGGAACAGATGACATCCCGGGCTGTGTACTACATGAAGTAAGTGTCATGTTTAATCACACCCTCACCTCAGGCTTCATGCCAACTGAGTGGCGCACAGCTACAGTTATCCCACTCCACAAGGGGGATCCACCTTGGATCCCAGGAACTACCGCCCCATCAGTCTGATGAGCCTGATCTGCAAGGCCATGGAACGTATTATCATGGAACTTATAAACAAAGACATTGGCAACCTTAAAACACTGGACCCCACCCTGTTTGGGTTTGTGAAGGGCCAATCTTGTCTCCTGAACCTTACTGACTTCTTCGACTCAGTCTCCAGAGCCGTGGACGAGGGTAAGGCAGTCCACACAGCCTATCTGGACCTCGCCAAGACCTTTGATACCATCCCCCATTCTGGAATCATAGATAAACTTACTAAGCTGGGCATTAATCCCTACGTCACTCGATGGGTTGCCAACTGGCTTACTGACAGAACCCACACTGTAAAAGTAGCTGATTCCAAATCCAGCTACAGACAAGTGACAAGTGCAGTAGCTCAGGGTTCAGTCCTGGGACCTCTCTTGTTTGGCATCTACTTCTCTGAAGTACAGGCCAACACTAAGGGACTTTGGCTAACAAAGTTCGCAGATGACTGCAAACTGGGAGCCATTATTGAATCCCCAAATGATGTGGATACTCTACAAAAGGGCCTTACAGAAACAGATGCTTGGTGCCAGAGCCATGGGCTCAAGCTCAATGCCAAGAAATGTATAGTTATCCCCTTTGGGAAAAAAACATGTACCCGTGAATTATCACATAGGTGGCAGTACACTAAACACCAAAAGTGTGATGAGAGACTTAGGGACACATGTGGACAATGGTCTCATCTTCAATAACCACATTGCCACAACAGGAAATCCTTCTATGTGGCACACCTCATCAATAAGGGCTTTTCATCCAGAAAAAAGGAGATCATTGTCCCACTGTACTCATCCCTCATTAGACCCATTATAGAATACAATGTCCCATTTGGTATGTACCTCTCAAGACATCTGCAACAACAGGAAAGGCCGCAGAAGTACCTCACTAAAAGAATCACAAGCCTAAAGCAGATGCCCTATGCTGACCACCTTAAAAAACTCTAGCTATACCCTGTCGCATATCGTCTACTCCGAGGCGATCTCTGCTTAACATACAATGCCATGTCACACCCAGAGCTATTGGACATGTTACACTTAAAGTAATCCTAATCTTTTAGAGCCACATGCTCCAGGGATCTAAATCTTGTCATCACAATAAAAAAAAAACATGCTGGAGGGATAGGTTCCTAACCCAGAGACTCCCCAGACTCTGGAATAGACTGCCCATACATGTCAAGCAGAGCACCTCTTTGGCCGTCTTCAAAAGGAACCTTGATGATTGGATGAGAGAAAGGAAATTCACCACGGGAATCACGTTAGTCGCCCTGCTAGACATGGGGTCCAGGGAAGTAAATAGTGTGAGAAGAAATAGCCAGGGAATTGTTATGGCTAGGCTAGTATAGGTCCTAGGGCTGATAGCCTAGTACCAACCTATGAACATATAAAAAGCAATAATTATATTTGTGAAAATGACAGAAAAAGAAAATATGAATTTTACTTTTTTGGAATTTGTTAAATTTGCAGGGGACTGTGAAGCATATGCCCTACTTCATGTCATTAATGTTAGAAAATGCTTAGGAGATTGGAAGAAGAAGGAGAAATTCAACTGTAAGTAAAAAAATGAATGCTACTATTTTTATAGTGCATGATTTTCTTTGCATGCTATAACGTTTTCTCTGTTATTGTTAAGTGCAATGGGAATACAGGGATACTAATGTAAACATATGCTCCTGTTTTTTTTTTCTTTATCCCTTCTTCTCTCTTTCTCCCTGTTATCTAGTCACTGCAATGTAAAAAAAGTAAATGAAAAGGAATACTGAATATTATAAGTTTTCATCTAGCAAATAAAAGTATGCTTAGTAGCAATTTTGTATCTTGTCCGTATGTCTCCAGGAGACAATCTGATAAAGAGAAATGGCTAGGAGATAATATTCTCTGAAAGCATTCAAGTGTTTACCCAACTGAGAGAGCTATAAAGAAAACACAAAACCAGACAGCACTTAGTAGAAACACAGTCTGCACCATGTATCTTAGAATATATAACCTTTATTTTAGGTTAACTCATGTCTATGAATGTGGATGTTAGTTTGGAACACTTATTCCTATTAGGAGGGTAATATTTGAAGATACACACAGTTTTGTGATTCGGTTAATATGTTTTAGGGGCTATTTGGGTGTGCTTGTTCTTTTGTCTGAAGGCTTTCAATAAAACAATAAGTTTTGTAAGATGTGACATAGAGCAGGATTCACAATGGCTTGCACGGAGTCTAAGAGTCGTGTAAGACTCCATGCAGCCATAGCAATCCAGGAACAGCCTGAAATACCATGTAAGAGACCAGCTAAAACGTCTCTTAAACGGGCAGGGCGGGAATATGCTAATTACCTCACTTGCAGCTGAAAGGCATGCAAATGAGGTAGATTAGCAATCCATGAAGCTGAAACCAGCCCGTGTAAGAGTCGTGTTAGGTGCAGAAATGTACTCAGTTGACAACTGAGTACGTTTCTGCAAATAACCCAATGGAGCCATGTCAGCACCAAATAAAGTGTGCATATGTATCAGGCAGCATGCCAATGGCCAAATATGTGGCCATTGGCACGGTAACCCGATGCAAACATGAAAAAAAAATAATAATTTTTTTCTGTGATAGGCGAGGTTTAAACGCAGCGCGGCCCCGCGCAAACGGGCTGCGCTATATAAAACATAAAAATAAAGGTTTTAAACCCACAAATGTGGGTTTTATGCAGTGCATGGATGTACAATGCAAGGACTAGCAGACCGAAAACAGCATGGCCACCGTTTAGTGGTTGCTAAGGGAGGAAGCTGAGTGTAAGACGCGTAACTAAGCATTATTAAGCAATCCTATGTAAATGAGTGGTAGGATAGTGAATCTCACTGTCACATAGCAAATGAGCACATTCCGTGTAGTGTAAGAGTTACATAAGGGGGAGTAACAGAGTAAAAGATAGGTGACATCACAGGGGGGAATGTTAGAAAGAAATCAAGCTCATTGGAGCAAAGTGGTATGTGAAAGATGTCAGTCACACAGCATAGAAAGAGGAGTGTCAACAGATAAGCATGGGAAAGTCAAGAAATGGAAGGTGTACACTGTGGCTAACACCAAAGTTTCTTACTGTGCGTGCATGCACGCATGTGCACGCTGGGAAGCGCGAGTAAGACAGAATGCGCGCGTGTAAGGCAGAGTAAGCATGTAGGAGCCTGTTTCAAGAATCGTAAACCTGTTTGCGCTGGTGTGCGCGCATTTTAACCCGAATAAGCAGATTCTAATCCGTGTAAGCATGTGTGCGCGCGTGGTAGCCACTGTGAGCGTGTTTTCGCTGGTGTGCGCGCTGCTCCCCCCTGAGGAAACAGAGAGGAAAAGGGAAGCAGAAGAAATAAATAAGAAGCTAGCAGGGAATACTGGCAGAGCTAGCAGGTGAAAACAATTAGAAGCAGGCAATTACACAGGCAGAATACTAGCCCAGCCCAGCACTTAAAACACTGCAAATAGCATTCCTGTATGTTTCTCTCAAGAGACACTGCAAGACAGGAGTAAGCTATTAGAAGTGAAAACTGAAAAAGCTGCACTCAGACCAAACATGCTAGGGGCTGCCATAGCTGTTATAAGGAGACATAGGAGACTTGGTGAGGGTGGTGACAATGCAAATGCTGCCGGACAACCCACAGTGAGGAGACAGAGAAGAGTTTACAGGCCCAGGGTCACCTATAAGGGGTTACATGAGCTGGAGATAGTGGAGCGCTATAGAGTGGACAGAGACCTCCTGCAGCAAATTGTTGAGCTGTGAAGGCCAGGCCTCACACACAGAACCAACAGAGGGGAACCCATCCCAGTGGAAACCAAGGTATGTGTTGGCCTAAGAATACTAGCAACAGGTACCTTCCAGAGACCAACTGGTGATATGACGGGGATCTCACAGGCATTAGCATCCAGGGAACTGCACCAGTTCCTGGATGCCATGTCAGCACATGTCGGAGATCATGTATATTTCCCCAATTCCTATGAGGCATTGGCCTGCAATATGCGACTCTTCCATCAAATAGCGGAATACCCTGAGGTAGTGGGTGCAACAGACTGCACGCATATACGCATCAAGGCACCAGCTGGTGAGTGGGGTAGGGCCTACATTAACTGCAAGGGCTTCCCCTCCATCAACTGCCAGGTCGTCTGTGATGCCCAGGGCATAATAACGAATGTGTGTGCTGGCTGCCCTGGAAGCTACCATGATTCCCATATCTGGCATCTGACGCAGCTGTACCAGACATTTGCCAATGGGACATCCCACATGGACACTTAGTGGGGGATGCTGGATATGCACTGGAGCCGTGGCTGATGACACCCATCAGAAATGCACACACACCTGAACAAGAACGCCATAATGAGGCACACGCACAAACACGAAATGTAATAGAGTGTGTGTTTGGGCTGCTCAAGTCACGGTTCCGGTGCCTGGACATATCTGGTGGAGCCTTGCAGTACTCACCAACTACAAGTACCCAAATTGTCATGGTATGTGCTATGCTACATAATATGATACTGCGAAAACAGCTGCAGCAGGACCAGCATAGGGCCGGGACAACGAGCCCCCCACCATTGCCAAGGCAATCACAAGCAGAGCGTGACTCGGAGGAGGAACAACCTGAGCCTGCGCCAGTAGGCAGAAGGAGGCATGCCCAGTATGCCCTGACCTTGGCAAAGAGGCAACGCATAGCACATACACTGGCTCAGTAGGAGCCCTGGGAATGATACCCCTCTCTAACTCACTCATATAGTAAAAGGGACGCCTAACATGACACAACCTGCTACAGGGAGTGTAGTATGTGCATCCAACATAGGCAGCCCTGCAGCACCACCTGAGGCATGATTGATATGTGTTAAGCAATGTAACACCATCTAGTATATGCAAACATGATGACCCTGCCTAACATCTCACCCTCACCAAGCATGATGCTACACTATGATGACAACAAGATCAAGTACAATAATTGGCTGAAGTATTGCTGTTAGTCAAAGGGGAACAAATGGCTGACAGCCTGGGATGACATGCCGAGCAAGACATGACGCTCCACCTGCTATGGATGGCACGCACACAGCACACCTGGCTGTGTGGATACTGGCAAAGGCTGTTGTCACCCCCACTGTGCCTTGAATGGGTAAGGCTGGAAACACAAACCGACCACCATAGGTAGCACAAGGGATAACAACATGGACGTAATGCTACCCAATGCCAGAAGTCTAAACTGCAAGATGCATGCAGACCAAATCCACCTCAGCATGGAGAATGGTAATATCTGTTCTGTAGCAGAAACCTGGGTCAAGGTTCATAAGAGCACCCTAATACTACCAGGTTACGCCTTATACCATGCTTTACATCCCCAAAACATGGAAAAAACTACAATAGAAGTGTGGCTATCGATAATTGTCAAGGATAACCAGACCCCCAGGTTGGTACCACAGCAAGAAGCAGCATGGACTATCCATGGGCAAGTAACAGTGGCTCAAACTGCGTCCCAGTTTGCAGCCTGCTACAGACCACCCTCCCAAACCCAGGAACCCCAGTCAGCCTTCCTGAAGACACTGCAGAGTATGAATATCTCACCAAATACCAAACAAGGCACACACAAAGTATGACATAAGTGGTAATCCATTATGTACGGAAGAAGTAATCAGAGACCTAGGGACACAAGTGGACAGTAACCCGTCATGTGACACTCACATTGCCAAGGTGGCCAGGAAGACCTGCTATATTGCCCACCTTAACATGAAATGATGCACATGTAGATCAAGAAAGGTCACTGTGCACCCATACTCTTCTCTTATCAGGCCCATACCTGAGAACAATGCCCCATTGTGGATGTACCTTACCTGACACCTGCAGCAGTTAGAAAGACCCCAAACGTACCTCACCAAGAGGATAAAGTGTCCAAACATTTGTCATCTGCTGCCTGGCTGAAGAAACCACAGCCCAATTCACACGCATACTGCCCAGTCAGAGGTGATGTATGCCTGATGTACAAGGCCATGTCCAACCCAGAATGAATGGACATGCTCCACTGCAGAAAATCCAAATCCAGCAGAGACACCACAGTGAGATATCTGAACCTCCACACATAGATAACTAGGATGTGCTGGAGGAACAGATTCATAACCCAGAGGCTCCTGACACTCTGGAACAGAATCCCAGTCCATGATAGGCTGAGCTCCACACTCATACCCAACAAGAGAAATCCGGTCAAGTGCATGGGAGATAGTAGGTGTACACTGGGGGCCATCACTGTGTCACATCTAGTAAAGTAAACCCTAAATGGGCATAATATGCACATTGCAAGGGGTGTCGAAAGCCACACACAGTCTGTCTGGGCTCAAACATGGCCAGGGCAGATAGCCTAGTATGAACCTATGATGATACAAATTGTGCAGGACACAAAGGATAATCACACAGCTGTCCTAACTGATGGTAGGAACCATGGTGATAATCCACAGATATGCTCTGCATTACTCAAATATCACAAACAATACACCAAACCCACACACACTGCCAGCATCCAACCTAACAAATTCTTTGCAAAATCCCCACCAGCACCAAACAGCCAAATATCTATCCCAGCAGAGTGCTGATCCCCCTGACATTGCAGATTCTGAGGTAACAGCCAGCATCTACAAAGCAAACCACACAGCATCAATGGTACCAGATGGTGTCCTGGGTTGTGTCCAACAAGAACTGTAGGAAGAATGGAACACCAAACAGCACTACTGCTCACTCTCAGTCTTACCACAGCATATGTACCCAAAGAGCAGTGTACAGCAACAGTGGTCCCTCACCACAAAGGTGGTGCCTGAATGGATACTGCAAACTAACACCCCTCAACCCTGACTATCTTGGTCGGCAAAGTAATGGAGAGGATGATCATGGACCACAGGAATAACGACATTGTGTACCTACAGACATTGGACCCTACCCAGTGTGGCTTTCATAGGGCAGATCCTACCCCTTAAACATGTCTGACTCATGTGAAACACGCACCAAGGCCATTGATGAGGGGAAAGTGGTTCACACAGCCTATATGGACCTTGCTAAACCCTTCCATACAATACCCCAGTTGTTCAGTACAGATAAGCTCACCAGCCTAACTATAAACCCCTATCCAAGTAGATGGGTTGCAAACCAGCTCAAGGACAGAACTGACCTGGTCAGAAATGCTGCAGCCATGTCAGACTACAAACCAGGTACAACTGGCATCCCACAAGGCACGGTCCTGGGACCTCTCTTGCATAGTATATATGTCACATAAGTACAGGCCAACATGGAAGGACTGTGTCTGAACAGGTTCGCAGATGACTACAACTTGCCCACCATATCGGACCCTCCAGCTAACACAAGCATCCTACAAAAGGCACACATAGAAACAGACAAGTGGTGCCACAGCCATGTCAACAAGCAAAATGCAGAATACTGTATAGTCATCCCCTGTGGAAACAAAGTACGTGGCCACAAATTACCACATAGGTGTTAACCCATTAAGTACATCAGGAGCAATAAGAGACCTGAGGACACAAGGTGATAGATATCCTGCATGCGACAACCATGTGTCTGTAGTGGTTACAGAAACATACCATATACCCACCTAATCATGAAGGTAAGCACAGCTAGGTCAGGGTAGGTAATTGTGCCTCTCCAGTCACCCATCAGCAGCCTCACAATTCGTACAATGGCCCTTGTGGGATGTACCTTAGCAGACACCTGCATCAACTGGAAAGACCCCACAAATACCCCACCAGGAGGATCTCAAAGCTGGAACAGATGCCATGTGTTGCCGGAGTAGGGTGTGTGCAATTCTATGTGTAAGAGAAATGTTCCTTTTGGCAACTAGTACAACACACCACATGCTGCATATTCCACTGTCTAAAAACTGATGATGTCAGCACCCTATAAGTACAGCAGGAGAAAGCAAGCCTCCCAGTAATGCAAATAGTGCACTCTGCTGCTGCGTCTCTCACAAGTGTCATAACACAGTTAGGTAGGGGTGGGGTGGGGGGAGTAGGGTGTGTGCAATTCTATGTGTAAGAGAAATGTTCCTTTTGGCAATTAGTACAACACACCACATGCTGCATATTCCACTGTCTAGGTCAGCACCCTATAAGTACAGCAGGAGAAAGCAAGCCTCCCAGTAATGCAAATACCGCACTCTGCTACTGCGTCTCTCACAAGTGTCATAACACAGTTAGGTAGGGGTGGGGTGGGGGGAGTAGGGTGTGTGCAATTCTATATGTAAGAGAAATGTTCCTTTCGGCAATTAGTACAACACACCACATGCTGCATGTTCTACTGTCTAAACACTGATGATGTCAGCACCCTATAAGTACAGCAGGAGAAAGCAAGCCTCCCAGTAATGCAAATAGCGCACTCTGCTACTGTGTCTCTCACAAGTGTCATAACACAGTTAGGTAGGTGTAGGGTGGGGGGAGTAGGGTGTGTGCAATTCTATGTGCAAGAGAAATGTTCATTTTGGCAACTAGTACAACACACCACATGCTGCATATTCCACTGTCTAAACACTGATGATGTCAGCACCCTATAAGTACAGCAGGAGAAAGCAAGCCTCCCAGTAATGCAAATAGCGCACTCTGCTACTGCGTCTCTCACAAGTGTCATAACACAGTTAGGTAGGGATTTGTATCCTACAAACGCCATGTGTGTTTTTGACACACAGTTTGTCCATGTTTGTGGGGGGGTGCTCCCAATATTGCACGACATAGATTATATCAGTAATTTCAATGCACACATGATGTATGTGTGTGCCACATACACATATGTACCCGTGACCTTCAATAGTTCCCATGTCTGAAGCCTGCCTCATGTGAATACATGGAATTTGCATTAGATAACTTTATGACTGTGGTGTTTATGTACAGGGGCAGCATGTGGTATGTGAATATACAGTGTGAGTTGTATATGGTGTCATCCTACCAGCGAGGGATACACGTCTGGTCTGGAGCATATAGTCCACATGTTGTTGATGAACAGGTGCAGCATGTTTTCACCTCTTGTGAGAGTGGTAACAAGTTGTTCCATAGCAATTCAGTGAATAAATGCAAGGAACCTTTCAGCTAGGGTCTTGGAGCTAGAGTAATGCCCACACTCTATGTTTGGGTAGTTGCAATCTACCCATATAATGGTGTTTGTAGAGACTGTCATATTCCCAGTGTTGTCAGAAAGTCCAAGTGGGTTTCCTGGGTATGGGAGGGTGGTGTGTGCCAGGCTATGAACCTGAAGGCAGTGTAATCCACTGCTAGTTGAACATGGATAGGCTCTGATGCTTTGTGCTGTGCCACCAAGCTGGAGGTGTGTGTATCTGTGGTGCCTTTGGATACTTCCCCCCTGTTCTGGTTTGGTGCATGTTTAGGGGACGACAAGCATGGTATGAGTTATGACCTGGCAGTGATTGGGTGCAACTGGGAGCCTTGTAGCAGGATTCTGTTACTGCACAGATATTGCTGTTCTGCATGCTAAGGACAGTGTCCAGTGCATGCATCTTGAGGTTTACACTGCTGGCATTGAGTAGCATTACTATTAGTGTGCTATCCCGTGTGATACCTGTGTAGGTGGCTATGTAATTTGAGCCATGCATAAAAAGGCACTATGTGTGTAGCAAGAGCCTTTGCCAATATACAACGGCCCATGGGTGACAGGTGCAAGCATTGTGGCTTGTCTAGCATGTAATCTCACGCTGACAGGCATTGGATCCCCTTTGAATGTCACCGAAACATAAGCCAATTGTAGAAATAGATCATCCTGTCTACATATTGTGGCAGCATTCTTGGTGAGGGTAAGATGCTACTCAAGGTCAGGGTCATACCAGCCTGTGCCACATGCTCAGACAGCCCCTCTATATCCCCTATCATGTAGTCCAGGGAGGTACGTCACAGGTCATTCACACTGGCATGGACAACGACTGAGTCATATTTGTACATGCCTTGGAGTGACCTGTATGCTTGTGTTATGTGGTGGATCATAGTGCCCGACGGGCATCTCACCGTGACCTTCTCTTTGTTCAGCCTGGTGAGCGGGACCTCAGTGTACCTGACGATAGAGGTACCTATTACAACTGTAGCAGGTGTGTTGTTTAGACGTACGGGCTGTGACTTTTCAGCACACAGGCTTTGTGAGCAATGTGCTGCACGTGCTCTGTTCTGGCGTAACGTTTGCTTGTGTGTGTGCTTCGCAGTTGTCTGCTGCTCAGGCAGGATGTTATTCTGAGACTCCAAGAATGTTCCTGTGTGTTTATGTGTTTGGATTGCTGTCATGATAGGTCTATGTGAGACTGGTATTGTATTCACTGTAGTATCCCACTCCACCTGACAGGTTATGCCAGTACTGAGTTAAGAGAGCTTAGCCCCCAGTTTGGCTATGTGGTTGCATCTCTCACATGTGTTGTAAGTTTATGGGAAGGGGAGAGGGTTATCTGTGTACATGAGGCAGCTGTAACATTGCCACATGACTCACAAATTCACCAACTGGACCAGAGAGGAGATTGACAAGTGACCTTTGCACATGCTACCATAGTATTGTGAATTCCATAATAATTAACAACACATAGGGCCAATGGGGAATAAGGAAATCAAGGTGAGTATGTGAGGGTGTAGTGCTTCTGATTTGTTAGTGCTGGCATATATAAATGCTTTCGTGAGCAAATGCCAGGTAAGTCATATGCAATGTGTTACAGGCAACTTACATGCAAACAGGACGAACAGTGACGTTCTGTCAAGTGAGACATGGACATCAGTACAGTAAGCAATACAGATGTCACTAGGGATCCACAGAGGTGCTGTAAATCTGCATTGCAGGTGTAATCAATGTTTCAGGGAAATAACAAGCAAACATGCATACAAACAAAGCTACAGTCAGCAGACCTGGATCTAGTCTATGCTACAACAAACAAGGTGTACGACTTCCAGTAGGTAACAGTGCAAATATGCAGGCACTATAAGCCTGTACCCAGAAATTCACAGGTCAGATGGGCAGGCTCCAGCCTCACCTCCCACAAGTGTACAGACCATGTACCTTTGTAATGTAGAATAACTGGCCTGAAACCCAAGTGCTCATACCTGAACTAATATGCATTTTGAATAACAGACACTGAGCCCTCACACAGCAGTTCCAAACGTAGTAGGATGTATGCTACCTGTCCTGGCACCACAGTATCCTTGACATGTATGGAGACTCTCCCTCCTGTCATAATTAGTTCTGTGTTTTGGGGCTGTCAAGCATGGTATGAGGTGTGACCTTGTAGTGCTAAGGTGCTCTTGTGAGTCTTGAACCTGTTGTGTATTACTGCACAGATGTAAACATCCTCATTGCAGAGTCGAGTGTGGACAGCACGCAACTTGCAGTTTACATGTCCATCATTGAGTATCAATACTTACATTTTCTTATCCCCTGTGATACCTATGTAGGTGGCCTCCTGTTGACAGCCTCACCACCAGTATGCAAAGATGTGCAGACATTATACTATGGTAATTACTATGGGTGTACAAAACAATACAATGACAATCATACTGTTACTGCATCAGGCATGCTGGGATATACCCACAATGATATCATTACACTGTACTGTTGACAACATGATACTATTACTACACTTCTATGTAGTCACCCTGTGCATCAGCACCATGTTAACCTGTTCCTGCACCGATGTTACAGATTGCAAGAGGTGGCACAGTTTCATCATATGCACAGGGTGTGTACTTGGTATGCCTGAGTCTGCCACTGATACAACCAATTGACATGTATGTGTGTGTGTTGGTGAGGGACAGCAGTACAAGATGGGGCAATGTTGATACAGTGTGTGCGTGTATGCAGTAGCCCTAGGTGTTATCAATTCGCATGTGTGTATGCATGCACACAGTTCCACCTCATGGCAGCCATATACAGGTGTTTGTGGACAGCCACAGACTGTACATGCCAGGTCATACAGATCACTGTCTCTGGCTACAGACACGGTACCTGTGCCTGGCAGGGGTGCTACGGACCGTATCAGGTACTAAGCCAGACTGGGTACTGTCATCAGAAGCAGGTGGTTGATGACTAGAGACAGGTCCCTGTTGGGACTGTCCAGAGCCACGTGCATGTGGTCTCCTGGGGTGGTCTGATGACAGCACAGACCCATCATTGCTGGGGCTGCTGCAGGCACTATGGGAGCAGCCGCGGGCCTGTTGTCATCCGCGATGGCTGCCAGCTGCTGCTGTTGCTGGCATTCACCCACGTCGACGCCTCAACCGTCCACCATTGCCCTGGCTCATGGACATGTAGTTGTGGAACAGATCTAATGTGTCCCCCCAACGTCTGTCAATGACCGTGGTGAAATTACGGATGGCAGCCGCAACATCACGCATACTGTCATTCATAGCTGTGCGACATGCTCTCAGCTCCCTCAGACCCTGTCTGGTGTACCGTTCCATACGTGACTGTGCCTGCATTACAGCCCGAAACATAGCTGAGGTTGAAAGACCTCTGTGGGCACGTCTGACAGGGGCAGTACGTCCATGGATGCTCCCACGAGAACCCCTGGACATCTGCCGGTGTGGTACCATGTCAGGACCCGGGCCATGGCTGCTGTGTGGGGATGCATTTGCCACCGATACCACATTACCCTGGTCAATGCCCACTGTATCCTGTCCATCACCTAGGGACATTGGTGACAAAGGATGTATTGGCAGGATGACTGTGCGCATTGATGGGGTCGACAGCTGTGTACTGTCAATTGGCTGACCAACGACAGACCCTGGCACACCTCCCTGTGCCATTACACAGGTATCATCATTATCACTATCCACGGCAGCTGATTCAGGTTCCCTGCTGCACAACACCAGAGCAGCACCAGAACCTGTGGGAGTAAGACAGGAAACACAGTTTACAATTTGTACACAATGTCACCACTGATACGCACATGCACACATGCACACAGGTGCACATGCACACATGTACACAGGTGCACATGCACACAGGTGCACACATGCACACAGGTGCACACATGCACACAGGTGCACAAGCACACATGCACACATGCACACAGGTACACTTGCACACAGGTGCACACATGCACACAGGTGCACATGCAAACATGCACACAGGTGCACACATGCACACACGCACACAGGTGCACATGCACACATGCACACACCTCAGTATATGAGATATCAACACACAGACACAAACACACCTGCAATCAAACACATAGCACTACTGCTTCAGTCTATTATTACTATTAGTATCAAGAGTATTGAAGGTATTGTTATTACACACTCACCAGCATGGATAGGCTGCCTTGCTGTTACACCAGAGGGACCTGCAGAAATGAGACATTTATTGTCAGTGGGCACAACTGTGTCATTGATACTGTGAGTATGATACAGTTCAGTAGTACAACAGTTGGCTTCCACAGGTCTACTGCTGATATTGAGAATATCACTCTTGCACAATAATTACCAAGATAACAGCTACAAACCGAGGAGACTCCTCACACATGCATAAACTACCATTGTACAGAGCAGTCGACTATACATATCGCATGTTACCTGCACGCTCCGAGCCCTGCTGCTGGGTGGCTCCAGCCTCCATCATTATGCATGCATGCTGCTGCTGTTGTGGCTGTTGGGCTGGAGCCACAACACTTAGGAGTAGTCTCTCCAGTCTGGTGAGGGGGGGATGTATAGCCACCCCACCACTTGTGGCAAGCTGTTGCCTGTGAATATCCGACGCATACTGACGCACATTTCTAATTAAATCACTGCAGTGATGGCGTACCTGCTCATATGTCCGGTTGTGCGTGCCTTTGTCATTTACCCAACAGACCAGGTCTTGCCACAGTGCAGCCCTCTCCTGCTGGTTCTGGCTGGTGAGGAAAAGAGTATTGCGAAATCCTGCACCAGGCTTTGGTGTATCTCCTCATCCTCCGCAGTGGAGTAGGTAGGGTTTCGCTGGTGAACCATAGCCCTGAAAAGGAAAAGAAACATATGTCAGCAATATATGTCAGCAAAATATGGCACACATAATACACATATTACTCGACTGTAGTGAGATAACCTAACTCACATATGTAGCATCTGTCTGTCTATTGGGGGATACACATGTAAATGACCAGTTATCAGTGCTCAGCTGACAACTGTGCAACAGTACCTGGCACACTCCATACGACAGACTAGCATACTCCAGCAGTCAGCACACTGGTTCAGGTTCAATGCACAACCTCACACTGGGAGTTTGTATCATGGTACTGTATGGGGAACATTACCAACCCATGCACTGCATGCAATGCACGTTACATATTTCACTGGTAATGCACACTACTCTTACTTGCCATAACCCTACCTACACCACAGTCACATACAGGGTAACACAGCACAACATATGGCAATGTAGTATGTTTGGATCGCAATACCTCACACCGAGGACACACACTACCATGACAGACAGACAGACATGGTGAGCAATCACACCATTACATAACATGCACCCAGTCACTGGCACACTCATTCCACCTCACATAGTTGGTTTGCAATGGGTTTGTGGGTGTGCATTGTGTCTTAGGTAGGTACTATGCTATTGGCCCTGGGCCTACAGCAGCATACTGTTATGCTACCCTGCCCCTTGTGACACATGTGATGTGATCGTACCTGCTCCTGTCAAACAGTTACACAGGGTGACTCATATGGCATATTACCTATCTGCATAACATTCAGCAGGGGTATGTCTGACATCTACTCATGGGGATCCTTGCTTCTTACTGCTGTGTGGTTTACTCCAGGGTATTTGTTATCTGTGGGTAGGAACCTGTACCTCCACCATGTGCTCTTACTGCTGTGACAAGGACGACAGACATAGGTCATTTGGGTTGTGGATGTTGTGAGGTGTTACCATGGTTGTTGGACAACTGTCATGGGTGTCACTTAACTATGTATATCCAGCAGTGGTAACCTCTACGTAGGTAGTATGGGTGCACTCTGTGGTCTTGTCAGTCACTCTGCATAGGTAATGTGTTTGAGTGCATTGTCACAGTTTCTTACGTATGACTGTGTCCTTCTCCATATCTGTAGCTGTCATGGGAGGTACATACCGTGTAGGACATTGTGGGGTGTAGAGGGGTAAAGTGACCTACATGTCCATAGCTGACACACCATGTCTGCTGACACATACCATGTACAGGTATTACAGGACTAGTGTGCCACTGTGAATATCAGTGGAGAGCCTATTGTACACTTGTTGCCCCTGTTCCCCCCTGACACATGCAGTGGTGAGCAGGCAAGCACATATGTGGTGGTTACTGGTGTAAGTGTTTTGGAATGGGGTATGGTACTCCAGTATCCACACTGGTGTTCACTCCATGCCTTTGTCACCAGGCACCTGTTGCATTACATCTATATATATATAGATATAGATATATAGATATGGAGAGAGGGGGGGGGGGAGAGAAAGAGAGACAGAGGGAGAGTGAGGAGGAGTGGGACAGAGAGAGATAGAGATAGTCATATACAGACATATCTGTAGACAATCAGATCTATCTGTATATGTATATGTATCTACATATATCTATATATGTATGTGTGTATTACATATAAATGTATGTACATATTCTATCTATCTATATATGTCTATGTATTTCTATATCCCTCTCTATCTATGTATACATATATGCATATTATATATATATATATATATATATATATATATATATATATATATATATATATATATATATATATATATATATATATATATATATATATATATATATATATATATATATATATATACATACATATCTCGATATACATACGTATACATATGCTAGATATATATATAAACCTTTTTATTTACACATATGCATACACAAACTAACGTACTGATGAAAATCCATTACTGTACAAGCTACATTGTACATTGCACTACAACCTACATTGATATGTGCACATAGTTACCTTCACATACATATGTATGTACAGCCTTCAGTGACAGTTGCAGTATGTCCCCTGCCCTATGCATATCTTCATATACATAGATACAGACCAATAACACATATGGAGGGTTCACAGTATGTAGACTATTATATTTTTACTTTACATTACCTGTGCTTGTTACAGCTGTTTGCAATGGCTTTCTGATAGTTGGCCTGCTGCTGCTTCACTTGCCAGCTTCAGTATGCCTTGGCAGTGTCAGGTTGTGATGACAACTTGTTTGTTTTGTTGTTATATATATTTTTCTTTCCTTTCTTTCTTTTCTCTCTCTCTCTCTCTCTGTCTCTACCTCCAGAGGGTGCAATGAAAGTATTGCCTGTGTGGACTGGGAGTACAGGATGCTTTTATAGGTATCTGCACATGTCCATGTGATGGCCTCTGCACCAATTGTTAGCCAGTATTTACTAATGTCAAGCAGCCTGTTGTGTAGTGATTGCAGTTCTCAGTGTGATTTCAGGACAGTGCTATAAAAAGGTTTGTTAGGTGTAGCCCTTTCATATTATCAGGGTGGGGACCATGCTGCTATGCTGTGGACACTGCTCTGTGAGTGTAAGAGTTGGTATGTCTCTCATATTTCAGGCTGTGTTGTACACACTGCAATGCATGTTGTACTGTAACCTGAGTATTCCTTCCTCCAGTTTCCTCTTCTCAGTGTGTATGTAAACTGACACTTAAGACTAGTAATACTGTGTATATGGGTGTGTGTGCTTTCCTGTGGGACTTGTGGTGTAACTTGTATATAGCAGTGGCTCTTGCAATTTGTTGTTATGGCTTCAATATTTGCCCTTTACATTCACTCCTTGTATGCCTGCTAGGTGTCTTAACTGTAATGTGTTGCTATGGCTTTCCTATTTTCCATTTACATTCACAGCTTGTAATGCTTGCTATATCTGTTTGAGCAGCAATTCCCTATGTGTTTGTTGTGGTAGGGTGGTACTGCATGCTGTGTGGTCTGACCATGGTGTGGGCCTTGACACTTAGAAGGGTATTTGATTATGCTGCTGAGCAGGCCTCAGATACTGTTAGGTGCATCTTTTATCAGCCTCATGGAATGGTACAAATCAGTGGGATACACCCATGAAATTTTCTGATATTCTGCAGTTGTGACTGTGGGTTATTTTGAGTATATGTATTACTACACCATTTGTGACGTGCAAGTGGTGCATACTTTCAGTAATTCATAGTTACCATAGCATGTGTTGTAACACCTTTCTGCCTACTGTTAGTACATTTCACAGGGAGTCATTGGGGCACAGTTAACATTTGTTTTCAAATCAGGGACATCCCTGTAACTCAGTCACAGTTGCTATGTCTGGGCTGTTAACTATTAAACTATGGCAGTGTTTATCCTGCTCTGAGTATGTGTGTGGCTTGCAAGGTGCTACTGTGACATTATTATCTACTAGCTGCCAACTAGCATGGCTGTTTCTCTTCACACAGTAATATTTTACAAATCCACTATATTTGACAGTAAATATACATGACATGCTTTGTGCACTAGACTTCCTATATTCCCTTTACATTCATTCCTACTATTTCATGATACATTTATTTCAGCACAGTGTTCTTGTATAGAAGTCATGGCTTAGTAGTAAGTCATGCAGACTACTGTTTCCAAGGTCCTGGGTTCGGGACTGACAGTGGGATTTTATTTTGCTTCTAAGCAGACTACAGGCCTTGTCATTCAGAGTGACTAAGGCACTTTTATGCAGTTGTAAGCGGGTTAGTGCTAGTTTGCGCGGATCTCACGTATGCGCACTGTCGCTTAGCTTCGTGCACGCACGCTTAGCTTCACACACACAAGCGCACACCCACTTACAACTGCTGAAAAGTGCTTACTGTCGCGCACACCCGCGCTAATTTCTTTTAAAGAAAAGAAACTGGGGAGATAGAAAAGTGATTAAAAAGGGGGCACAAAGAGGGTAGGACAGCAGGAAAACAAGCTGCCCCTTTCTTTATTAGCAACAGCTGTGCATATGTGTGTAATTTGGTGTGATATTTGATACCTTCCACCACTGAGAAACGGGTGAGAACAACAATATTTGTTGTACAGCCAGTTGTAATTGCCAGTTTACATATCCAGCAGACATGTCTGCAAAATGGGCAGCTATGTATGGGGCGTAACTTTTTTGCGGGAACAGAGTGCCCCTTTTTTTTTTTTTTTTTTTTTTTTTCAGGTGAGTGTGGAATGTCAGGTACAGGAAGTAGGTATAGTTGGGGAAGTAGGTAGGGGAGGTTAACAAACAAGACAAACAAGACGCATAAAGGGGTGGTGTATGACACATGTGGGAGGAAACACAATTGACAGGGACGGATGTTTGGATATCTCGAGCCCATGAGCCCACAGATGGCAACAGTGGAACTGAGATCCCCACCCATGGGCAGTTGCCACTGTGCCTTCACTGCCCAGTACGGGGCTGTGCTGGGGGCTGTGCCGGATGGGCAGCAGGCATGCCCGTGAGTTGTGCCACCCGTGCCTCAAGCTGTCGTAGGGGCTCAAACACAGAATGCCTGATTTCCATACGCACCACAGTCCAGACACTATGGAGGGTGAGTGGACGGTCTCCTCCGGCCACGCTTGCAGAGGGGGAACAAGCCCCATCCCCTGCAGCGCTTCCACCCGCAGGTGGCACAGGGCCACTGGAGGAGGGTCCGATCTGGGCACTAGTGCCAGGTGCTCTAGCCAGGTGAGGTGGGAGAGGTGGGTCCGCTGGAACCCGCCTTCCCTGTCGTCCTATGTTTTGCATTATTTTATGACAGTTTGGGTTAGTAACAAACAATACCATTCACAATTTGTTGTAACAGCAGGCATTAGTATTCCCATTAATCAAACACCCATAAATTCAAGACATTGAACAGCAAGCATGACACATGCATAATTTGAACAACAGTACACAATCCAACAGCATGCAGGGTTGATTGATGGCAACAGGCCATCAGGTTTGGATGTATGAACAGGGCACATGCATCAACGTACATGCAAATATGTATGAACCAACAGGACAAATGTCCAGGGGAATTAATTGTGAATACACATACACATTTCATGTGGAATGGATTATTTGTGGTTATAGGGTAGGGTGAAGAAATATTTCATTAACAACTTCAAATATCTATACATATGCTGTACATTTCTACTAGCTGCAGATATATACACCCTACAGGTCTGACTACAGTTTCCTATGTGTAAACTTAGGTATGTTGGTGATGGGAATGTTACTGCTACATTAATATACCTTGCATTTTTATTCATACACATTCATATCTGGCTCTGTTCAGCAACAGCATCCTGCTACATTTGATTTATATGGCTCTAGACAACTGTGGATGTTTGGTATTTCATACAACCATACTATCTGCATATCGCAAAGGTACAGCAACATATCCAAATTGTGGGACAGACATTCCAGCTTCAGTACTTTATTGCACACATTTCATTCTTTTGTTGTGCCTGTCACATTCATTTCATTCTGTACTGACTGCAATATACTTTATTCAGAAGTTTTTACAACTTTATTGGTGGATTCATACCTCTTTCTCACACTCTCACTTGTTTTATTTTTAAAATTCAGGATGATACTCAATTCTAGCCTTTATTGACATGTTTTACTTGGTTACAACAATCCTTTCCAACAGTCTCACTTGTGTCATGTTTCAGATTTTAAACGGGGATATTTTCACACGTGTTGTACTCAGCTTGTGTAGCTGTAATTTACAGCCTGCTGCAGGTTATGTACTATGACATTACAGGTGGAATATCTTTATTTCAGACTTGTTTCATTTTTATTTTTGGATTACAGGCTGCATCACACTTATGTAATCACACAGTACTAGCAGAATCTCTCTTACACTGTTACTTGAACTTTTTATTAATAAGTGACTACACTGCACTCTTTTGCAAGCTGTCATACTTATATTTTTTAACAGTTACAGGGAGAGAATTACTAACCTGCCTGGTGGCGCAACCGCACTAGCCTATCAGCAAAGGCTCAACGATTCATGGAACGGACACCTGCAGCTGTAATATAAATGAAGTAATATTGGAATACACATCTCCATAATATCAGCTAGGTTAATTTCTTACATAAATAATTACATATAACTTACTCAGTAGTGGGGCGTTGGGCATTTGCCGGGCCTCCTGGATCCAACAGTTCAGTTGGTCTTGCTTCTGTCTTTTCAGGTCCGCATGGTGGTGACGGACCTGTTCACCAGTCCTTGGTATTCCTGTGGCACTGGTGAGATCATGTGCCAACCGGTCCCACGCCTCAGCCTTGTATGCTCCCCACAGGACCTGGCCCTGCATGAGTTGGGCCTCATGATCATGGACGAGGAGCCAAACCATATATTTGGACTCCTCAATGCCCCACCTCTGTGCTTGGAAGCAACTACCCTCTCCTACACCTGACATCCTGACTGCAAATCGATTCCACAATCAGTTATGCTGTGTATTCCCGCCTATGGGGCTTATATATGCCGTTTTTCCCACACTTATCTGTGATTGGCCATTTTGGAAATATATCAGCTTCACAAAACCTGCTTTGTCATGCTTCTCTTTCCATTCATTCCTATATATATGCTAATACTGCATTTCTAAGGGCAACTGTCATGGCTTAGTGGTTCAGTACTTTGACTATGGTGCATGGTATCCTGAGTTCAAGCCTGGCCATTGCTTTTTTTATTTTATGACTGTCTACACAAGCTAGGATGTGTGTCTGTGTAAAGTAAGTTTTGATACAGCTTGCTCAACGTTGCCCGCCGGTTATCTTTTTGGCGCGGTGCGCAGCTCTGCGCAAACAGGTTACGCTGGTTTACGCGTCATTTGGCTGTCAGCATGCATATTACGCTCAGCTCAGCTACGGGCACACAGTTTCAGTGTGTTACAACACTGCTCAAGCCCAGGCACTCATTTTACACCTGTTAAACCACTGCTCACCTACGGGCAGATATACTCAGCTTGTTAGAGTGTATCTCACATTTCTTCAAAATACATGTCCCATTTCATTACATTTTACATAAAATATAATTTTATATATTACATATATGTCAGGGAATTGTTTTGTGCTTATTTCACTAGAAATGAAAATTGATGTTGTGGGGGCTCGAACCGTGACTGCCTCCTCTTCAGCCGACGTCTTTACCGCTACGCTATTGCTTCTTGGCTTACTTTGCATATTTAGATCTTATATGCTTTTCCACTGACTGCTAACTGTGGCTGAGCGACGGGCACACCCTCGCAAACGAGAGCAATTACTGGCAAACATCTTTAAAACTTATAAAAAAATATATAACATGTTCATTTTTACATTTTATGTTTATAGTCTGTCGGGGCATGTGTTGTGTTGTGTTTGTTGACATTTACGTGGACTCTCTCGTGGGGGTTTACTTTCGGGACTGTTCCTCTTCTGGGGGCGTGTCCGTTTGCAGGACTTGCCCTGCAGACACGCCCCCTACTTTCTTACACGGACCGTGTTAGCCTTGGGTGTGTGTCAGCATGCCCTCATGAATATGCATGGCATGCTGACGTCACACCGTTTAACTGCAGCCTCCGTGTAAGACTTGTAACTCTTACACGGAGGCTTCGTGAATCCTGCCTATAGTCTCAAATGGATGACAAAAAACAACTGTATAAAAGATCAACCTGCCAGATGGTGTATGCATGTAATACAAATGGTCAAAATAGACAGTTTGCAAAACAGCTGTTATACATAAAAGATGAGAGTAATAATTTTTAATACAACATTACTTTCTGTAATGTCTTAAAATATCTATGGTCTCACAGATAAATGCAAAAATAGAAAAAGCAGCGAACTAAACTAAAAATGTAGAGTGCAAGCAGCTATGCTACAGGAAACATACTTGGAAAGAACTGAACATGTGAATTTGATAAAGATTTTCAGGATGGCTATTCAGCAGAATACCTGAGACAAAGGAAAAGAGTACTTATATTATTTATTTATTTGCAGTTTGTTAACTTGCAAGTTCATTGGCCCAAAATGAGCCCATTTTCAATGGAGGCCCGGGGAGAAAAGCTCCATATACAATTATTACAAAGCTAATATCAACAAAGTTAAGAAGTGCAATACAATTTTCAAAAACTACTAAACACAATAATATAGAATACAGAATAACAACATTTAAGCAAGGTGTTGTAACAAAGCATTGAATGAAATTAAAACATAAGTATTTTGGAGTACATAAGTATAATTTGGAGTGCAAGCATTTATGCACTCAAAGTTTCATGAGGTGAGAGGTAGGAAGAATTAGAGGAGGAGAGTAGAACAGTGAAAGGTGAATAGGTTGAGTTATGAGGAAGGAAAACAGGCAGCGCGAGTGGAAATTAAATGAAAGGAGTCACTAGGTTGAGTTTTGAGAAAGGAAAAAAAAGGATAGTGGTATTAATTGCAAGAAGAGTTTTAACAGTGATAGAAGAGAATAAAAAAAAGATAACACTGGTATGTGGATGGCACAGTGGTGCAGCAGTAGCATTGTCACCTCATAGCAAGAGGTTTTCCAGTTTGATTATTGGCTGGAGTGCCTTCTGTGTGGAGTCTGCATGTCCACCCTGCATTCATGTGGGTTTTCTCTGGGTACTCTGGTTTCCTCCCATGTTACAAAGACATGTGTCTGGAGCATTTCTCCCTGGGCCTCTACTGAAAATTGGCTTTGTTCCAAGTTGGACTTTCCTGGTAAACAATAAATAAAAAAAAATAAATTTGTAGTACTAAGTGGCTACTAGCAAGGGTGGAGGATTACACTGGCATGTATTTATATTCCACCTAAGATTGCTATAATGGAGCTTAAGAACATTATGGGAGAAATAATCAGCTTTCAGCAAGTAATATTACTTGTAAATGGGGACTAGCATTTCATTTGCAACAGTGATATGTCTGTGGGACCCAGAAGTGAAAATATAACAAAGGAGGGTAGATTTCTAAAGTAATTTATGGAAATGTTTGGCATGGAAGATACAAATTCAATACTAGGAGTTCAAAGTGAATTTATATATTATTACCAAACCAAAGTTACTTGTGGAGGAAATAAGGCAGTCCAGTTTTTCAATAGTTTCAATGTTCAGAAAACACAAAAGTAACTTTTTTCCTCTACAAGTAACTTTGGTTTGGTATAGTACTGCTTCTTACTTGTCTCCGTATATTTGCTTTGAATTTATATATTATTACCCAAGATACAAAAACTGGGCTAGGCTAGACAGAATTTACATTTCACAGGAACATGTATTTAACTGAAGGTCTTCATATGTACCCAATAACTATTTTAGATCATGTATCGATAATAACTAAAACAAAAGCACAGGGTAATGAAATAAAAGTGAGACACTGGCACTTTCCCACCTATCTGTTGAAAAGAGAGGAATGTAAGGAATAGATAGAAATTATTTAGGAGACACTAGGGAAGATAGAAATTTCTACTGATACTATAGATAGGGAGTGGGATAAAATTAAAGTAGAGTTTAAAAACGGAGTGGAAATAAAAGAAATGGAGATATGGTTAAGAAATAACAATAATTATTTAGAGGGACTGACAAATGTTAAAGTATTTAGTAACCAATAACCCAAACAGCTTTTAAATTAAAACAGTAACAAGTAAAACACGCTGAACCAGACATTTAAACAAACCTTTAATCCACAGTTTGAGTACTTTCATTCCTCTTACTAGCAGAACTTCATCAGAAACATGTCAGCTTTGATTTTTAACATAAGCTTAATGGAAATAACATCATTAATGCCTGGTGGGTTACAGGCATTAAGTAACAGTTGCCAGAACACTTCTCTTTGTTAAAGAATTACTTCCCAGTCACCCCCTCTATTATTAGGTTAACTTTTTCAAGAATACTAAATGCAAACATTTTTCAATCACAACATATAAAAAGCAGTTATGTCTTACCATAACGTTCCATCTGTGTTGTTGATCTTCGTTATTCATTACTGATGGGTTATAGGTTCTGTCCTCAGAACCAAGCTGGCCATATATCAAGCTCGCGTCAGCCAAAAACTCTCGAGCCAAGGTCCTACCCAGAATGCTCTGCTTCCTGTTACCTCAGATCGAGTTTGCAAGTTGACAGTCAAAACTAGAGGCTACCTCTGGTCATAACAGACCTACAATAAAGGAGTATATGAGATCAACCAAGAACTATCGGGGAGGGGGGGAATGAAGGGTGGAGAGTAATGAATGAACGAAGATCAACAACACAGATGGAACATTATGGTAAGACATAACTTCTTTATCTGATGTTGTTAATCTTCGTTCATTCTTTACTGATTGGACAGAGTCCCCAGCAACCTGTATCCCTGGGTGGCCCTCATGGAAAGACATTCCTGAGCACCATGGAGCCAAAAGAAGCTCTACCTCTGGAGGCCAAATCCAATTTGTAATAAAGAATAAAGGTATGGGGTTTGACCCAAGTCACAGCTGAGCAAATATCATTGAGGGAAGCCTTAGCATGGAAATGCTGCTGAAGTTGCCATAGACCTTGTAGAATGTGTTTTCACTCTGTGAGGCAAGGTATTACTGTTCTTGTTGTAGATAAAAGTAATGCAATTTCTCAACCATGATGCCAATGTAACTTTCAAGACAGGATGACATAGTCTTAGTCCAGAAAAGGCCAGAAAAAGTTGGTATGATTTACGGGTAGATTTAGTTCTGTCCAGGTTGAATCGTATTTGCCTATGAACATTCAGGGAGAGCAGTTAATACTCTCCCTTATTAGAATGATTAGGAAAAAATACTGGAAGGTCAATAGACTGGTGGACAGACCACTCTGACACCTCTTCTGGCAAAAAGGAAGAATTAGTTCTCACTGATACCCTATCCTTATGGAAGATAAGATAGGGACGTTTAATGCATAAGACTTGAAGTTCTGATAAGTGTCTGGCCGATGTGATTGCAATCAGAAACAAAGCTTTCCATGAGAGATATTTTAAATCACATGAAGATGCAGGTTCAAAGGGGAGAGCTGTTAGGGCTTGCAGGACCAAGGCCAAATCCCAAGGTTGTTCTGGTTCTCTAAAGGGAGGTTTTAGGTGAAGAACCCCCTTCAAGAATGTTTTACAGAGTTTATGTGACATGAAGTGAAGAATCCTGAAAACCAATGTGGAAATTTGAAATGGCAGCTAAATGTACACGAATAGTAGAAGCAGACACCCCAGAATGGAAAAGATGTGATAAGTAGTCCAAAACCACTGAAATTGGAGCTGACAAGGGGTCTAATTGTTTATTCACTGCCCAAAGAGAAAACCTTTTCCATTTTTGAGCTAGATTAGTCTGGTGGATGATTTATGAGATGCAATAAGAATATTGCACACTGGGGACAAGAGGTTTTCCTGCCTGGCAATCATTGGAAGTGGAGAAACCAAGCTGTCAGTTTCAGGATTGTTAGATTGGGGTGAGTCAGACCCTGTGGATGGGAGATCAACGTTGGGGATGGATTGAGGATCCACGGTCGATCTAGCAGGTGAGGCCAGAGGAAGGGGAACCAGACTTGTCGAGGCCAATATGGAGCAATGAGGATCACTTTGCTTTTCAACTGCTGTGCTTTCTTCAGAAATTAGGAGATGAAGGGGAGAGGAGGATAAGCATAAAGTAGACCCGAGGGCCAAGCGTGGACTAGAGCATCTCTCGGTGACTGTCCCCGATGGGGGATCAGGGCAAAATAGTTGCTGCACTTGTAGTTGGTTGGGGAGCTGAATAGGTCGCAGCAAGGCTGGCCCCAGCAGTTGAAAAGTTTTCCCACTATCACAGGGTTGAGTGACCACTCGTAAGGTTGTAGGATGTACCTGCTCAAGTTGTCCGCTATCACAATTGGAGCTCCCGGGAATGTGCATTGCAACCAGAAAGCGGTTGGAAGCTATCGCCCATTGCCATATTCTTAGGGCCTTTCAGCATAATGGATAAGATCTGGTGCCCACTTGCTTGTTGATGTACCAGACCACTGACATGTTACCTGATTGGATCTCAATAGTCCCTGAAGGAAGGATAGAATGAAATGCTTGCAACGCTAGTAGCACTGCCCTCAGTTCCAGGACATTAATAAGCAAACGGGCCTCTGTCTCCAACCAGGTGCCTTGGACCAAGTTTCCCTGACATAGCCCCCTCACCCCATCAGGAAGGCAGCCATGGTCACTGTGGCTTTCAGCTGATGAGGGCTGAAGGGGTGAGACCATTGTTGGGGATTTTGAGATGTTCACCAGAGTAAATCTTGCTTGCATCTCTGAGTTACACTTATCTGAAAGGACAAAGGATGTTGTAGAGGGTACCACTGACTGAGAATTAACCACTGAGGGAGTCTCATGTGGAATCTGTCTCTAAGAACAAAGGTGATTGAGTATGCCATTGACCCCAAGAGTTGGAGTATGGACCGAGAGAAGATTTGTGGTGACAGAGCAGCGGCTGAACCTGTTGCCTTATTCTTTGAAGTCTGTGGTCCAGGAGAGATGCTGTGCAATTTCCCATCCAACAGCACCCCGATGAATTCTAAAGACTGTGCTGGGGTCATGCTGGACTTTGCCCTGTTTACAGTGATTCCCAGGTGTTGTGCTGTGAGGAGAGTGTTGTCTACGGCTTCTTCCAGTAGATGCTTGGTGGGGGCAGTGAGGAGCCTTTCATCTAGATATGGAAACGCATGGAATCCTTGAAGTCTCAGGTGAGTGATAACCACTGCCATGCATTTGTTGAACACTCTGGGGCTGTACAGGGACAGAACAGCAGTGCTAAAAATTGGTAGTGACTGGCTGCTATGTGGAAGCAGAGGTAGCTTCTTGAATGTTTGTCCATTTTTAATACACATCTTGAAGATCTACAGAGCACATCCAATTGTCTTCTTCCAGAAGAGGAAGGATTGACTGAACCATGACCATCCGTAATTTCTCTGTTTTTACAAATTTGTTCAATGTGCTGAGATCCAGAATTGGTCTCCACTCCCCTGTGTTTTTTTGGCACTGAAAAGAACCTTGAGTAAAAACCGGATCCTATCTGGTCTGAGGGGACCGTTTGGATGACTCTTTTTGTAGCAGCTTTTGAATTTCATGTGCTGCTGCTGCCCTTTGACTAGGTGGAACATCAGGTAATTCTCTGGATGAGGTTGGACAAAGATGGAAGGGGATGCGATAGCCTCTGGATATTATCTGTTGTACCCAAGAGTCATGGTTATGTTTCGCCAGGCACTGGGGTACAAGGAAAAATTACCCCTGACTGCTTCCAGAGAAAGAATCTCTGGAACCACGGTTTTGTGGACCTCCTCTGCCCCAAAAGGGGCATCTTCTATTGGAGTTTCCCCCTCTGGCTCAAGGGGAGAACTCAGTATGTGCATCTCAGAAAGAGCCCTGTGATTTCCTGTGCCATATTTTCCCACTTCTCTGATTTCTGGAGTAGAATCATTGAGAAGTGGAGTGTCTGACACCAATGGCAGATAGGAGCTTGCCATCTTGTTCGCACCTTGCCACCGCATCTTTAACTTTATGGCCAAACAAAGAAGCGACCTCAGTGGAGACGTTCATAAAGGAAGCCTTAAAGAAGTTCGCAAAGTCACAAAGGTGCATCCAGACATATCATCTGGTGACTATACCTGCGCCTGCCACTCTAGCCGCTCCTTCCATTGTGTGTGAAATAAGACACATGGAAGAATTGGATATGGATTCTAGGGTGGCTATCTGTGAAGCTACATTGTCAAGGACCTCATCAGAAACATCTCCTGCCAAGAATTCAGAGAGTTGGTTGATAAGATCCCTCTGGAGCCTCGTAAAGTGTGCCAAATAGTTCAAAGGCCTTATGGTGAAGGTCAATAAAGCAAACACAAGCTTCCTGAGTCTGTCTATCGCCCGGGACTCCTTGTTGGGTGAATGGACAGTTTGGCTCTCTTCTGCCAAGTCTTTCTTGGTTGCAGCTGCCACCACCATGGCATCTGCTGGAAGACCTCTTGACCAATGGGGATGCTCAGCTGGGGGAGATAAGATCTTGTCAGGCCTCCACAGTATAGCTTCCAGGGTGTCAGGAGCATTCCATTAGTGCTGGATGATGAGGTTGACAAGCTCATTGGCCAGCATTGTAACCCAGGAGGTAGGGGGCCAGGCACGAAAGGGTTGCAGGAATACGGATTTCCCTGAGGAAAGATTAGAGGACTTCTAGTTGCCCCTCTGTCTAAGGATCTCGAGGATGTCACCAAAGGACACCTCATCACAGGGTGACTGTGGGGACCCTTCCCCGTCATCAAAGTCCATATCTTCGGTCAAAGACTCTTCAGTGGAGTCTATGTGCTTCCTCTTGCATGAAGCCTTGTGAGGTACTTCCTCAGTGGGAGGTTCTGGGGAAGACTACAAAGAAGGGGTCTCTTGAGGGGGAGAAACCTGAGGCCCTTGCGCCTGATGTCCGGCAGTTGTGGCCTGTGAGAGTTGCGGCACAGAGGAGGGAGAAGGACTCTGACATGTGGGGTTTGCCAGTGGAGGCAAGCACCCTCTCCATGGCCTGGAAGGCCGGCCCGCCCAAAGAGGGATGGGACCGCGGAACCGAGCATGACAACCTTTGAACTGGGGACAAACCCTGCTCCGACGAGCCGACCCCCAGACTAGGAGTCTCAAGAGGACTGTGAAGCATGAGAGAGGGAGGATTCTTGGAAAGTGCCATAGAAAAGATCAGCGTGGAACCAAGAATGCCCTCCCCCATGGCACAGTCATAGCCTGAGAAGAGCCCGATGCCCAGTGCACCATGGGCCACAAGGACGACTCTGGCTGCAAAGTGAGATCCACTACTGGGGTCGGAGGGAGGGAAGCTGCTGTCGGAGGAATGGGCTTTGGTATTGGGTGGAAGTCGAAGGAGGAGTGTACGCTGGAGTTTGAGGAGAAATACATTCACCTGAAGGAGGGAAGGTAGGTTTAGAGAGACCCCTGGCCACAAGCAACTGGTCAACAAGCAGCAACACATCTTGTTCAGAGAGGCTCCTCGTCGACCTCATAGAGAAACCTGAAGGTGATTCTGGCCTTTCCAGAAAAGGGCTATCAATGAACTGATCCAAAGGAGAGTACTTGGTCCTTGCTAATTCGAGTGGTGCAGAGCCCGGAATCGAGGATGTCTGTACCGAGGAAAATGGTGTCGAAGTAGTCTGTGCCGACAAAGGCAGTGCTACAGAAGTCAAAGGTGTCTGCACCATAAGGGCAAGTGTCTGCACCGATTGGAACGGTGGTGTCGAGGAAGGTGTCTATACTGGTAACAATGATGGTGCCGAAAAGGAATGCACCATAGAGCATGTCGGTGCCGAAAGTGTCTGCTCTGTGGAGGACAGTATCGTCAGACTCGGGGCCGAAGGGGATTGCACCAACTCTGCTGAAGGAGACTGTACCTGCAGGGATGGTGCCGGTAAGGGCTGCAACGGAACTGTCAGAGCCGTAAGAGTCTGCACCAGGAATTCCAGTGCCGGTGTCGATAAGAAACACATGGCTGGAGCAAGAATCAACTGGGCCGGTGCCATGCCTGGAGCCAAAAGGGTCACAGGTGGCAGCGCCGGAGTAGCAATTTTCACTTTCTTATGCGTTGACTCCCTGCGATCCCCAGAGGGAGATGAAGTGAGCGACCTCAATGAGGAAGAATGTCTCTTACAGGGTTTAACAGGAGGGGGTGAGTCCTCCAATTCAGGGATAGCCTCACAGAAAGGAGATATGAGGAGACCTTTCAGGATTAACTTGTTCTTTCTCTCGTTAATATTCCTGGTTGAAAAATTTCTACAAATCCCACATGGGGGATCCACAATAAGGTGGGAGACATTCAAACAATAGACACATAAGTCATGGCCATCGGAAAGTGA
Source organism: Protopterus annectens (assembly GCF_019279795.1). Classification (NCBI taxonomy): domain Eukaryota; kingdom Metazoa; phylum Chordata; order Ceratodontiformes; family Protopteridae; genus Protopterus; species Protopterus annectens. The sequence goes on from NC_056726.1 coordinate 1,127,766,509, forward strand.
TAACTTATGGCCACAATCCTTACACTGTTTAAAACCAACACTACTTTTCTTGTCTGACATAATGATGTGGAGAAGAACGACAGTATCAAGAATAAGAAAGGCTACCTACCCAGAAGGGTAAGAAGAGAGAGAAAGAAGGAAGGATTACCGACGATAGTAATGAAGAATTACCTCAAAGGTAAGAAAAGGGTAATAAAGGGAAAGAGACTAAAGGGAGAGAGTCTTAAAGATATGCTAGGGTAGGAAAATAATGAATTTTAAAGTAGTAACAATATATAAACTTTCACAAATTATTCACTTAGCTGAGAGAGAGAGACTGGCATGACACTGTTTTTGAGTGTGTGTACCTTTAAATGCTTAGAGTTTTGGTGACGTTGAGGCTATTTAAATCTTTTGACAAAACATCTGCCATGTTTCTGATGAAACAAAAAAGAAAAGTGTCAAAACGCTGAGTAATCCACAAATTGGTAGGAGGGAGAACAAAATAACTGTTTATTCACAGACTAAGCACTTTCACCCTATGTCCATAGGGCATCATAAGAGTGAATTAACACAAAAAAACTCTGCATTTATACAACTCTAAAATACAACACGCCCACTAATTAGAAAATGCTGTGCCAATTAATTCTTAAAGAAATATAGTTAAAAACAATCAAATACATTAATAAATGTACTATAATTTTAAATAACTGGATGACTAAATAAAATATATATAACCATGCACAAATGAATATAAATATACATAAATATGTGCAAATCCTGCTATAAATAAATAAGTTAAGTTAAAAAACTTGACTAACAGAAGTGTACCAAAGAAACATATATGTATTTTAAACCTGCATATGTGATAATACAAAAAAGGGGGGGGGGGGCTGTTGTTATAAAAGAGACATTATTTCTAGTGGTCACCTTAAACCTGCAATGCTCTTAACTTCAATACAGAACTTAATGATATATTATCATTAATACATGGAGATATAGTGGCGTTTGTCCTCAATTGCCATTCTAACTCCAAATTCTCTAGGTATAGGTTAACATCACCCTCTCTAAAATGGTCAACAATTCTGTCAATAATAAAAAAAGAGAAGTTATGTACCTACCATAACGTTCCATGTTAGTTGTCTTCTTCTCGCCTTCTTTCTTGCTGGATGGGTTCGGAGCCGACCCTCAGCTCTGACTCGGCCTATACTAAAACTAGAGAGCTATTTATACCACCTCAAGGCTACCCTATATCCCACAGTGCTAGGCGCTAACTACCCAGATCTGGTTTAATAGCTGAAACCATAGCAGTTCTGATCTCCAAAATAAGGAGAAGAGGAAACCTCACTCGTAAGTCACCTAGACCTATAGCTACCAGTAAAGATAGCCAAGGGGGCTAATACTGAGGCAGAAAGAAGATCCCCAAGGATCCTTAGGTCTGTCCAGGCTAGGGGGATGGGGGGTGGCCGAAGAAAGAAGCGAGAAGAAGACAACTAACATGGAACGTTATGGTAGGTACATAACTTCTCAATGTTAAGTTGTCAATCTCGCCTTCATTCTTGCTGGATGGGACCGCATCCCTAGCACCTTCACCCTGGGTGGCTCATGGGAACAGACTCTTGAGAATGGTGGAACCAAAATTAGCCCGGCTTCGGGAGGCCATGTCTAATTTGTAATGAGAGATAAAGGTATGAGGAGAGGCCCATGTGGCTGCCGCACAAATGGAATCTATTGGTAATCTAGCCTGAAAATCTATTGACGTGGCTAATGCTCTAGTTGAGTGAGCCCTGGGCCTTGATGGTAGCTTTTGGCGTCTGAGGTCATAGATGAAAGTAATCACAGAGACCAGCCATCTAGAAAGGGTTACTTTGGAAACTGGAAGGCCTTTCTTCACTGCCGCAAAAGATAGGAAGAGCTGCTCAGATTTCCTAGTTTGCTTGGTTCTATCCAGATAGTAACGGAGCTGACGATGAACGTCCAGAAAATGCAGCTTTTGTTCCACTCTGTTGGAGTAGTTGGGGAAGAAAACTGGGAGATCGATATCTGGTTTAGATTCGGCTCAGAAGAAACCTTGGGTAAAAAGGACGGGTTTGTCCTGAGGGACACTCTGTCTTTATGGAAAACTAGATAAGGTGGACGAATGCAAAGAGCATGAAGTTCTGATACTCTTCTCGCAGATGTTATGGCGACTAGAAAAAGTCTTCCAAGAGAGCAACTTCAAGGAGCAGGAAGCCGCAGGTTCAAAGGGGGGAAGAATCAAGGAAGTTAGAACCAAATTTAAGTCCCACTGCAGTGGGGGGGTCTCTGATTGGGGGCTTAAGCAAAAAGATACCTTTAAGGAAGGTTTTACAAAGCTTATGGGACATGATACTGGAGTCTGAAAGGCCTACATGAAAGTTCGAAATAGCCGCTAACTGTACTCTGATGGTGGAGGAAGAAGACCCTGAGTGAAACAGTTTGGCTAGGAAGTCTAGGACTGATTGGATAGGGGTAGTAAAATGATCCATATTTCTAGCTCCTGCCCAGAAGGAAAAACGCTTCCACTTGCTGTCATAAATCCTTCTGGTAGATGACTTTAGGGAAGCTATATGTATGTCACGCACAGAATGGGAAATAAGGGGAAGCCTGGCTAGGGCTGGAATTGGAGCAACCAAGCTGTGAGGTTGAGAGATTGGAGAGAGAGGTGCAGCTGTCCTAAATGATGGGTCAAGAGATCTGGCACTAGGTCCAGATGCCAGGGCTGCCCCAAGAGGTAACGATGCAGGAACGGAAACCATATCTGTTGAGGCCAGTAAGGAGCAATGAGGATCATGGTGGCTCTCAAGGCGGTAGCTTTCTGAATCAATTGAGTGATTAATGGAAAGGGGGAAAGGCATACAGAAGTCCCCAGGGCCAATCGTGGACTAGAGCGTCTCGGGGGGGGGGGGTGGCCAGGAAGAGGGAAGAGAGTGAAGAAGTCATGGCACTTGCTGTTTTGAGGTGTTGCAAAAAGATCGCAGCAAGGTCGACCCCATTTCTGAAAAATTTCTTCCACTACTGCTTGTTTGAGAGACCACTCGTGTGGCATGAGAATGGCTCTGTTCAACCTGTCCGCTATGATGTTGGGCTTCCTGGGGATGTATGTTGCTGTCAGAAACCGCTGAGAGGAGATCGCCCACTGCCAAAGTCTGAGCGCCTCTCGACATAAGGGATAGGACTTGGTTCCGCCCTGCTTGTTGATGTACCACACTACGGACATATTGTCCGTCTGAACTGCAACAGTCCCGAAGGGAAGAGAGTCCTGAAGGGCTTGCAACGCTAAAAGTACTACTCTCATCTCCAAGACATTTATGTGCAGGTGGCACTTGAAAGGTTGCCATGTGCCCTGGACCGTCCTGTCCTGAAAATGCCCCCCCCCCCACCCGATCAGGGAGGCATCCGTTGTCACCATGGCGACCGGGGGAGAAGGAACAAATGGTCTGCCCTGAAGGACTTGAGGGCAGACCATCCACCAAGAAAGGTGTTTCTTGCAAGACAGGGTTATTAAGATGTTGTGTGACATTGGAAGTTGTTGAAAGGACCACTGGGAAAAAAGCATCCAATGAAGGATCCGCATATGAAAGCGAGCTAGGGGAAGTAGAGTAATGGCTGCTGCCATGATACCTAATACCTTCAGGACAAACCTGGCCTGGATTTTGTTGTTCTGAAGGAGGATGTGAACATGTCTGCGAATATCTAGAACTATTTGCTTGGTTAGTTTTGTGGAGAGCCGGACTGTGTCCAAGGTGGTGCCTATGAAGGTAATAGACTGACAAGGCGACAAGGCAGACTTTTCGAAATTTACGGCGATACCTAGCCCTTGCAAGTATGAATGGTGTAATCTCTGGAGAGGAGAAGCTGACGCCTGGTGGTGGCAGTGAGGAGCCAGTCGTCTAGGTATGGAAACACCTTGACGCCTCAGATAAGCCGTAACCGCTGCCATGCATTTGGTGAACACTCAGGGGGCTGTAGTGAGACCAAAGGGCAGGTCTCTGAACTGATAGTGACTGGCTCCCAGCCGGAAGCGGAGAAACCTCCTGGAGCGCCTGTGCATCTTGATGTGGTAGTACGCATCCTGAAGGTCTACTGAGCACATCCAATCGTCCTGACCCAGAAATGGTAGAATGAACTGTAGCGTGACCATCCGGAACTTTGTTCTTCTTACAGACTTGTTTAGTCTGCTGAGATCCAATATTGGTCTCCAGTCCCCTGTCTTTTTTGGTACCAAAAAGAACTTGGAGTAGATTCCGGATCCTTGTTGGTCTGCTGGGACTGGCTGGATGGCTCTTTTTGTTAGCAGTTTTGATATTTCTAGTACTGCTTGTTCCCTTAGACTGGGTGGAACGTCTGGGAGGGGTCTTTTTGGCTGAGTTGGGGTGTGGATAAAGGGAATTTTGTAACCCTCAGATATAATCGACCATACCCATTTGTCTTGGGTGAGTGAAAGCCAGGCTTCTGAGTACAGTGATAACCTTCCCCCAACTCCCTCCGAAGGCGAACAGCTGGGCAGCTTCTCAGGGATGCTGGAAGGTTTGTCAGAAAGAGACTCTCTGCTACCCTGATTTTGCGGACCTCCTCTGCCCCTAGGGTGGCGTCTGTTATTGTTCCCCCCCTCTGCCTCTAGAGGGGAACTGACCTCTTCTGTCAGGCGCGACCTCTTGTGGTTTACGGAACCACATTTTCCCACCCTTCTGACCCTTAGGATATGGTCTAGACAGGGTGGAAAAATGGACTCCCATGGCAGAGAGAGTCTTGCCTTCTTGCTCGCATCGGGTCAAAGTATCCTTCAACTGAGGTCCAAACAAAGCTGAACCGTCAAAGGGGGAGTTAGTGAAGGACACCTTAAAGGGGTCTGCAAAGTTTCAAAGCCGCATCCAGGTGTGACGCCTTAAGGCAACGCCTGTGCCTGCAGCCCTACTCGCCCCATCGGCCGCATAGAAAATAAGCCGCATGGAGGAGTTGACAATGGAATTCAGGGTTGCCAGCTGGGAGTTTATTTTGTCCTGAGACCCCGCAGCTGTTGGATCCTGTAAGACCTCACCCACTTCTTTGAGCATGTCTCTTTGAAGGTGGGTGAAGTGGCACAAATAATTCAGCGACCGCATGACAAAGGTCGCTGAAGAAAACATCCGCTTGCCGTACCTATCCATAGTCCTAGACTCCTTGTTAGGAGGATGGACAGGTACTGAAGGATCAGCCAGTTCCTTCTTAGTGGCTGCAGCCACCACCATGGCGTCAGCGACACCTGGCTAAAAACTGTTTGTCCGAAGGGGCTGTTATGAATTTGGAAGGCCTCCGTGGGGTAGGTTCCATCGAATCAGGGGCCGTCCACGCCTTCCGCGCCACCACTTCCATGAGGGGGTCAAAGGGCGGAGACACCCAGGAGGTGGAAGGGCGAGAGCCAAATGCCTCTAGGTAAACCGACTCGTCCTCAGAAGGATTAAGGGTAGACCAGTTCCCCCTCTGCTTCAGGATCTCAAGGATGTCTGAAAAGCAGACATCCTCAGAGGGGGACCGTGGGGCACCTTCCGACTCATCCAAGTCGGTATCCGATGTAATGGACTCAGGGGAGTCCACATGCTTCCTCTTACTTTTCCTCTTCCGAGGGGGTTCCCCTGACAGATCAGGGAAAACCTCGGAAGAGGAGGATATTTCCAATGGGGAAACCTGAGGCGTTGGATCTCTACGGTCAGGAATGAGAGGGTGGGTAGAGACCGCAGCAGGCACTACAGAGGCAGGAGCTGAGGGAGCCGACCGTGGAGCAGGCACAGGGGCCAGCACACTCCTCATGACTTTGAAGGCGCCCCTATCAGGCAGGGTAGAAGGTCCCCATTCCAAAGAGAAAAGGACCCCTCCCGGCACAGAGAGGGACGGCTCCGAAGCCGATGTCGGGGCCAAACTTACCAGCGCCGAAGCTCCGAGAGGGAGAACGGGGTCGGACAAGGGTCCGATGCCACTTGCCCCCTCGGAGCCGATGAGGAAGTCCATGTGCCCAGATCCCTCCAAGGATGGGACCATGGAAGAGACCGGAGCCGACGACGGAGCCGAAAGGTGAGGTATCGGCTCCGACGTTTTGACGGCTACGGCTCCCACGAGCTCCGGTTCCAAACTCAGAAGAAGAGTCGGAGGAAGAATAGAAGATGGGGTGGGAATAGCCACTGTCTGTTGAGAAGGGCTATGGAGCATTTGGGCTAGTGCCTGAGACTTTAGAAATCTACTAACCACCCTCTCGAGGTCATGGTCCGAGAGCCTGGAAGACCTGGAGGAATGGGTTTGATGGCTCCGCTCCGAGAGTAAGGGAGACCTCGAAGCCAAGTGAACAGATTCCAAGGACAGAGACCTGGACTGTTTACAGCTAGCAGATGGCGCCGACACCACTATCGGCGCCGACTGGGTCCTAGAATCATCGGCTCCTGCTCGAGCCGATGTAGAAGCCTGTATTTGAGGAACGTCGACTCCAGCCGGAGCCGATGAAGAAGACCGATGTAACAGCAGTCCGAGCGCCACCAGTCGAAGGCTCTGAACTCGGAGCCAATGGCTTAGATGGCTTCGAAGGCTTCCCCCGACAATGACTTGGTCGGGGAACCTTCAGGCTTTAACAAGCCCCTCAAAATTAACTTATTGCTGCGTTCCTGCAGGACTCTTGGACTGAACGCATGACAGACCGAACAAGAGTCCTGCAGGTGCAAAGGGCCCAGGCAATAAGCACAAGAAGTGTGACCGTCTGTCAGTGACATTTTCTGACAGCACGAGTCACACTTCTTGAAGCCTGAGACCCTGGTGTCTTTAGACATCCTAAAAGGTACAAAAATATACACACACACACACACACACACACACACACACACACACACACACACACACACACACACACACACACACACACACAGACACCCTTTAAAAAGAAGCTAAGTCAGTCACACAAAAATTAAACTGACAAGTTAAAGAAAACAGAATAGGCCCAAAGGCCTAACCTTATAACCAAAGGGGGTTAGGATATAGGATTAAAAGGGACCGGAAGGGGAATTAGCTATGAAGGGAAGCTAATGGGATGGTCGCTAACTAAAAACTAACTGAAAATCTGACTAAAAGATAGAAATTTAAGAATTATAATATCTAACCTGTAAAGCCGATAATAAACGCACCTCGCAGCTGTAAGCGGCAAACGAGATCTGGGTAGTTAGCGCCTAGCATTGTGGGATATAGGGTAGCCTCGAGCCGGTAAAAATAGCTCTCGAGCTTTAGTATAGGCCGAGTCGGAGCCGAGGGTCGGCTCCAAACCCATCCAGCAAGAATGAAGGTGAGATTGACAACTTAATATCAAGAATTTATTGAAACCCTCACATTTCACTGAATGATTATAAAGTCCACTTTCCTTCTTACTTTTTTTAATGTCCCTTACATGATCTAATATTATTTCTTTCAATTTTCTAGTGGTTTTACCCACATAGAAAGCTGAACAGGTCAAACATGTAGCTATATAGACCACCATCCTAGTATTACAATTACAATTGCCTGGACTAGGTATCGAACGTTGGTACCCCTCTACCATGACATATGGCCCTGTGTTAATAAACTTACATGCCTTACACATGTTAAACTTAGACATCCTAGATACTATCCTTTTCTTGTTCCATGTTTTTTTCCAAATAGAGTCTTAAGCTTGGCACCTCTAGAAGAAGTCACTTTAGGGGTCAATCCTAACATATTTTTAATGTCGGGACTTAAAATCTGGTTCCATGAATTGTTGATCACAGTCTGTATTTGTATAGCTTCATAATTAAAAGGCAATACTAAAGATGTATCATAATCTATCACCTTTAATTTTGTGAATGTAGTCCCTGTGTTGGTATGCAGGATAGGCAATAATTTTTCTTTTCTTTTTCTACATACGTCATTCCTAATTTTAATCAGTAACTTGTTTGGGTAACCTCTTTCTTGAAACATACCTACAAGAGTATACATTTCCTGTTCAAAATCACCTTCACTACTTGTCAATCTTGAAATCCTAACCATTTGGCCCTTTGCTACACTCTTTTTTTGATGGTTGGGGTGACAACTGTTGTAATGTAGGAGGGAATTAGAGTATGTTTTCTTTCTATGCACTCTAGAAATGAATTTCTTATCATTTTTATTCCAAATTAGTGTAATGTAAAGAAAATCAATGCTCTCATTACCAACTTTATATGTAAAGTTCAAAAATGAGGTTGTAGAATATAAATCACTAATAAATTCTTCAAGCTCACCTACTAAACCTCGCCATAAGATCAGTATGTCATCAAGGAATCTTAATCATGTAATCACTTTACCATACAAGTTGTGTTCAAAAACACAGTTTTCCTCCCACTTAGCTAATACCAGGTTAGCATATATGGGCGCACATATAGCCCCCATAGCTACACCCATTGTTTGACGGAAAACTTCACATTCAAATAGTAGGAAATTATTTAATAACACTAGTTCCATCAAATCAACTAAAAGCTGTGTTTTCACATTGTGCATTCCCTCTTTGCCAAACAGGGCATCTCCAAAGATCATGTTGTATAGAGGTGAATACATTTGTGACATGAGCTGTAACAAATAAAAATTCATGATTAATGGAAGTGTCCCTTAAGATTTCTAAATAGTGCCAAGAATCCTTTAAAATGTGTTTATAATACTGTGCACAATTCTTACACCAGATGTCGATGTATGTTGCTATAGGCTCAGTTTTTGAGCCAGTTGCAGAAACAATGGGCCTAAATGGGGGGGGGGGGAATCTTTGTGGATTTTTGGAATTCCAAATATCTTAGATGTTATTGGGAAATCCAGTCATATATTTGTACTCTGTATAATCAACAACATTCTAGGTTAAAAATTAATGTAAGACCCAGTCAATTTTACTATATGTTCTCCTCATCTCATTAACCCC
>NC_056726.1:1127775916-1127799730 GCF_019279795.1 Protopterus annectens
GTTGTGTGTGTGTGTGTGTGTTTGTGATTACATTTTATTATTCTCTTTGGACATGTCCAAAGTTTCAAGGTCACAGGCCAAGAAGTGTGACTCGTGCTGTCAGAAGATGTCTCTGACAGACGGTCACACTTCTTGTGTTACTACCTGGGACCTTTGCACCTGCAGGACTCATGTGCTGTTTGCCATGGCTTCATCCCTAGAGTCCTGCAGGAGTGAAAAAATAAATTAATTCTCAGAGGCTTATTAAAGCCTGGGGGTCCCTCACTCAGTCATCGGGAGACCCTCTAAGTCCTCCAGACCTTGCTCCAGCCTCTGGAGCCGACTTCTGGGAGCTCTAAGTCCATTCGAACATCGGCTCCGGCGCCGATGAATCTCGAATGCATGTACCTACGCTGTCCTCGGCTCCGGCCGGAGCAGAGGAAGACATAACCGAGTTGGCTCCGATAAAGTTGTCGGAGCCGACAACTAAGAAGAGGTCCCGCTCTCCTTCTATCGGCTCCGTTCATTCAGCTCCAGCATCACCTTTGCTGTCTGAACGGAGCCATAGATCCCACTCTTTAGGTCTTCCAGGTTATTGGACCACGACCTTCAGAGGGTAGTGAGTCGACTTCTTAAGTCCGAGGCATTAGCCCAAATGCTTCAAAGTCCGACTCAACAGTCGAAGACTATCCCCACCACTCAAAATATTCCTCCTCTGACTCTTTTGAGTTCGAGACTGGGGGTTGGACCGAGACTGTGTGGCGTCGAACCGATACCCTTGTCGTTCTGTCGATGGCTCCGATTTCTTCCTTGGAAGAATCTCGGCGGACTTCCCTCGCCGGCTCGAGGGGCGAGTGGCATCGGACCCTTGTCCGACCCGTTCTCCCTCTCAGTGCTTCTGGTGAGTTCGACTCGACATCAGCCTCGGAGCCATCACTGTCGGTGCCAGGGGAGTTTTCAGTTTTTGAACGGAGACCGGCTCTGCCTGACAGGGGTGCCTTTGAGGTCATGAGGAGCGTGTTAGAACCTGATTCTAATTCACAGTCGGCTCCTTCTGCCCTTCCCTCCATGGTGCCTCCGGTGATTTCTACTCACTCTCTTGTCCCCGACCGTAGAGAGCCAGCTCCTCAAGTTTCCCCTGTGGGGATCTCCTCCTCTTCCGAGGCTTCTCCTGACCCTGTAGGAGAGCCCCCTAGGAAGAGGCAGTGTAAGAGGAAGCACATTGACTCCCCTGAGTCTGTCACCTCTGACACTGATTTAGAGGATTCTGAAGGTTCCCTCGTTCCCCCTCTGAAGATGTCTCCTTTGCAGACATCCTTGAAATCTTAAAACAGAGGGGGAATTGGCCAGCCCTCAACCCTTCAGAGGATGAATCAGTGTACCTTGAGGCGTTGGCTAGCCCTTCCACCTCCTGTGTGTCCCCTCCCTTGATCCCCTTATGCAAGTGGTGGCAAAGAAGGCTTGGGCTCCTGACTCAGTGGAACCCACCCCAGGAGACCATCTAAGTTCATCACGCCCAAAGACAAAGAATTTCTGACCAAGGGCGTCTCTGTTGATGCTATGGTGGTGGCTGCAGCTACCAAGAAGGAGCTAGCTGATCCTTCCGGTACCTGTTCATCCTCCTAACAAGGAGTCTAGGTCGATGGACAGGTATGGGAAGCGGATGTTCTCAGCTTACCTTTACAATGAAATCGCTGTATTACCTGTGCCATTTTACTCGACTTCAGAGGGATTTACTCAAGGAAGCGAGTGAAATGCTGAAGGACCCAACAGCTGCGGGTTTTCAGGATAGGATGAACTCTCAGCTGGCTACCCTTAATTCTATCACCAACTCCTCCATGCGCCTCCTTTCATATGTGGCTGATGGAGCAAGTAGAGCAGCAGGTACAGGTGTAGCCTTGCGTAGGCACGCCTGGATGCGGCTTTGTAACTTTGTGGACCCCTTTAAGCTCTTTCACTAATTCCCCCTTTGATGGATCATCCCTCTTTGGTCCTCAAGTGAAGGAAACCTTGACTAGGTGCGAGACTGATGGCAAAACTCTGTCTGCCATCAGAGTCCATTTTTCTACTCCTTCTAGACCTTACCCCAAAGGTCAGAAGGGGGGAAAGATGTGGTTCCGGAAACAATCTCAAGGAGACTTGCCTGACGCTCAGAGTCGATTCCCCTCTAGAGGCAGAGGGGGGAACAACAATGGTAGACACCGCCCCAGAGGCAGAGGGGGCCCGCAGAATCAGGGCAGTCGAGAATCCTTTTCCGACAAGCCCTTTCAGCATCCCTGAGGTGTTGCCCGACTGTCCACCTTCGAAGGCAGTCGGGGGAAGGTTGTCACTGTACCCAAAAGCCTGGCTATCCCTAACTCAAGACAAGTGGGTACAGTCTATTATTTCTGAAGGCTACAGAATTCCCTTTCTTTTCGTTCCGAAGCTGTCCAACAAATCCCTTCCAGACGTTCCACCCAGTCAAAGGGAACAAGCAGCATTAGAAATTTCAAAGCTGCTCGCAAAAAGAGCCGTTCCACCAGTACCAGCAGACCAGGTAGGATCCGTAACCTACTCCAAATTCTTTTTGGTTCCAAAGAAAACAGGGGACTGGAGTCCCATTTTGGATCTCAGCAACTTGAACAAGTTTGTCAAGAAAACAAAGTTCCGGATGGTCACGCTGCAGTCCATTCTTCCCCTCTTGGAACGGGACAGCTGGATGTGCTCTATAGATCTCCAGGATGCGTACTATCACATCAAAATGAATCGACGCTCCAGGAGATTTCTCCGCTTCAGGCTGGGAACCAGTCATTTTCAATTCAGAGTCCTGCCCTTTGGTCTCACTACAGCCCCCCGAGTGTTCACCAAATGCATGGCAGTGGTAGCTTCTCATCTGAGACATCAAGGATTCCAGGTGTTTCCTTATTTAGACGACTGGCTCCTTACAGCCCCCACCAGGCATCTCTTACTCCTCGCCAGAGACTACACTTTTCGCACATGTCAGGCACTAGGCATCTCAATAAACTACGAAAAGTCTGTTTTGTCGCCTTGTCGTGTTATTACTTTCATAGGCGCAAATCTAGACACAGTCAAGATGTCAGCCAGACTCACAGAGCAGAGGATAGCAGACATTCACAAACAGGTCTTTCTTCTTTTACAGAACAACAAAGTCAAGGCCAGACAGGTCCTGAAAGTCCTGGGAATTATGGCTGCAGCCATCCCTCTCCTACCATTAGCCCGCTTCCACATGAGGATTTTACAATGGATACTCTTCACACAATGGTCTTATCAAAGCCTTCCAATGTCCCATCCTATTCGGATAACTCAATCGTGCAAGAGTCATCTCTCTTGGTGGATCTCATCCCCTCAACTCCTCCTAGGGAGACCTTTTGTCCCTCCTCCACCGGTTGCTACAGTGACAACGGATGCCTCCCTGATCGGGTGGGGGGGCATTTCCAGGGCAGGACAGTCCCGGGCATGTGGCAACCGTTCGAGTGCCACTTGCACATAAACGTTCTAGAGATGAGAGCAGTGCTTCTAGCGTTGCAAGCCCTACAAGACTCTCTTCCCGTAGGAACTATAGAAATCCAAACAGACAACATGTCTGTAGTGTGGTACATCAACAAACAAGGCGGAACCAGGTCTTTCCCCCTATGTCGAGAGGCACTCAGACTATGGCAATGGGCGATCTCTTCTCAGCGTTTTCTGTTAGCAACGCACATTCCCGGGAATCCAATGTGATTGCGGACAAATTGAGCAGAGCTATTCTCATGCCTCACGAGTGGTTTCTGAACAACTCAGTGTTGGAGAAAGTTTTTCGAAATTGGGGCAGGCCTTGCTGCGACCTTTTCGCTACTCCCCAAAACAGCAAGTGCGACGATTTTTTCACCCTCTTTCCCCAACCAGGCCATCCCAGCAGAGACGCTCTAGTGCACGTTTGGCCCTGGGGACTTCTCTATGCCTCCCCCCCTTCCCACTGATATCCCAGCTGATACAGAAAGCCATCGCTCAGGAAGCTTCTATGATCCTCATTGCCCCTTACTGGCCTCGACAAATTTGGTTCCCCTTTCTACACCGTTATCTGTTGGAACAACCTTGGCATCTGGACCCAGTTCCAGACCTTTTGACCCATCAGTCGGGTCAGTTGCACCACTCCCTTCCCTCTCTGAACCTCACAGCTTGGTTCCTCCAATTCCGACCTTAGCCAGGCTTCCGTTGATATCTCACTCAGTTAGAGATATCTTGATTGCCTCTCATAAATCTTCCACCCGGAAGATTTATCATAGCAAGTGGAAACGTTTCTCCTTTTGGGCACAGTCAAAGAACATAGATCCTTTCACTGCTTCTATTCAATCAGTTCTAGACTTTCTATCCGAACTTTTCCATGCAGGTTCGCCCCTTCTACCATTAGAGTTCAATTGGCTGCAATTTCGAACTTTCATGTTCTCTAAAATTACTTTCCTGGAAGACACTCTTTTTAGTAGCTATCACCTCAGCTAGAAGAGTCTCTGAACTTCATGCTCTGTGTAGTCGACCCCCTTATCTAGTTTTTCATAAAGACAGGTTTTCCTTGCGTACTAACCCATCTTTTTTGCCCAAAGTAGCTTCATTGGCAAATTTGAATTAAACCATTGAGCTTCCTGTGTTCTTCCCAAATTATTCTAATAGGTCAGAACAAAAGTTGCACAGTTTAGATATTCACCGCCAGCTTAGGTACTATCTAGATAGGACCAAACAATTCAGGAAATCTGACCAACTGTTTGTTTCTTATGCAGAAGGTAGAATGGGCCTTCCAGTCTCTAAAGTCTCTCTCTCTAGATGGCTTTCTTCGTTGATTACCCTAGTGTATGAAATAAGACATCAATGGTTGCCATCCAAACCCAGGGCTCATTCAACTAGAGCTTTAGCCACCTCGGTAGCTTTTCAAGATAGGCTGCCTATTGATTCAATTTGTTCTGCAGCTACCTGGGCTTCTCCCCATACCTTCATTTCTCATTATAAGTTGGACCTGGCCTCTTGAGACCGGGCCAACTTTGGTTCCACTGTGCTCAAGAGTCTGTTCCGATAGGCCACCTGGGACAAGGTGCTAGGGATGCGGTCCCATCTAGTAAGAATGAAGGAGAGATTGACAACTTAACATTTAGAAGTTATGTACCTACCATAACGTTCCATTTTAGTTGTCTTCTTCTCGCCTTCTTTCAAGGCCCCACCCTCCTTCCCCCTAGCCAGGACAGACCTAGAAGAGTTTCTTTGTTCCTTATGGAAATTTATTGCTGGTATTAGCTTCAAACGAGATCTGAGGAAGTTACCGCCTAGCATTGTGGGATATAGGGGAGCCTTGAGCTGGTGAAACTAGCTCTCGAGCTTTTGGAGTGGCCGAGTCGGAGCCGAGGATCGGCTCCGAACCCATCTAGCAAGAAAGAAGGCGAGAAGAAGACAACTAACATGGAACGTTATGGTAGGTACATAACTTCTAATTTTAGCTGGTCTCTTACATGGTATTTCGGGCTGTTCCTGGATTGCTATGGCTGCATGGAGTCTTACACGACTCTTAGACTCCGTACAAGCCATCGTGAATCCTGCTCTATGTCACATCTTACAAAACTTATTGTTTTATTGAAAGCCTTCAGACAAAAGAACAAGCACACCCAAATAGCCCCAAAAACATATTAACCTAATCACAAAACTGTGTGTATCTTCAAATATTACCCTCCTAATAGGAATAAGTGTTCCAAACTAACATCCACATTCATAGACATGAGTTAACCTAAAATAAAGGATATATATCCTAAGATGCATGGTGCAGACTGTGTTTCTACTAAGTGCTGTCTGGTTTTGTGTTTTCTTTATAGCTCTCTCAGTTGGGTAAACACTTGAATGCTTTCAGAGAATATTATCTCCTAGCCATTTCTCTTTATCAGATTGTCTCCTGGAGACATAAGGACAAGATACAAAATTGCTCCTAAGCATAGATTTATTTGCTAGAAGAAAACTTATAATATTCAGTATTCCTTTTCATTTACTTTTTTTACATTGCAGTGACTAGATTTAAAAAAAAAACTGAACAGGGAGAAAGAGAGAAGAAGGGATAAAGAAAAAAAAAACAGGAGCATATGTTTACATTAGTATCCCTGTATTCCCATTGCACTTAACAATAACAGAGAAAACGTTATAACATGCAGAGAAAATCATGCACTATAAAAATAGTAGCATTCATTTTTTTTTTACTTACAGTTGAATTTCTCCTTCTTCTTCCAATCTCCTAAGCATTTTCGAACATTAATGACATGAAGTAGGGCATATGCTTCACAGTCCCCTGCAAATTTAACAAATTCCAAAAAAGTAAAATTCAGATTTTCTTTTTCTGTCATTTTCACAAATATAATTATTGCTTTTTATAGGTTCATAGGTTGGTACTAGGCTATCAGCCCTAGGGCCTATACAAGCCTAGCCATAACAATTCCCTAACTATTTCTTCTCACACTATTTACTTTCCTGGACCTCATGTCTAGCAGGGCGACTAACGTGATTCACGTGGTGAATTTCCTTTCTCTCATCCAATCATCAAGGTTCCTTTTGAAGACGGCCAAAGAGGTGCTCTGCTTGACATGTATGGGCAGTCTATTCCAGAGTCTGGGGAGTCTCTGGGTTAGGAACCTATCTCTCCAGCATGTTTTTTTTTATTGTGATGACAAGATTTAGATCCCTGGAGCGTGTGGCTCTGAAAGATTAGGATTTCTTTAAGTGTAACATGTCCAACAGCTCTGGGTGTGACATGGCCTTGTATGTTAAGCAGAGATCGCCTCGGAGTAGACGATATGCGACAGGGTATAGCTAGAGTTTTTTAAGGTGGTCAGCATAGGGCATCTGCTTTAGGCTTGTGATTCTTTTAGTGAGGTACTTCTGCGGCCTTTCCTGTTGTTGCAGATGTCTTGAGAGGTACATACCAAATGGGACATTGTATTCTATAATGGGTCTAATGAGGGATGAGTACAGTGGGACAATGACCTCCTTTTTTCTGGATGAAAAGCCCTTAGTGATGAGGTGTGCCACATAGAAGGATTTCCTGTTGTGGCAATGTAGTTATTGAAGATGAGACCACTGTCCACATGTGTCCCTAAGTCTCTCATCACACTTTTGGTGTTTAGTGTACTGCCACCTATGTGATAATTCACGGGTACATGTTTTTTCCCAAAGGGGATAACTATATATTTCTTGGCATTGAGCTTGAGCCCATGGCTCTGGCACCAAGCATCTGTTTCTGTAAGGCCCTTTTGTAGAGTATCCACATCATTTGGGGATTCAGTAATGGCTCCCAGTTTGCAGTCATCTGCGAACTTTGTTAGCCAAAGTCCCTTAGTGTTGGCCTGTACTTCGGAGAAGTAGATGCCAAACAAGAGAGGTCCCAGGACTGAACCCTGAGGTACTGCACTTATCACTTGTCTGTAGCTGGATTTGGAATCAGCTACTTTTACAGTGTGGGTTCTGTCAGTAAGCCAGTTGGCCACCCATCAAGTGACGTAGGGATTAATGCCCAGCTTAGTAAGTTTATCTATGATTCCAGAATGGGGGATGGTATCAAAGGCCTTGGCGAGGTCCAGATAGGCTGTGTGGACTGCCTTACCCTCGCCCACGGCTCTGGAGACTGAGTCGAAGAAGTCATTAAGGTTCAGAAGACAAGATCGGCCCTTCACAAACCCAAATAGGGTGGGGTCCAGTGTTTTAAGGTTGCCAATGTCTTTGTTTATAAGTTCCATGATAATACGTTCCATGGCCTTGCAGATCAGGCTCATCAGACTGATGGGGCGGTAGTTCCCGGGATCCAAGGTGGATACCCCTTGTGGAGTGGGATAACTGTAGCTGTGCGCCACTCAGTTGGCACGAAGCCTGAGGTGAGGGTGTGATTAAACATAACACTTACTTCGTGTAGTACACAGCCCGGGATGTCATCTGTTCCCATGGATGCTGTATTCTTAGCTTTGGAGAGTGCGTATTTTACCTGTTTGGCCGTTATTACCGGAATTTGGCAATCTTCCAGTATTGAGATGGGCCATTTAGGGGGTGAGAGGGGGGTGAAGTTGGCACTGAATCAATCTGCCAGGATATTGGCAATATCCTTGGGATCAGTATATTTAATGCCATTCTGTTGTAGCTCAGAGCAGATCTTAGCATTGCCATTTAGATTCTTGACATAGTCATAGAATGCCTTGTGGTTGTCTTTGGAATCTTTGACAATTTTATTTTCGTAACTAGCTTTGGAGGATTTTATGAGGGATCTCAGCTTCTTACTGAGGCTGGTAAGGGAGTTTTTTGCATCCTGGGATTTTCCTCTTTCCTGCAACAGTTTTTTCCTTTTGTTGTAAAGTTTGTTTATGGCAGGGAACCACCAGATTGGCTTCCTTTTTTTGGAGGAGAGCATCTTGGTTCTATTTGGGATGGCACGATCCATGCATGAGTGGATGTTCTTGTACAGTGCCTTAGTGTAGGACTCAGCAGTCAAACTTTTAGTTCCCGTCTGCATGGGTGTCATGAAGTTTGTAACTTCTGATTTGAGTAGCATGAAGTTGGTCTTGGAGAAGTTTTTTATGGAGGTTTCCTTACTGGGGGTGGGGGTGGGATGTGGATGTTAAGGGTGATTAGCTTATGGTCTGACCTGAGCAACGAGGGGTTAACCATGGGTGTGGAGCATTGATTTCCCATGTTGGTAATGACCAGGTCTAGGATATTGGAGCCCCTGGTGGGACTACGGATTAGTTGATCCAAGGCATTGGAATTTATGAATTCCAAGAACCGTTGGGCAAAGGTGTTGGTGCACGAGTAGTTTTCCCAGTTAATGGCAGGGTATTTGAAATCACCCAGTATTAGGGTGTTTGGTTGTATATTAATATTTTCCAGTATGTTTAGAAAGGTGTAGTGAGAATCTTGGGACGTGGTGGGGGATCTGTAGCAAGCTGCAATTTGGATTGCAGTCTTACCTAGTGTAAGTTGCACCTGGAGAATTTCAGAAGCATTGTGTTGGGGAACTAACCTGGTGGTGTGAATATCCTTGGTGAATATGGACATTCCTCCATCTTTAGTGTTTCAATCCTGGTTTGGTAGCCGAAAAGTGTGGTAAGAGTTGTAACCTGGTAATGCAGGGGTGCTCTCTGGAGCCTTGAACCAGGTCTCACTTACTGCACAGTTAATCCACATTTGTCAGTTTCCAAGTTATTGGTTTTATTACTGTTCTTCCTCTCTCTCATCCTGTCTATGCTTAATTTCCAACTTACTCTTGATTCTTCTAGTCAACTCTTGTGCTTTTTTTCCTTCTCTCAAGCATTTTCCATTGACACATTGGAAAAGGTTTCACCGGCACAGTCTTTCTGTGGTCTTTATTACCAGAAGAATTAGAAGCAGGATCTTCTTCTTTTTCATAGCTCACTTTTTGTTGTACAAACTTTTGTATCACCTCCTTAGCATGTACTTCCTGAAGAAATGATTTTCTCCCTCCAGGAAATAATATTTTGAAGATGGCTGGGTATATCAGTTTGAATCTCATGCCTGCTTCTCAACATTCCCTGTATAGTGGTATAAATTTATTTCTCTACTGCCTGGTGTACAAATCATTCTCCACAAATACTTTGCTATCTCCCACTTCCGCCACAGTTTTCTCAAAATTAACTCTTCTGCTGGTAGGATTGCTTCTTTCATTATTAAAGGTCTAGGTTGCTTTTTCATAGCCAGGTTTGGAGCATACACACAATGTGCTCTTTCAAGTAACAACCCCTTCTGTGGAATACCAGTCCAGTTGGGTATTTGTATTTTCATAAAATTAATACAGTCTGTTTCTTGCAGTTTCACTGGTGCAGCAGAAAATCTCAGGTTTTCCTTACTTGTTCTGTCCTCTAATTCTATTTTTTTGCAATATCTCTTCTAGTGCAGTCTAAAATTCAGCCAGCCTTTTCTTCATGTCAACCTCTGACTTTTGCAGTTTTATCACATCATCTGAATATCTGTTTTTCCAGCCTTTTTTAAGTTGATATACTCCAGCAGTGTTTCATTTATTTTAATCAGGTCTGCGTGCAATTGTTTTATACTTTCCTCTAGGGTACTGGAAGTCATGTCTGGGGCTTACACTGCTTTTTGCTGAATACCTGCAGTACTTTTCCTAGTCAGTGTTTTTCCTTACCTTTTGAAGCTGATTTTCCTTCAGGTCCTCAGGATTTCTTTTTTTTTCTCTGAAATCCAGGCAGTGCACTTATTAGCCAGCTACTGAAATTTAGTCAGAAGTATAAATTCACTGGCTTTTTTTGCTAAGTTTCTGTTTTTACATGGGGAGATCTAGAATTAAGCTGTTACTCAATAGATAGCCATTTTGAAAGTCCTCCCTATGAACCATGCTCTTGAGATCTGGACTTCCAACTGAAATGGGAAATGACAATAGCACACAGTTCCAATCAAGTGAATTCCAACAATTTATAAAATACCATGGGTTTAGTCATACTGTGTAAGTGTCTCACTATACATGAATCAAATGGTGAATCTGAAAGAGCAATGCAAACAGCCAGAAGAGATCAAGTCAACCATATCATCACAGAAATCGTACAGCATATCAAGCAACTTTATATAATGCTGTCAGACTCAATCCTTCACAATTAATACTTGGAAGACAAATATGAACTGATACACAATGCTAATCAAAACTTGAGCTTACAATAATTCTGTATCACCTAATTATACAAAATAAAAAAGCTAAAGCTTCATGCAAAACATTTTATAGTCAACATTGTTTTGCATGACCACTATCAATCCTTTTACCAAGCCAATCTGTCCTTTTAAACTTAGAGGGGGAGAAACATGTGTCAGAGCAGGTGACACAGTAAAGAAAAAAGTTCACCAAGGCCCTGCGTAGTGCAAACCAAAGATGGTGCCATAATTTGGTGAACTCAAAAACTTATCTCTATAGTTCCCGATGAGCTTCAGTCTGATAGTAGTGTTTCAGCAAACCAAACAAAACAGGTTAGCTGAAAACAAACAGGCCCATCTCTAACAAGACTGTTTCACAGTAAAAGTAATAGGCTAAGTGTCCTTGCAGGCCATTTTAAACCAAGCCAAATCTCCTTTCAAAGGTGAGAATCAAACCATGTACCTTGCAACTGTGAGATAAACTCCTTTACCATTACACTACATATTCCTATATTTTAAGCAGAGATGTACCAACCAAATATACAAGACATGGGTAAAAGTTCAAATCCTACCTTGAGTTATGGTAGACCATGTCCTGTCCAAACAAACCAATCAAGTGTGACTGTTCTTGATTCTATTAATGGTGTTTTGCCTTGTGTCTGTAAAAATAAAAATTCAATGTGTCTGAGTTTGCCTTACAGCTTTACTTCTACAGTCATAATTCTGTTATGAGCCATATTATTGCAGTAAAACATGAATGATCAGAAGTGGACATGAGTTGAGAGTACTGAATCAGTATTGAACTTGCAATAATATAACAAACAAGAATACAGTTTTGTAGCACATCTATTGTATTATTGAGGTGTTTAGAATGTTGCTTGTATTACTGTGTTTACATACTTGTAACATGCATTGGCATAATCAGTTCCGAGTCTTGAATGTACAGCGAATATACTGTGTAACTTCATACTTTGTGCTTCATATCTTATTATTTCAAAAATAGAGGTGTGTGTGTGTGTGTGTGTGTCTCTCTCTCTCTCTTTAGTGGAGGATCTGTGATGATAATTGAAATGTTTCTGCTACAGGTTGCATGCATGTTCTGAATGTGTACTTTTGCATTGCCAGTTTAAAACATTTTTATAGTATTACCATTTTAAAAGACCAGGTATCTCATAATACATTGCATTTAGATTTTGAGACAATTTGGTGTTGGATGCCATGAAATGTTAATAGCAATTTCTTTGAGCTGTCATTTTGTAGAGAATAAAAGTTGCTCATTTGGTTGACTACTCAGCCCATTTCCTTCAGAACAATCCTTATGAATTGAATTTTTTCAGTGCCGCCCATACCATACTTAATTTCCATAAACTTAAGCTAGGCCCAAATATGATGAAAGTTTCCTTACTGCTTTGTTCCAATAACAATAAATAAATAAATGCATACATATGTGCATGCATACATACATACATACATAATGGCTACCAGTCTAACTTCATTAGCAAGTCATGCCACCCTTGTGAGCAAAAGGGCCTCTTCTAAGTACTATATAAAGATGCCATCAAATCCATACAATAGCCTGTTCCAAGGAGTTTCTGAAAAAATACCCTAGAACTACGCTATGACAAATCACAACACTGTACTTGTATGCGTGAGTTATGTCTTTCTATTATTAAGACATAAGAACTAAGTCCTAGTAGCAGCTGTGGTTCATTGTTCTGTCACCAAATAAAATTGTTACATAAACTTGAATGAGGGGGTTGGGGGTTGGCATAGTTGTTAAAGTATTTATCTTACAGAAAGAAGATACAAAGTTTGAGTATCACCAAGGAAAGTTATCTAGCCATAAAAAGGCCCACAAGAGCTGCTAATCTAATACTTACCTGTGAACATATGAAATAGAATTTGTCTCACAATCTTCCCTTCCATGGATCAGGTTTCCTATCTATGTTAAACAGAGTTCTTCATTACCGTGGACCAGTGGATGAGAACTGCAAATATACCCCTTGTCTGCCATCCAGGTCTCTCCTAGAAAAAAGAAGCTTGCAATTGGTTGTGTACCCAAGAATATACACAGTCTACAAAACATTTGGGAAACATTAACACATTTTATATTGGGGAAACTTGGCTAGGATTAAAGTGGCTTCTTGGGTCATTAGCCTAGTATTCTGGTATGCTGCTATGAACAGCTTCTTCACCTTTACTATGCTTGGACTTACTTAGCAATATTACAGAATATAAGTATATTTTGTCCAGTTTTCAGGCACCCTGTGCATAACTATTCTGGCTTTCCTGAACTGCAGCACTGCATATAACTTTACTGGTGCAGTCATATGTCTTCTTCAAATCTACAAAGCATATCTAGAAAGTGCTAGCAAATTCCCATAAACCTGCAATACCTCTGCAAGGAAAAAACATGAGATTCTGTTTCAGGGCCAGGATGGAATCCACAATGATTCTTTTGAATCAGATACTTGACTGTTGGATTAACTTTCCTTTCCAGTGACTTTAATATGCCTTTTCAAGAGAGACTGAGGAGTGTAACCCTTCTGCAAGTGGAAACTACCCTACTATCCCTCTATTTGAAAATAGTGACAACTACCCCAGTTTTCCAGTTCAAATCTACTGTGCAAATCTTTCATACAACACAAACATAATGTGTTATCCAAGAAACCATATACTGTCCATTGGATTCAGCATTTCTTCTAATACCTTGCCCACTTGTCATGGCAAAACTTCTTAACTGACACCCCAAATGATTCTACCAGTAAGGGAACACTTTCCTGAGCTGCTTCTGGCATTGTCTCCAGAGAGGATGGAATGTTTGTTGGAATCAGGATTCCTTTAGTGTTTTTGTCAAGGTACACAGCTGTCTCAATAGCATTATACAAATGCGCGCGAGCGCACACACACACACACACACACACACACACACACACGCACACGCACACACACAAACAGAAAAAAACAGCAAATACTTATTTACATTACTGTTGGACAGAAAAAGGGCAATCCACTTATATAACTATGTTAGAAACCTCAGAAAAAATACCAAGCATTGCTCAGAGCTAATAGTAAATGATATCCCACACTCAGATCCTGAGGACTTAGCCAGTTCACTAGCAGATGCATTTAGCCTAACTTTACCCACTCACTCTCTTTTCCCTCCATTCTGAGATCACATACCTACATTAAATCACATCCCCTCAAACCTCCCATGAACAAGTCCTAAAGGTACTATCCAAGGCCACAAACTCTGCTTCAGTGGGGCTGGATTACAACATACCAGGCCTCCTATTGACCATCCTGAAAAAGGAACTGGAAAACCCTCTATAGAGGCTATTCAATAACAGTCTCTAAAGGGACTTGTGTAATTATAGATGGATAAGTCTGACCAGGCTCCCTACTGAAATGACAGCAGTCAGATGTAGAGTGCTAACAAGCCAAAAAAAAGACTGAAACTACAGGATAAGAGTGAAACTTGAAAATCGATTTTCTCCTTTAAACTTCTTTTTTCTAGGGAGGCAAGCCCCTCTCACCTCTGATGTGGTGGGCAACTTATATATACCAACTACAAGATCACCATACCATGGACAAATGTGAATGCTTTGAAAAATAGCAATCCTAAACTTAGTATATGCAAGACTGTTTTTTTTTTGACCATTCAGAATCAGTATTTCTGGACTTGGTTTAGTGGGTCCAGACATTTCAAATGGTTAATGTCTAAACAATCTCATCTGAAATTATATAATTTTAAGTATATCTAAGGTTACCTCACCATTGGAAATATTCATTTTTATTATGGCCAAATTTATTAAGAGGGAACTGGCTATACAATAAACCCTGTAAAAGCAAAGGTTTTTCAGTTGACTCCAAATATTTCAAATTATTTTAACATCAGTTCTGTTAACAAAAGTAAGATACTCGGTTGGTATTACTCAAATCAAACTGATGATGCATTAGCAGCCATAAAACAACATAATTAATTTGAGAAAACATTTTAAATTCAAATTGGTTTTCAGTGATCTTCTTCCAGTTCCATGCTTTCTGGGTGAGATTGGATTACAAGCAGGGTCTTTCACAAACAGGATGAGGTGCAAATCTTTATTTAATTCTGTTCAAGTAATCTACCTTTGGGAAATTTTTGATAAAAAAATGTAAGTTCTTTAGTAGGGGCAAGTTGCACTTAAAAGTTTTGCCTTTCATCTTAACGGGTGTCCCAACTCAGAAGAAGCAACTCTACTTGGCCAACGCCACTGTAATTCAAGCAGAAGAAAAGGTGCACTCTGTGAGAATCTACTCAAGCTCTATTCTTTTGTTCATTAAAAGTTTTGCTTTTCATCTTAACGGGTGCCCCAACTCAGAAGTAACAACCTTACATGGCCAACGCCACTGTAACCCAAGCAGAAGGAAAGGTGCACTCTGCGAGAATTTGCTCAAGCTCTATTCTCTTGTTCATTAAAAGTGTATGTACCTCTTGAACCTAATGCACATTATTTAAAGTAAAATAGTGGTAAAAACCTTCTTTTCTATCACAATTACTGTACTTGTGCAACTAGTGGCAAGCACAGCTTCCCGGCTCGCATCCTGCCAGCACTCCCCATTCCAAATTCCCAGCTACTTAAACTAAGCCATACAAAACTCCCCCTTTCTCAAGTGGCAGCCTTTAAACCCTACTACATATTATTTTTTATGTCTTAACTTTTAAATAAACAAGCACTCTGACCTGCAAAAGAATTCTCTTCCAGCCCAGTCTTAGTTTTATAAGTTTAAAGCTAGTTTTTGTAGCACAGGTTCTTACCTTTCTCGGCATAATTTAGCCCTGCCCCCCATTCAATAAGATTCTGCCCAAGGCTTCATCTATGCTAGTTGGTGTCTGGCGCCATTTTTAAATAGTATTTCCTATCCCCTGTACTGTTAAGATGCCCCAGGCGACCGATAAAGCTGTGCGATCCACATAAGTTAGAACATCGTGCCTATTGCAGTATCTCATGCTGGTTTTGCATATGACTATAGGTGAATTGATAAGCCTGCTTGCTATCTCTGAGCTCAACACCATTTTATAGAATTTATTACAATGATTAGTTTTTTTTTTTTTGTATCTGTGTATGAAAATGGAATCCTAGCGAAAGCATCGGTTACAGTATAATCGCTGTGTCTAAAAGTACTTAGCTGCCTCTAATATCTGGGAAAGCTGTAGTAATGCTACAGTTGTGCTAAAAGTGATGGTTTGCTGTGATATGCAATATAGCTGTCTGTGTTATACGCCCAATTGAAGCTTGTAGACTGTTGGATGGCGTTTTTGTTACAATATAGCTCCCTGTGTTACGCACCTAACTAAACTAGTTGTAGGCTGTTAGCTGGCATTTATTTCTTTATTATTTATCCTGCTCAGCTACAATACTGTATTTAATGAATAGCCTGACATTATATAACATTTAACTAAACCTTTGCAGATTGATTTTAGGAGTTGTTGTTTAAATCACAGAGTTGTTGTTTAAATCACATACCTGTCTACTAAATTGCTTCATTAATGAACAGTCTGAACTTATGCAGCATTTATGACTGATTTATACTGTTTACTTCATTTTATAACAGATTTATACTGTTTACTTCATTGTTTTTTAAATACTTGTTAGGTAATAGCTCTTAGACCACATATTTGCCTGCCTCTCAAATCCTACCTTCTAGTCATATCTCTCTTAAACCTCTTTTAGTGCTATTTGTCCCACTGCAACAATCGTTTTTTCTTTTCTCTTTTTTACCTACAGTTTCCCTTTCATCTTAACAGGTACCCCACTCAGAAGAAACAACCCTACTTGGCCAATGTCACTGTAATTCAAGCAGAAGGAAAGGTGCAGTTTGCAAGAATTTGCTCAGCCTCTATTCTCTTGTTCATTAAAAGTGTATGTACCTCTTGAACCTAATGCACATTATTTAAAGTAAAATAGTGGTAAAAACCTGCTTTTCTATTGCAGCTACTGTATTTGTGCAACTAATGGCAAGCACAGCTTACTGGCTCACATCCTGCCAGCCCTCCACATTCCAAATTCCCAGCTACTTAAACTAAGCCATAGAAAATTCCCTCTTTCTTAAGTAGCAGCCTTTAAACCCTACTAGATATTATTTTTTACCTCCTAACTTTTAAATAAAGCATTCTGATCTGCAAAAGAATTCTCTCTCAGTCCTATGTCTTAGTTTTAAGTTTAAGATAGTTTTTGTAGCACAATTTCTTATCTTTCCCGACATAACCCGCTCCGTTCGCCCTCGATCGGGCTAACTCTGCCCCCTTACCCTACTCCTATTCCCACCCAACCCCACTTTCATTAGACTTATATCTAACTAATCCTTACCTCCTACATTCAACTCCATTGATAGGCTATCTCCACCCCACCCACCCTCTACACAAACTACCACACCCCTACAAAACCCAGTCACCTCCCTTACACCTACATTCACCTTTCTATCTCCTTACATACTCATATCCCTACTTGTTCCTCCTCCAACTCCATCCAACACTCTCTCTGTTAGTAAATACTGCTTCCCAAATATCCTCTCTACCACTTTCATTCTCAGCTTCCTCTAGCTCCTCCTTCCTACCAAAAGACTACATCTATACCTCACCACCTGTCCCCTACCTCCAAATTCTCTACATATTTCTAAACTGAATCTTTAACCCACTCTTTCCGCTCCCACAAATTTCTCGCCTATCTCAGTATACCACTGTATCACTATGCCTCTCTACACTAATATCATAATTCTATCTTCTTTCATCTCTACCTGCTCCTCCACCTTACATCATATTATACAACCTTCATACCTTTCAAAACATTGCATTCAACGTCCATGCACACACAGGCTCTTCCTAGTTATTCCACAATAAGCTCTACCTCATTTTTTCTAGACATAATTCTATAAGCTAAAGTAAAAATCCTCCATCTACCCAAAGCCCACTATAATTATTCTAGACTACCACCATAAAACTAAAAAACAACACCCTATAAATCAAACCACCCTTTCTAACTTATTAATATGTGGAGACATACACCCAAACCCAGGGCCACAGTACAAACTCCATAACCAACCCAACTCCATAAAATCCTTAAACTTTACTACCATCAACATACAAAACATCAAAAAAATTCCTTACTTCCATGCATGGTTACACCAAAACAAACCAGATTTCACTACCATAACCGAGACTTGGCTTAAACCATTCATCAACGCCACAGAATTCTTACCCCCCAACTATACATGCCTCAGGAACGACAGACCACATAGAAAAGGTGGGTGGTGGTGTCACCTTGATATGTCCAAATATCTACACAATAGTCCCTTTCACTAAATCCATTCCATAGTTCTCCTCAGCAGAACTTTTAGTAAACCAATAACTATAAAACCCTCTGCATCATAGTGTTATACATTCCCCCAGGTAACAGCATTCCCATTCTAGAGGATATTCTAGCTTGGTCATCCAAACATATTCAAAATGAAACAGTCATCCTAGGGGATGTAAACATTGATTGTTTAGATATCACTAACCAAGACCCCCAAACTAACATCAACCTAGTCAACTACACTCAGCTTATCTCTGATATATCTAGGCCAAATACCAAAAAGAACCAAGGCTCAGTCTTAGATTGGATCCTTGTATCTGACCCAAATAAGATCTCCACCTTTGGAACATTACCAAACAGCATCAGTGACCACTTACCAGCCTTCGCTATACGTAAAACTTGCACAACTATTAGTAACCACCAATTAAAACAAACTAGAAACCTATCCCAGTTCTCTCTGGAAACCCTAAATTAAATTTTACAGCATACCAACTGGAAACCATTAAAAAAGTATTCCTCTTGATGATGCAGTTGAATTATTCAGTTCAACATTTCTCAAAATCTTAGATGGGGTAGCACCACCACAACTAAAAAGAGTCAAGACTAGTCATGCCACTTGGCTCACCAAAGCCACAAAACAGATCATGTCCACTAGAGACAAAGCTTGGAAATCATAGGAAAAATATAAAAACCCAGCTGACCTCACACTATACAAACAACTATGTAATCAGATCAAACAGCAGGTAACCAAAAACAAAAAGGAATACTTCCATAAACTACAGGACCAGCATAGGCTAAACCCACAAAAATTCTGGGGGGAAATAAATTCCCTTATACACCCAGGCTCTAACACCAATCCTTGCCCATACCCTGATAAAAGCCCTGCTGATATAGCCTCTCTCTTTAACTCTTATTTCATTGACACCATTGCCAAGCTGACCACCACTTTCCCTCCTTCTAACCCAAACTCATCAGACCAACAATCTACTCATCCTAAACCTCCCTCTCTACCAAATTTTTCTTTCTCTCCCATACCCACATGCACCATAAAAAGCTCCTTCTAAAACTTAAACCTTGCACCTGTGCTCCTGACAACTTACCTGCTGAATTCCTAAAAATATCCGCAAGCTCCATCGCTTACCCCATTAGTATACTTATCAACAGAGTAATCCAAGAATCCCGCATACCTAATATCTGGAAGAAAGCATATATTCTTCCTCTGCACAAAGGTGGCAAAAATGCAGATATCTCCAACTTTCGGCCCATCACTATTCTCTCTCCCATTTCAAAAATATTAGAAAAATGTGTCCATACCCAACTTCTCAACCATTTAATTAATAACCAACTTCTCACCCCAGCCCAACATGGCTTTAGACCAGGCCATAGCACCAAGACAGCTCTCATCTCCTTATGGATACAGTAAATCGAGCATGTGATTCCGATCTGATCATCTCCACTCTATTCCTTGACCTTTCAAAAGCTTTCGATACCATTTCACACTCCCTTTTACTCTCTAAACTCAACAATCTAGGTGTCTCACCCCCAACCCTAAATTGGTTCTCAAACTACATCTCTGGCAGATATCAATCAACTAAATGGCAGCAATCCTGTTCCCCCTTCCTCAGCATCTCCACAGTTGTCCCCCAAGGCTCCATACTGGGCCCTCTTCTATTCAACATATTCATTAATAACTTCCATAACTCCCCTATACATGGTACTATGATCCAATGCAGATGATTCAACAATCATCTGCACTGCTAAAACCCATTCAGAGTTGCAACTACTAACCCAAAATGCCTTCACATCCACTGAAAAATGGAGGTCATGCAATCACCTAGCTCTCACCCAAACAAGACTAAACTGATCCTATTCACTCCCAATAAATAACCTCTCTAAATAGAACTTAATTATCTATCCACTCCCAAAATAATACCACCATTGAAGTAGTATCTAGTACTAAACTACTAGGAGTCATTATTGACGAAACCCTAACATTTGATCTCCACATATTGAATAACATCAAAAAACACATCAGAAACTGGGCAACCTTTATAGACATAGCTATTACCTCAATAACGCTGCTAAAAAGACTCTAGCCTCAGCCTTTCTACTTTCATCCCTGCTATACGGTGTCCCCATACTCACAAACATCCACTCATTGCTTAAAACAAAGCTCAACTCATGTTACAATAAGGTCGCCAGATTTGCAACCAATGCTAGATCCTCATCACACCACTGTTCCTTACTGCAACTACTAAACTGGCTAGAGCTACCACTCTATCTCAACTACCTACACTTAACTAATGCACATAAAATTATATATACACCCACAGCATGTCCCTCTCTCTCCTTACTATCATTGTACCAACCAAATAGACCTCTTAGATCAGAAAATAAAACACTGCTTAAAGTAGACAAACCCCACCTCCCACCTGGTGAAATGCTGGTGAAATGCTCTATTCCTACACTGTTTCCAAACTTTGAAATACCCTCCCAACCACAATAACCTCCATTACCTACCCACCATTCTTTAAAAAATCTCTTAGACAACACCTCTCCTCCTGCTGGTTATGCCCATGCCAAAAATAGCCCTCTCACCTTCTTCCTCTACTATGCCACTCCCATTTTACCCCTCCTCTATCCACTCAAGTAGTCAATATGTAGGTACTCTGCATGTTCTAATATCACAGTTAAATCAATGCCTAACATTATTTACTGCACTCCCTTCTAGTTATCTATATAACTGTAACTACATGTCTGTATTTGTATGTATTTGCCTTCTAGGTATCTATATATCTGTAACTAGCTTGCTATCTTTTATTGTAATCTTCAACATGTTTAATGTCATGTGGAGATTTTCTCCCCAGGCCTCCACTGAAAATGGGGTCACCTAGGCTTAGTGGACCTTCCCGGTAAACAAATGCAATAAATAAATAAATAAGTAATTTAGGTAATAGGATAATGCACACTCAGATGACTAACTTAATATTTTTTATAGTCAAATATTGGATTGTAACTGATAACAATAAGGGATGCTTGAAATGTCTTTTGTTAAATGCCCACAGTTTAAATAAAAAATAGAAGACTCAGAGGCCTGTATAGCTGATAAAGGACTGATGTGCTAATGATTACAGAAACTTGGTTCAGTTACAATAACAAACAAAGGTTTCGCTGACCATCACAATTTTAGAACCGATAGGAGCGGCAGTGGGATGTCTACCTCTTTAACCAGTAAGTATCACACTGTCACAAAATTTAATGACATGATCTCTGAACTTCTCATGGTGAGTATTGATGTTAATGACAAACATGGATACAGTAATATTTTGCCAGTTTCCTAGTATTTCAAAGGAGATGGAGTAGCAACTTTTAAACCTTATTAGGAAGAGTTTTCTGGATAATGTGGACTTAATTGCTGGACATCTAAATGCCCCTAATGTAGACTGAGTAGTTCCTGTTTTATCATCAAAAGCATTAAACTATTTTATAACTGAATAGACAAATGGTTATACTCAAATACCGAATGTAGCAACTAGAGGAACTAACTTATTGGATGTTGTTTGGCTGTCTAAGAGAGTAAATCTGTATGGTTGTAATATAGGTCCTGAATTGAGAAACTCAGACCACTTAAGTGTAAGTTTCAAGTTTGTTTTCACATCCTCTGCATTGCTTAAGCATTAAGAAATAGGGAAAAATATTATCACTCAGACTTTGAGTTGATTAAGGATGCTATTGAAACTTGGGACTGGTATAGTAGTTTTGAAAATAAAGATATAAGTGAGAATTGGGATAATTTTTACAATTTTTTTTAATAATATGATAGACTGTCATGTCCCAGTTGGAGTGAAAACACCCTGTAAGGCTAATAGACGCCCCGGTGGAGTTTGAAGTTATCTAAACTAAGAAAGAAAAATATAAGATGTTAAGTTGTCAATCTCACCTTCATTCTTGCTGGATGGGTTCGGAGCCGATCCTCGGCTCGACTGCACTACTAAAGCTCAAGAGCTTATTTTAGCGGCTCGAGGCAACCCTATATCCCATGATGCTAGGCGATAACTCCCCAGATCTCGTTTGCCGCCATGAGGTGCTTTTACCGGCTCCTGGTAAGTCTTAGATATAGTGAGTTCAGTCACCATTTTTGAGTTAATTTATAGTTATTTCTTTCAATAGTAAGAAACTACCCTTAACTTTACTACTTTTTCATATACCTTCCCTTTTTATCCCTTATATCCCACCCCCTCCACTCTTAGGTTAGGCCTTAAGCCTGCCCTTTTCCTAATTTTTTTTTAGGGATCCTGTGAGTGTTTGGGTGTGTCAGTATCCGTATTAACATTTTATTGTTAATTTATATTTTTAGAGTGTGTGTGTGTGTTTGTTTCTGTTACTTTTGTGAACCCTTGACACTGTTATGTCGAAGGAACCTAAAGAAGCTAAGGTCTCAGGCTTTAAGAAGTGTGACTCGTGCTGTCAGAAAATGTCTCTGACAGAAGGTCACACTTCTTGTGTTTACTGCCTGGGACCCCTGCACCTGCAGGACTCTTTTTCAGTATGTCAGCATTCAGTCCAAGAGTCCTGCAGGAGCGCAGGAATAAACTTATACTGAGGGGCTTGTTAAAGCCCGAGGGCTCCCCGACTAAGTCTGCGTCGGGGAGGCCCTCAAAACCTGCAAAACCGTCGGCTTCAAGTACTAAGCCTTTGGCTGCTGGCTCCTTGTCTGTGCCTAGATTGGCTCCGGCTGGAGCCGATCCCTTTCAGTCACAAGTTCCGGTCTCGGCACCACTCGGTGCCGATACCTCTGAGCCCATACTTTCGCTGTCGGCTCTGGCTGGAGCCGACGTGTCTTCGGCTCCGTTGGCTCCATCTAAGAAGAGGTCAAGATCCCCTTCATTGGAGTCCATCCATTCGGCTCCGAGGTCTCCCCTGCTCTCGGAGCGGAGCCATCGGAGCCGATCTTCTCGGTCGTCCAGACTTTCAGATCACGAACCTGAGAGAGTGGTAAGTAGGCTGTTAAAGTCTCAGGCATTGGCCCAGATGATCTCTAGCCCATCTCATCAGACGGTGGCTATTACGACTCCACCTATTTTTCCTCCTTCGACTCTCCCTCAGAGTTCGGAGCCGGTGCTCCTCGGAGCCGTGATCATTGTGGCGTCGGAGCCGATACCTCCCTTTTTGGCTCCTTCGTCTTCTGCTCCAATCTCCTCTTTGATACCTTCATTGGAGGGATCTGGACGCCTGATCTCTCTCGTCGGCTCCGAGGGGGCGAGTGGCATCGGACCATTGTCTGACCCCGTTCTCCCTCTCGGAGCGTCGGTGCTGGTGAGCTCGGCCCCGACATCGGCCTCGGAGCTTTCCCTGTTGTTGTGGCCTGGGGTTCCTACCTCTTCAGAGCGGGGGCCCTCTGGCCTTTCTGATAGGGGAGCCTTCGAGGTGATGAGGAGCGTACTAGCCCCAGGGCTTAGTCAACGGTCAGCTCCATCAGCTCCTCCCACTACAGTGCCTGCTGATGTCTCTTCTCACTCTCTTGCTTCCGGACCCAGAGATCCAATGCCTCAGGTTTCCCCACTGGGAATTTCTTCCTCTTCCGAGGCTTCTCCTGACCTGTCAGCGGAGCCTCCGCGTAAGAAGACATGTAAGAAGAAGCATGTGGACTCCCCTGAGTCTATTACATCTGGAATCGACTTGGATGAATCGGAGGGATCCCCATAGTCCCCCTCTGAGGATGTCTTCTTCTCAGACATCCTAGAAATCCTGAAACAGAGGGGGAACTGGTCTTCCCTTAATCCTTCCGAGGACGAGTCGGTGTACCTGGAGGCATTCGGTTCTCGACCCTCCACCTCCTGGAAGGTGTGTCTCCGCC
>NC_056726.1:1127800230-1127935726 GCF_019279795.1 Protopterus annectens
CCTCCTCCCCAGTCACCACGGTGACATCGGGCACCTCCCTGATCGGGTGGGGGGGGCATTTTCAGGGCAGGATGGTCCATGGCACTTGGCAACCTTTCGAACGCCACCTGCACATAAATGTCCTAGAGATGAGAGCAGTGCTTTTAACATTGCAAGCCCTCCACGACTCTCTTCCCCTAGGAACTATTGCAATTCAAACGGACAATATGTCCGTAGTGTGGTATATCAACAAGCAAGGCGGAACCAAGTCCTATCCCCTGTGTCGAGAGGCACTCAGACTTTGGCAATGGGCGATCTCCTCTCAGCGGTTTCTGATAGCAATGCATATCCCCGGGAAGTCCAACTTCATAGCGGACAGGTTGAGCAGAGCCATACTCATGCCACACGAGTGGTCTCTCAAACAATCGGTAGCGGAAGAGATTTTTCAGAAGTGGGGTCTTCCTTGCTGCGATCTTTTTGCTACATCCCAAAACAGCAAATGCCCCGACTTCTTCACCCTCTTCCCCCTTCCAGGTCATCCCCTCAGAGATGCTCTAGTCCAAGATTGGCCTCGGAGACTTCTCTATGCCTTTTCCACCTTTTCCTCTAATTCCACAAGTAATTCAGAAAGCAACCGCCTTGAGAGCCAAGTTGATTCTCATTGCCCCTTATTGGCCTTGACAGATATGGTTTCAATTCCTACATCATTATCTTTTGGTACAGCCTTGGCATCTGGACCCAGCTCCAGATCTGTTGACCCATCAGTCGGGGCAGCTGCACCAATCCCTACATTCTCTCAACCTCACTGCTTGGTTGCTCCACTTCCGTCCTTAGCCAGGCTTCCTATGATTTCTAATCCCGTCCGGGATATTATAGTAGCTTCCCTTAAATCTTCCACCAGAAGGATTTACACTAGTAAATGGAAACGTTTCTCTTTCTGGGCAAAGGCAAGGAATATAGATCCTTTTACTGCCCCAATTCATTTGGTCTTAGACTTCCTAGCCGAAATTTTTCATTCAGGGTAAAGGTTCAGTTGGCAGCCATATCGAATTTTCATACAGGCTTATCGGACCACAACATCATGTCCAATAAGCTTTGCAAAGCCTTCCTTAAAGGTGTATTTTTACTTAGGCCTCCAATCAAAGATCCTCCACCTCAGTGGGATCTTAATTTAGTCTTAACATCCTTAATTCTCCCCCCCTTTGAACCTGCGGTCTCCTGTTCATTGAAATTTCTTTCCGGAAGACAATTTTCCTAGTCGCCATTACTTCTGCTAGGAGAGTATCAGAGCTTCACGCCCTCTGCATTCGTCCTCCCTACTTAATCTTCCATAAAGACAGAGTTTCTCTAAGGACTAATCCATCCTTCTTACCCAAGGTGGCTTCGCAGACAAATTTAAATCATTCAATTGATCTCCCAGTTTTTTTCCCAAACTATACCAATAGAGCGGAACATAAGCTACATTATCTAGATGTTCACCGCCAGCTCCGATACT
Source organism: Protopterus annectens (assembly GCF_019279795.1). NCBI lineage: Eukaryota > Metazoa > Chordata > Ceratodontiformes > Protopteridae > Protopterus > Protopterus annectens. The sequence goes on from NC_056726.1 coordinate 1,127,801,705, forward strand.
ATTTGGATAGAACCAAACAAATAAGGAAGTCTGATCAACTGTTTTTATCGTACGCAGAAAATAAGAAAGGCCTTCCTGTTTCCAAGGTAACAGTATCTAGGTGGCTGTCTTCTGTGATTACATCTATTTATCAACTCAGAGGCAGGGAATTAACTTCTAAGCCAAAAGCCCATTCAACTAGAGCACTAGCTACATCTACAGCTTTTCATGCTAGACTACCAATAGACACTATCTGTGCGGCAGCCACATGGGCCTCTCCTCATACCTTTGTTTCGCATTACAAATTGGACATGGCCTCCAGGGACAGAGCAACATTTGGTTCCACCATTCTTAAGAGTCTGTTCCAATGAGCCACCCAGGATGAGGGTGCTAGGGACGCGGTCCCATCCAGCAAGAATGAAGGCGAGATTGACAACTTAATATTGAGAAGTTATGTAACTACCATAACGTTCCATGTTAGTTGTCTTCTCTCGCCTTCTTTCTTGCATCCCACCCACCATTCCCCTAGCCTGGACAGACCGAGAAGATCTTCCCTTCCTTGAAGGGTCCTTTTATTCCTTTGTTCACTATCTAGGTGTCCTAGGATATATATAGTGTAAATAATTATCTTTGGAGGTTTTTATTCCTCTTCCTCCTCCTTCCAGTTGGAGGATTTTGTTTTATTGGCCTATGCTAGGTTTTTCAGCTTCCAAACGAGATCTGGGGAGTTATCGCCTAGCATCATGGGATATAGGGTTGCCTCGAGCCGGTAAAATAAGCTCTCGAGCTTTAGTAAGTGGCCGAGTCGGAGCCGAGGATCGGCTCCGAACCCATCCAGCAAGAAAGAAGGCGAGAGAAGATAACTAACATGGAACATTATGGTAGGTACATAACTTCTCATTTCTGGTGAAGATACAAAAATGTTCATTCAGTTTTAAATCAAAACAATTATAATAAATTTAGAAATGTATCTTATGACTATTAAAACAGTAAGATCTAACTATGAGGTATACTTAACAACTAATCTGTAGGATAATTAAAAATGACTGTTTAAACACCAACGACATTATAGTCTAGATGATTCTCCCAGTATAGTGTTGAAAGCTGGGTTTCAAACAATTACTGGTTCCAATGTATTAATGAGCTTGTTTGCAGATGGATTGTTTAGTAATTACTCCCAAGGGATCTTGGGAAATGATTTACCCATACTAGTTAGTGGCATTTGTTCCAATATAAATGATGAAACTGTAAAGCAAACCTTATCTAAAATAAACTAAAATTCAGCAGTGGACTTGATGTTTTTAATGGATATTTCTTATAAGGAATATCTGAAAATTTGATTCCATGTTTAACTTGTTTGTTTCAAAAATCATTTAAAGGAGTATTTGTTCCTGAGCTGTGGAAGAAAGCTATAACAGTTCACATTTTGAAAAGTAAACCAGGATATATGGTACAGAACTGTTGACTTATTAGTTTGACTTGTACATTGGGTAAGTGCTTTGAGAGGATACTGTGGCTTTCCTGTAAGCAAGTTCTGGACTTTATATCTGATATATATCAAGATAGATTTCTTTCAGGAAGATCAGATGAACTAATTTGAAAAGTTTTTATGAGCAGATTGTTGGCTCAGTGAATAACTCACTAGCCAGTGACATTGTCTTTTTGGATTTGGCTAAGGCTTTTGACTCCATGCCCCATGAAACAGCTATATGGACTTTAATGAGAATCAATAAATCTGGCAATGTACTTAAATGGGTAGCCAAATGGGTAAAGGGTAGAACCTACAGAGTAAGAATTAAAAAAATTCTACTCTTTACACTGATGGTAGGGGAGTGCCTCAGGGTTCAATCTTGGGTCCACTATTATTTGGTCTAGTGATGTCAGAATGTTAAAATCTAACTCTGTATGGTTAAGCAAGTTCATCAAGAATATAAATATAGGGTGGGTAGTAAGTAATACTAGTCATTGGTAGCTGTTGCAGTCTTAGTTAGATCTTCTTCTCTTTTGGCTGTTCCTGTTAGGGGTCGCCACAGCAGATCTTCTGTTTCCATTTCTTCCTGCCCTCTGCATATTGCTCTGTCACACCAACCACCTGCATGTCCTCTCTCACCACGTCCATAAACCTTATCTTAGGCCTTCCTCTTTTCTTCTTACCTGGCAGCGCCATCCTTAGCATCCTTTTCCCAATATACCCATCATCCCTCCTCAGCACATGTCCAAACCAACGCAATCTCGCCTCTCTGACTTTGTCTCCAAACCGTCCAACCTGAGCTGACCCTCTAATATACTGATTCCTAATCCTGTCCATCCTTGTCACACCCAGTGTAAATCTTATCATCTTTAACTCTGCCACTTCCAGCTCTGACTCCTGCCTTTTTGTCAATACCACCATCTCCAACCCATACAACATAGCTGGTCTCACTACCCTCTTGTAGACCTTTCCTTTCACTCTTACTGGTACCTGTCTGTCACAAATCACTCCTGACACTCTTCGACACCCATTCCACCCTGCCTGTACTCTCTTCTTCACCTCTCTTCCACACACACCATTACTCTGAACTGTTGATCCCAAGTACTTAAACTCATCCACCTTCGCCAGCTCTACTCCCTGCATCCTCACCATTCCTCTATCCTCCCGCTCATTCACACACACACACACACACACACACACACACACACACACACACACACACACACACACACATATTCTGTCTTAGTCCTGCTGACCTTCATTCCTCTCCCCTCTAGAGCATATCTCCACTTCTCCAGGGTCTCCTCAACCTGGTCCCTTCTCTCACTACAGATCACAATGTCATCTGCAAACATCATAGTCCATGGGGCCTCCTGTCTGATCTCGTCTGTCAACCTGTCCATCACCATTGCAAATAAGAAAGGGCTCAGAGCTGATCCTTGATGTAATCTCACCTCCACTTTAAACGGATCTGTCACTCAAACTGCAGACTTCACCACTGTCACACTACCCTCGTACATATCCTGTACCAGTCTTACATACTTCTCTGCCACTCCTGACTTCCTCATACAATACCACAACTCCTCTCTAGGCACCCTATCATATGCTTTCTTCAAGTCCACAAAGACACAGTGCAACTCCTTCTGACCTTCCCTATATTTCTCCATCAACAGTCTCACAGCAAACATCGCATCTGTAGTGCTCTTTCCCGGCATGAAACCATACTGCTGATCACTAATCATCACCTCCCTTCTTAACCTAGCTTCCACTACTCTTTCCCTTAACTTCAAGCTGTGACTGATCAGTTTTATTCCTCTGTAGTTACTACAACTCTGCACATCACCCTTATTCTTGCAAATAGGTACCAAAACACTTTTTCTCCACTCCTCAGGCATCCTCTGACTTTCCAGGATTTCAGTAAACAATCTGGTTAAGAACTCCACTGCCATTTCTCCTAAGCACCTCCATGCTTTCACTGGTATGTGATCTGGACCAACAGCCTTTCCATTCTTCATCCTCTTCATAGCTGTCCGTACTTCCTCCTTGCTAATCTGTTTCGCTTCCTGATTCACTATCCCCATATCATCCAACCTTCTCTCTATCTCATTCTCTTCAGTCATCAGCCCCTCAAAGTACTCTTTCCATCTGCTCAACACACTCTCCTCACTTGTGAGTACATTTCCCTCACTATCCTTTATCACCCTTACCTGCTGCACATCTTTCCCAGCTTGGTCCCTCTGTCTAGCCAATCGGTACAGGTCCTTTTCTCACTCTTTAGTGTCCAACCTTTCATACAACTATCCATATGCCTTATCCTTAGCCTTCGCCACCTCTATCTTTGCCATGCTCGTCATCTCCTTATACTCCTGTCTACTTTCTTCATCTCTCTGACAATCCCACTTCTTCTTCACCAGCCTCTTCCTCTGTATACTCTCCTGTACTTCCTCATTCCACCACCAGGTCTCCTTGTCCTCCTTCCTCTGTCCAGATGTCACACCAAGCACTTTTCTAGCTGTCTCTCTTACCATCTCTGCTGTAGTTACCCAGCTATTCGGTAACTCTTCACTGCCCCCTAGTCCCTGTTTTAACTCTTCCCTGAACTCCACCTCACAATCATCCTTTTTCAACATCCACCATATGTTCCTCGGCACTGCTCTCACACTTGTCCTCCTCTTCTTTATCACCAACATCATGTCTTAGTTAGATAACCTGTATGAATGGATAATAATGAAAGGTATGAGATTTAATAACAGAAAATGTACCATTCCTGATTTTGGGCGTAATAATAATCAATATCCCTATGCCCTGGACAATCAGATTTGTGTTTCTTCTGAGGTTATGAGAGCTCTATGTATTATGATGGATACAGATCTTAAGTTTAAGATAATGTGACTAAAATTATTAGGAAATGTTATGGTCTTATGAAGAATATCCCTTGCTGTTTACCAAGCAGAGATAGTGTAGTGTTACTAAAGATCTATTTAAGAAGTATAAGATCTGTTATTGAATATGGGAGGCCTTTATACATATTAAATGTTTTGCAATTGAGGTAATTGGAACGGATTCAAAAGGCCTTTACCAGACAGATGGATGGCTGCCATAACCTGTCCTATAAAGAAAGACTGGTATATGTGTCTTTGTATTCTTTGGTTTACTGGTTTCTAAGACGTGACATTATTATGAATATATATAGCTGTCTTAAGCACAAGTTATTGGCCACCATTAAATATATTGACTTTATTAATCATGATATTGTTACAAGGAATAAAAAATTGGATATAAGAATTTATATTTCCAGTCTGAAGTTGAAGAGATCTTTCTTCCATATCAGGGTGGGAAGAATGTGGAATTCATTGCTTAGACATGCAAGATTGGAAAATGATTTAACAATACTCAAATGGGAATTAGGTAAGTGAATTTATAAAATTTTACATTCTGCAGTTTGGTGGTTGAAATTTATTCTGATGAAGTCTCTTCGAGACGAACGTGGCAATAAATCTGTTTTTATTCACTAATTATTTCTCTGGTCTCCGTTCCACCTGTTTGGTATTTTTTAGTTACGGTGTTGTTTTTTGCCATTTTGTCTGGTGGGAACTTTTTGATATATATATATATATATATATATATATATATATATATATATATATATATATATATATATATGCCCGTATATTTGACAGTACTATCAATACACATAAAACCACACACATATGTGTGTATATATATATATATATATATATATATATATATATATATATATATATATATATATATATATATATGGTTCCATTCAGAAGCCTGAAACATCATAAGCCTGAAAATCAAAATCCTGAAACCAAAAGCCTGAAAATTCAGAATCCTGAAAACTCAAAATCCTGAAAGCCCAAAATCCTGAAACTCAAAATCCTGAAAACACAAATAATGCTAATATGTCACTATAAAGACACTAATATCTACCAACTGACCCTGACCCTAACCCTAACCCTAAGGTCCGTACTATTGCACACTTCACCTGAGCTGCCTCTAACCCTAACTCACTTAAACCGCCTAACCCCAATATTTGTCACTATTGCATACATGCCTAACCTGCGCCTAACCTAACTCACTTAAACCGCCCTAACCCTAACATAAAACCAATCAAGACACTTACCTGACCCCAACGCATGACCTAACACCACAGGGCTAACAATAGCAAAGCCACAATGACATCAGTATGTCTATTTTGTGTTTTCAGGATTTTGAGTTTCAGGATTTTGGGCTTTCAGGATTTTGGGCTTTCAGGATTTTGAGTTTTCAGGATTCTGAATTTTCAGGCTTTTGGTTTCAGGATTTTGATTTTCAGGCTTATGATGTTTCAGGCTTCTGAATGGGAACCATATATATATATATATATATATATATATATATATATATATATATATATTTATATATTTTTGCAAGTAGTGTATATATATCTCTAATATGTATAATTTGAAGCTTTTCTCCCAGGGGCTCCACAGAAAAGGGACTCTGTGTCCAGTCGGACTTTTCGGTCAACATATGCAATAAATAAATGTATATGCACACGGTCCCATTTTATTTAATGAGAGACACATACTAAAAAATAGTAGTATCTGTATTACATCAGAGTTGATTACATCTACATTAGCAGTTGATCGACTGTGTGCTTACTGGTAGCAAAATAACTGAATATTTCCTTTAGAGTCACTTTCATTGCTAGTGGTTTGCAGCATTGCAGGTGTTCTGTAAGAGATTGCATACAATGGATTAAGGAAATGTGCCTTTTTTCACAACTGGTGTGCAATGTCAGATTTAGTATATTTAAAGCTGCAATGGTGTTGGAGTTGTAGACAGGTTTTGCTTCATGAAAAACACTGTTTATTGTCTTTTTATCTTGATGAGTTTGATTGTGCTGCTAACATTTGGTGGAATGAGTTCTCTGTACTGAATAGTCAATTTAGTGAGAATCAACCATTCAGTATATGCTATCTATATCTTCATTAATGTATGCATGTATGTATCTTTACATATATGGGAACTTCATAAATAGCTGATTATTCAGTTCAAATGTGTTTTGTTGTGAGTGAACTCATTGTACAGAATATTGCTTGAACAGATTAAGTGGGAGACTGGTACCTTATCTTTCTGAAATCTCTAAAAAGCAACATTAGGAGAATTTCTCCCATTTTTCTGAGATTGTGCAATCACTCCTTTGGTATATTTGTTTGACAGGATGTGGAACATGCAGGGGGGAGATCCCCTGCAAAAACTTTTTTTTTTTTTTTAGTTTTTGAGTAGCCTAATTTTTGAGCACTTTTGTTTGATAAAACGGATATTGAATGGGTAGAAATTTGAGTATTTATCACATACCCATACATACATACAGACATACATATCTATGTAGATATAAATATATATATATATATATATATATATATATATATATATATATATTAAAAACTAATAAAAAACAAACAACTCAGACAAAAAGAAAAAAATAGTTCCAACAGCAGACCAGTCCTTGTTTAAAAAACAACTGCTTTACTTGTAAGCGCTTTCATGCAATAGGATCACTGCACTTCTTCAGACAAGGTTACAATTAGCAGCAGTGGGCTTTTATATACACGCCCTTTAAAACATAATTATAAACACCTTTAATTAATTAAAGCTTATATACTTCATTCTTCTATGTATAAAAAATATATTACTTAAATATTTAAATTACATAAACAAACTGATTCTAAATCTACTTTTATACATATAAAGCTTTTCTACATTTTCTAAAAAATATATTTTTATACCATTAAATAAATCTATTCATACTCATATACAAATATAAATTCTAATTCACCGGCGAGTCGAGTGCCAAAAAAAACAGGTCCCAAAAGAATATAATTGCATTATATAGTCAACATATAAGTAAAATTAATTATTTGACCAGAAAATGCTATGAAAATTGTACAATATTAATAAATAACTATCTCAAAAGAGATTTTAGTTTGAGTAAACACTTAATAGAGCAAGCCTCATTTATGCCTGGGTGTACTTGGGCATTAGTTTTCAGCTGCCATAGCAGCTCTTGTTCTTCCAACCTTAGATGCCACTGACCACCTCTTGAATTTTTATCTATCTTCTGTACTACCGTAAAAAGGAAGCTATGAGTATTATTTTCAATTATATGTTTAGCCCGAGCATTGGTGGCTACTCTTTTCGAGATGGCGTACAAATGCTCATAAATACGTTGCTTGAGCTATCGTTCTGTTTTGCCAAAATAAAATACAAAACATACTTGGCAAATAGCAAGATAGACCACCCCTTCACTTTGGCAATTACATTTTGTATTTATATAATATTTGACACCTCTTATAATAAATGTGGACCCGATTTTAATATATTTGCAATAATTGCAATGTCCACATTTATACATTCCTTTGTTCGGTTTATATTGCTTATTTGGGAATTCAAATAATGTTTTTAAAGATGGCGCCTTTTTAAAAACCATTACTGGTTTTGGTCCTAAAATAGCATTAACTTTTGGATCTTGGGTAATTAATTTCCAATTACTATTCAAGATATTTCTAAATTCTGATACTGAATTATTAAATTCAGTTGATAAGCTAGTAGTATAATTGTTTTCACCCTTAGAAGTATTATTCCCAACTTCTTCTGTGTTGATTACGTTAGAATCAACTACCACGTCTTGTCCATTAGTAAATAAAGGTCCTAAGAGACCATTATACCTCTTCCGTTTCACTTCCATTCTTAAGTTATAAACTAATTCACTAGGATATCCTCTGTTAGCAAACATTTCCTCTAAGATATCACATTCGTGCTCAAATATTTCGTTATCTGAACACATTCGGGAAATACGTACTAGCTGACCTTTTACTATTCCACTTTTTTGAAAGAGTGGATGGTTGCTAGAAAAATGTAACATAGAATTGCTATATAGAGGTTTTCGATAGATACTAGTGCAAAAACATCCTTTTTCTAAATTTTTTCGAATACATATATCTAAAAAGTTTATAGAAACTTCATCAAAAATATAAGTAAAGGATAGGAATGAAGTGAACGAATTCATGGCATTCATTAATTCCTTAACATTACGTTCACTACCCTTTATGATCATAAGGATATCATCTTGATATCTCGTATACCATACTACCATACTCTTAAATAATATATGCTCAAACAGAAATGAACGCTCCCAGAAAGCCATTACGGAGTTAGCAAAGCTGCCCCCACATGGGGAGCCCATTGCTACTCCAGTTTGTTGCAAATAAATGGTGTTCTTAAACATGAAAACATTATTGCTTAAGACTAGTTCCAATATATTAATGAGCAGATCTATGTCTTTACCGGGGTACTGCTTAATTAATAAAAGATCTCTTACCCATTCCACTCTTATATCCTGTGGAATTACGGTATATAGGTCTTTCACGTCTGCTGTAAGGAATTTCAGGTTCGTGTCAAAAGGAATAGTGTTTAATTTATTCAGCACGAACCATGAGTGCTTACAAATTTGTGTTTCTGTTTTTAGTATTTCTTTAAGTTTATTATCAACCCATTTAGCACAGGAGTAGGTAATTGATTGACGGCCATCTATTATAGGCCTGAAAGGGGAGTTGTTTATAGCCTTATGTAACTTTGGAACTCCAAATATTACAGGTATAAGGGGTGCTGGCATAGTTAAATAATGATATAAATCTAGCGAAATACTCCCCTCTATAAATAAGTCACTAAGCATATTCTTAATTTTTTGATAGGACTGATTAAGCTCATTCCTAGAGACAATATTATACCTGCTAGATGACAACATATCTTTCATTGTAGTCTCATAAACTTCTTCTTACATAAGAACAGCCCCTCCACCCTTATCTGGCTTCATCACCCATATACTGTGATTTTTCACCCAAGAAATAAGATCCCTTGTTATTCTATCTGAACCATTCACATAAGAGCATTTACTATATAAATGTCTTAAATGCATTTCTGTTATTTTTTCAAAAACAAGTAAATCATTATTCAATGGTGGGTTATAAACGCTTGCAACACATTCTTTAGTTAAAATGCTGTTACAATCCTTAAATAACATTCTAAGGTTCAATTTACGTGTATACAGCTTTAAATCACATAAAATACGAGCAATATCAGGTTTCGTGGGTAACACAAAGTTAAATCCTTTAGCTAAGAAATCAACAAGTTACAAAGAAACTTCTAATTGGGTATAATCATATACTCGGAAGTCATTGGTAATACTTGAAACGATAGATGGTTTGTCAGTGTTATAGTCAAATACTACCTCTTGCGCCAATTGTATGCTCTCTTGTTCTGGGTTTTCTTCCCCCAATTGGAACTCTTCTTCTTGCGATTCGAGTATTGTTGTTGAAAACCTGATTCGGACGTACTGTGATCATTTTTATCATTTCGTTCTTTGTTATAGATACGTTCACTTCGTCTAACCTGGGAAAAGGTGATTCCGTTCACTAGATTTGTTTCATTTAAGAGAGGTGGAAATTGGTCAAGTTCATCATCCATTAGTGACTTGACATCATCATTATTATTATTAGTTCTACTATTATTTGTTTTTTGTTGATGAAGACCAGGAACTGCTTTCATGATTGGTGGATCAGGGTATGCACATTTCTTCTCATACGCTAGCTTATCTCTGGCAAATTTACATCTTTTTGTTTCATTAATTTTAGTTAGTAACAAATTAATGCTAATAAAGATTCTGCCATAATCATATTCATATCAGTTGAAGTCAACATCATCTTTGATTTCTTTTTCCAGTATTTCTAATTGTGACTTCAAATCCGACATCTGTATAGTATAATTATTTATTAGTAGTTCCAAAAAGTTAAGCCCTTGTTGGTTGAAAAATTGAATTAGTTGAATATGGAAATCAGAGTCTTTTACGACCCCAGATGGATATCTCCATTGTCGTAGCCCCTTTGGGACGATGTTATTTTTAATGCATTCACGGAAATAAGAGATTTCCGTTTGTAGTTTTTTATATTTTAGTAAACTTTCGTCAAATTGCTTTAATTTAGTAACGATGTTTACTTGTGTCCTTGGGCTACCATCATTTACATCATTAGCATCAACATAATCATAAAAAATAGCATTCGGAGCATTAATGAATTCATGTAGTTGTGGTAGTACATTGTTAGATGAAAAAGAATTACTGTTATTATTATTATTAATGACGTTACCAGCCGGTGATACGGAACGTCGAACTTCGGCTTGAGACTGCTGTCTTTCAGGCTGTGCTGGTGGAATACTGCCTCTGGAATTTTGGCTAAAAGTAGACTGCATCATTCTATGTTCATTTAATTGGGACCCAGAACCATGCGGTGAGTTAAATATCACTCCTGTCCTTGGACGAACCACTGGCATTTCTTCACAAGAACGTTGATTATTTAGTTGTATCGCAAGACGATCGACTCGCTGGGTAAGTTGTTGAATTAGCGCTGTTAGGTTCCCAATTGGATCAGCATTGTCAGGAACACCGCTCGAATCAGAATCAGAAAACAAAGTCTGTGACTGCGATTGTTGGCCACCATTCCGTTCAGCCATTAAAAACTAATAAAAAACAAACAACTCAAAAAAAAAAAAAAAAAAAAAAAGGAAAAAAAATGGTTCCAACAGCAGACCAGTCCTTGTTTAAAAAACAACTCCTTTACTTGTAAGCGCTTTCATGCAATAGGGTCACTGCACTTCTTCAGACAAGGTTACAATTAGCAACAGTGGGCTTTTATATACACGCCCTTTAAAACATAATTATAAACACCTTTAATTAATTAAAGCGTATATACTTCATTCTTCTATGTATAAAAAATATATTACTTAAATACTTATATTACATAAACAAACTGATTCTAAATCTACTTTTATACATATAAAGCTTTTCTACATTTTCTAAAAAATATATTTTTATACCATTAAATAAATCTATTCATACTCATAAACAAATATAAATTCTAATTCACCGGCGAGTCGAGTGCCAAAAAAAACAGGTCCCAAAACAATATAATTGCATTATATTAGTCAACATATAAGTAAAATTAATTATTTGACCAGAAAATACTATGAAAATTGTACAATATTAATAAATAACTATCTCAAAAGAGATTTTAGTTTGAGTAAAGCTTTATATGTACAAAAGTAGATTTAGAATCAGTTTGTTTATGTAATATAAGTATTTAAGTAATATATTTTTTATACATAGAGGAATGAAGTATATACGCTTTACTTAATTAAATGTGTTTATAATTATGTTTTAAAGGGCGTGTATATAAAAGCCCACTGCTGCTAATTGTAACCTTGTCTGAAGAAGTGCAGTGATCCTATTGCATGAAAGCACTTACAAGTAAAGCAGTTGTTTTTTAAACAAGGACTGGTCTGCTGTTGGAACCATTTTTTTTTCCATATATCTATCTATGGTTTACCTTTATATGTGCGTAATGTACATATGTGAAAGTGGATTGTGCGAAAGGACGTTTTCAAGTTTTCGGATAGCCAAAAAATATGCATTGAATGTGCAATGAGTGAATGCACAGTGACATTTGCTCATTGCAGATCTGGCATTTTGGGTGCAGAATGCACTATAGTGGGGATCGGGAAATGGACCCTTTCCCCACTGTAGTGCGACCTCAGAGTTAGAATATTTAAGTAGGGGGGGGTGGAGGGGGGCTTGCCCCCTTGCATTACATTGCGTGTTCGACATCGGAGTTCGAAACTCAGCGAATCTGCTGTTCGATTTGCTGAGTTTCGAACTTCCGAGACATTCGACAGTCAGAATTCGACATTTTGGTTCGCCCAACTGTTTTTTTTTGTGTGTGTGTGTGTGTGTGTGTGTGTGTGTGTGTGTGTGTGTGTGTGTGTGTGTGTGTGTATATGTATCTATATATTTAGTATATACTTGGTCTTGGTTTTGTTTGGGATTGCATGATCCATGCATTCCTGAAGGTGTTCATAGAATGCGTTTATAAAGGATTTTCCGGTCTGGGCTGTGTAAGAGTCGTGTTAGGTGCAGAAATGTACTCAGTTGACAACTGAGTACGTTTCTGCAAATAAGACAATGGAGCCATGTCAGCTCCAAATAAAGTGTGCATATGTGTCAGGCAGTATGCCATTGGCCAAATATGTGGCCATTGGCACGGTAACCCGATGCAAACATGAAATAAAAATATTTTTTTTTTCGTCAATCGGCGAGGTTTAAATGCAGCGCAGCCCCACACAAACGGGCTGCGCTATATAAAACATAAAAATAAAGGTTTTAAACCCACAAATGTGGGTTTTATGCAATGCATGGATTTACAATGCAGGGACTAGCAGACCGAAAACAACATGGCCACCGTTTAGTGGTTGCTAAGGGGGGAAGCTGAGTGTAAGACACGTAACTAAGCATTAGTAGGCAATCCTATGTAAATGAGTGGTAGGATAGTGAATCTCACTGTCACATAGCAAATGAGCACATTCTGTTTTGTGTAAGAGTTAGATAAGGGGGATTAACAGAGTAGGAGATAGGTGACATCACAGGGGGAAATGTTAGAAAGAAATCAAGCTCATGTGAAAGATGTCAGTCACACAGCATAGAAAGAGGAGTGTCAACAGATAAGCATGGGAAAGTCAAGAAATGGAAGGTGTACACTGTGGCTAACACCAAAGTTTCTTGCTGTACGTGCATGCGCGCGCTAGGAGGTGCGAGTAAGACAGAGTGCGCACGTGTAAGGCAGAATAAGCATGTAGGAGCCTGTTTAAAGATCTCTAAACCTGTTTGCGCTGGTGTGCACGTGTTTTAACCCGAATAAGCAGATTCTAGTCCGTGTAAGCATGTGTGCGCACGTGGTAGCCACTGTGAGCGTGTTTATGCTGGTATGCGCGCTGCTCCCCCCTGAGGAAACAGAGAGGAAAAGGGAAGCAGAAGAAATAGTAGGAAGCTAGCAGGGAATACTGGTAGAGCTAGCAGGTGAAAACAATTAGAAGCAGGCAATTACACAGGCAGAATACTAGCCCAGCCCAGCACGTAAAACACTGCAAACAGCATTGCAGTATGTTTCTCTCAAGAGACACTGCAAGCAGGAGTAAGCTATTAGAAATAAAAACTGAAAAAGCTGCACTCAGAGCAAACATGCTAGGGGCTGCCATAGCTGTTATAAGGAGACATAGGAGACTTGCTGAGGGTGGTGACAATGCAAATGCTGCCAGACAACCCACAGTGAGGAGACGGAGAAGAGTGTACAGGCCCAGGGTCACCTACCAGGGTTACATGAGCTGGAGATAGTGGAGCACTATAGAATGGACAGAGACCTCCTGCAGCAAATTGCTGAGCTGTGCAGGCCACGCCTCACACACAGAACCAACAGAGGGGAACCCATCCCAGTGGAAACCAAGGTATGTGTTGGCCTAAGAATACTAGCAACAGGTACCTTCCAGAGACCAACTGGTGATATGATGGGGATCTCACAGGCATCAGCATCCAGGGTACTGCACCAGTTCCTGGATGCCATGTCGGCACATGTCGGAGATCATGTATATTTCCCCAATTCCCATGAGGCATTGGCCAGCAATATGCGACTCTTCCAGCAAATAGCGGAATACCCTGAGGTAGTGGGTGCAATAGACTGCACACATATACGCATCAAGGCACCAGCTGGTGATTGGGGTAGGGCCTACATTAACCGCAAGGGTTTCCCCTCCATCAACTGCCAGGTCATGTGTGATGCCCAGGGCATAATAACGAATGTGTGTGCTGGCTGCCCTGGAAGCTACCATGATTCTCATATCTGGCATCTGACGCAGCTGTACCAGACATTTGCTAATGGGGACATCCCACATGGTCACTTAGTGGGGGATGCTGGATATGCACTGGAGCCGTGGCTGATGACACCCATCAGAAACGCACACACACCTGAACAAGAACGCCATAATGAGGCACACGCACAAACACGAAATGTAATAGAGTGTGTGTTTGGGCTGCTTAAGTCACGGTTCCGGTGCCTGGGCACATCTGGTGGAGCCTTGCAGTACTCACCAACTACATGTACCCAAATTGTCATGGTATGTGCTATGCTACATAATATGATTCTGCGAAAACAACTGCAGCAGGACCAGCATAGGGCCGGGACAAACAGCCCCCCACCATTGCCAAGGCCATCACAGGCAGAGCGTGACTCGGAGGAGGAACAACCTGAGCCCCAGTAGGCAGAAGGAGGCGTGCCCAGTATGCTCTGGCCTTGGCAAAGAGGCAACGCATAGCACATACACTGGCTCAGTAGGAACCCTGGGAATGATACCCCTCTCTGACTCACTCATATAGTAAAAGGGATGCCTTACATGACACAACCTGCTTTCAAACATGTACAGGGAGTGTAGTATGTGCATCCGACATAGGCAGCCCTGCAGCACCACCTGAGGCATGATTGCCATGTGTTAAGCAATGTAACACCATCTAGTATATGCAAACATGATGACCCTGCCTAACATCTCACCCTCACCAAGCATGATGCCACACTATGAAGACAACAAGATCAAGTACATTAATTGGCTGAAGTATTGCTGTTAGTCAAAGGGGAACAAATGGCTGACAGCCTGGGATGACATGCCGAGCAAGACATGATGCTCCACCTGCTAGGGATGGTACGCACCCAGCACACCTGGCTGTGTGGATACTGGCAAAGGCTGTTGTCACCCCCACTGTGACTTGAACAGGTAAGGCTGGAAACACAAACCCACCACCATAGGTAGCACAAGGGATAACAACCTGGACGTAATGCTATCCAATGCCAGAAGTCTAAACTGCAAGATGCATGCAGACCAAACCCACCGCAGTATGGAGAATGGTAATATCTGTTCTGTAACAGAAACCTGGGCCAAGGCAAAGAAGAGCACCCTAATACTACCAGGTTATGCCTAATGCCATGCTTTACAGCCCCAAAACATGGACCAAACTACAATAGGAGTGTGGCTATCAATAATTGTCAAGGATAACCACACCCCCAGGATGGTACCACAGCAAGAAGCAGCATGGACTATCCATGGGCAAGTAACAGTGGCTCAAACTGTGTCCCAGTTTGCAGCCTGTTACAGACCACCCTCCCAAACCCAGGAACCCTAGCCAGCCTTCCTGAAACACTGCAGAGTATGAATGTCTCACCAAATACCAAACAAGGCACACACAAAGTATGACATAGGTGGTAATCCATTATGTACGGAAGAAGTAATCAGGGACCTAGGGACACAAGTGGACAGTAACCCATCATGTGACACTCACATTGCCAAGGTGGCCAGGAAGACCTGCTATATTGCCCACCTTAACATGAAAGGATGCACATGTAGATCAAGAGAGGTCACTGTGCCCCCCATACTCTTATCTTATCAGGTCCATACTTGAGAACAATGCCCCATTTTGGATGTACCTTACCTGAAACCTGCAACAGTTAGAAAGACCCCAAACGTACCTCACCAAGAGGATAAAGTGTCCAAACATTTGTCATCTGCTGCCTGGCTGAAGAAACCATAGCCCAGTTCACATGCATACTGCCCAGTCAGAGCCGATGTATGCCTGATGTACAAGGCCATGTCCAATCCAGAATGAATGGACATGCTCCACTGCGGAAACTCCAAATCCAGCAGAGACACCACAGTGAGATATCTGAACCTCCACACATAGATAAATAGGATGTGCTGGAGGGACAGATTCATAACCCAGAGGCTCCTTACACTCTGGAACAGAATCCCAGTCCATGATAGGCTGAGCTCTACACTCATACTCAACAAGAGAAATCCGGTCAAGTGCATGGGAGATAGTAGATGTACACTGGGGGCCATCTCTGTGCCACATCGAGTAAAGTAAACCCTAAATGGGCATAATATGCCCATTGCAAGGGGTGTCAAAAGCCACACACAGTCTGTCTAGGCTCAAACATGGCCAGGGCAGATTAGCCTAGTATGAACCTATGAACCAATGACGATACAAATTGTGCAGGTAGGAACCATGGTGATAATCCACAGATATGCTCTGCAGTACTCAAATATCACAAACAATACACCAAACCCACACACATTGCCAACATCAAACCTAACAGATTCTTTGCAAACTCCCCACCAGCACCAAACTGCCATATAGCTATCCCAGCAGAGTGCTGGCCCCCTGACATTGCAGATGCTGAGGTAACAGCCAGCATCTACAAAGCAAACCACACAGCATCAATGGTACCAGATGGTGTCCTGGGTTGTGTCCAACAAGAACTGTAAGAAGAATGGAACACCAAATAGCACTACTCCTCACTCTCAGTCTTACCACAGGATATGTACCCAAAGTGCAGTGTACAGCAACAGTAGTCCCTCACCACAAAGGTGGTGCCTGAATGGATACTGCAAACTAACACCCCTCAACCCTGACTATCTTGGTCGGCAAAGTAATGGAGAGGATGATCATGGACCCCAGGAATAACGAGATTGGGTACCTACAGACATTGGACCTTACCCAGTGTGGCTTTCATAGGGCAGATCCTGACCCGTACACATGTCTGACTCATGTGAAACACGCACCAAGGCCATTGATGAGGGGAATGTGGTTCACACAGCCTATCTGGACCTTGCTAAACCCTTCCATAAAATACCCTAGTTGTTCAGTACAGATAAGCTCACCAGCCTAACTATAAACCCCTATCCAAGTAGATGGGTTGCAAACCAGCTCAAGTACAGAACTGACCTGGTCAGAAATGCTGCAGCCATGTCAGACTACAAACCAGGTACAACTGGCATCCCACAAGGCACGGTCCTGGGACCTCTCTTGTATGGTATATATGTCACATAGGTACAGACCAACATGGAGGACTGTGTCTGAACAGGTTCACAGATGACTACAAACTGCCCACCATATTGGACCCTCTAGCTGACACAAGCATCCTACAAAAGGCACACATAGAAACAGACAAGTGGTGCCACAGCCATGTCAACAAGCAAAATGCAGAATATTGTATAGTCATCCCCTGTGGAAACACAGTACGTGGCCACAAATTACCACATAGGTGTTAACCCATTAAGTACATCAGGAGCAATGAGTGACCTGGGGACACAAGGTGACAGATATCCTACATGTGACAACCATGTGTCTGTAGTGGTTACAGAAACATACCATATACCCACCTAATCATGAAGGTAAGCACAGCTCGGTCAGGGTAGGTCAATGTGCCTCTCCAGTCATCCATCAGCAGCCTCACAATTGTGTACAATGGCTCTTCAGGGATGTACCGTAGCAGACACCTGCAGCAACTGGAAGGACCCCACAAATACCCCACCAGGAGGATCGCAGAGCTGTAACAGATGCCATGTGTCGCCTGATTAAAGAAACTGCAGCGCTACACAGTGCCATACCGCCTGGCTAGAGGTGATCTGTGCCTGATGTATAAAGCCATGACCAAGCTGGAATCAATGGACATTTGGCACCATGTAAAATCTGAATGCTGGTGACCTATGCACATGACAGGCCTGAACCCCAGCACAGACATAAACAGGACATGCTGTACCGATTGTTCCATAACCCAGAAGCTCACTCCACTCATGACTAAACTCCTAGTACAGGTTATCCAGGGAGTCCCTCATTGACTGTCATCCAGAGGAATCATGATGACTGGATGGGAGATGGTAGGTGTACCCTGGATATCACCTGTATGTCACGGGTAGACAGAGGCACAGCACACTAACCTTGAAATATGTCATGGCAAACACTAGTAAATATGTGTGTTGAAGGACAAACACTCTCTGACTAGCATTACAAATGGCCTAGGGCACATGGCCTTTGTTTGTCACTGTCCACACAAGTTGTGGAATACATTAACAATGTCGGACAACCTTGTTCTATGTTGTCCATATCTGAACAAAAAGCAACAAGGTCATATCTGTACAACTGGCCCTCAACCAGTCTGGTGTGCTCACTATAAATATTACAAGCAGTGATAGGACTGAGACCGATGATACTGTCCACCACAGAGAAAGTACTGAACCAGTACACAATATGACAATACACTGTTTGGTCAGTATGAAAGGATGTTGACAACTGTATGCATACTATCCCATGGCAACCCTGCAGGCACAGCATAATGCCTGTTAGGTTCAGACACAAAGCAGTTGGGCAGTAAGAACACAACCTGACGTCCAACACTCCACTGTACATGTGAAATATAGATGAAGACCACACACAAACACAAATGTGGTGGACCACAGATCTCAACATATGGAAAGTTCACACTGGGCATGCTCGCACACTTAGATAAATGAGACGTGTCAGTCAAGAAGCCATATTAACTGTGAACTGGGCATGCTCACACACTTAGGCCATGTCACAGTTCAGCAGTTGCACACACATATCTGGCATTTGTATGTGTTAATACAGGAACCTCCCACAACACAGAAATCTGCCCAGTGCACACAGTGAAATTACAACAGAGACATAAGTAAAGTAGTGGATCCCACTCATATGCAAACATCTGCCACAGTACACAAGTTGTTCATAGAGATAGGGAAAGCTATTCCAATAAAGACCCACAAACAGTTTATGACCAACAGATACTTGCATCTGACAGGTAAACATATGGCCGTAGAGTTCAATACTAGGCTGTTGTCCCTAGGGAATACAGAAGGCTACCCACAGTGTATTTGGCATCTGCCTCTGCAGTACAGTAGGCCACTGTGCCTCTACAAAGTTAATGCATATATATGCTCTCTCCCTTACTGATGGATAGTAACAGATGTACATAACTTTTCATAAATAATGATGTCAGCACAGTATACATATGTCAGGAGCACAAATAGTACCCAGTAATTTGAATAACGCGCTCAGCTACTGTGTCTCCCGCAAGTGTCATAACATAGTTAGGTAGGGGTTTGAATCCTGCAAGTGCTCAGTGTGTGTATGTGGGGGGGTAGGGTGTGTGCAGTTCTATGTGCAAAAGAAATGTTCCTTTTGGCAACTAGTACAACACACCACATGCTGCATATTCCACTGTCTAAACACTGATGATGTCAGCACCCTATAAGTACAGCAGGAGAAAGCAAGCCTCTCAGTAATGCAAAAAGCGCACTCTGCTACTGCGTCGCTAACAAATGTCATAACATAGTTAAGTAGAAGTTTGAAACCTGCAAGTGCTCAGTATGTGTGACTGTGGGGGGTGTAGGGGGTGTGCAATTATATGTGGGGGGAGTAGGGTGTGCGCAATTCTGTGTAAGAGAAATGTCCCTTTTGGCAACTAGTACAACACACCACATGCTGCATATTCCACTGTCTAAACACTGATGATGTCAGCACTCTATAAGTACAGCAGGAGAAAGCAAGCCTCCCAGTAATGCAAATAGCTCGCTCTGCTACTGTGTCTCTCACAAGTGTCATAACATAGTTAGGTAGGGATTTGAATCCTGCAAGTGCTCAGTGTGTATGTGTGACTGTCAGGGGGGAGTAGGGTGTGTGCAGTTCCGTGTAAGAGAAATGTCCCTTTTGGCAACTAGTACAACACACCATATGCTGCATATTCCACTGTCTAAACACTGATGATGTCAGCACCCTATAAGTACAGCAGGAGAAAGCAAGCTTGCCAGTAATGCAATTAGCTCGCTCTGCTACTGTGTCTCTCACAAGTGTCATAACATAGTTAGGTAGGGGGTTGAATCCTGCAAGTGCTCAGTGTGTATGTGTGACTGTCAGGGGGGAGTAGGGTGTGTGCAATTCTGTGAAAGAGAAATGTCCCTTTTGGCAACTAGTACAACACACCACATGCTGCATATTCCACTGTCTAAACACTGATGATGTCAGCACCCTATAAGTACAGCAGGAGAAAGCAAGCCCCCCAGTAATGCAAATAGCTTGCTCTGCTACATGTCTCTCACAAGTGTCATAACAAAGTTAGGTAGGAGTTTGAATACTGCAAGTGCTTAGTGTGTATGTGTGAATGTCAGGGGGGAGTAGGGTGTGTGCAATTCTATTTGGGGGGAGTAGGGTGTGTGTAATTCTGTGTAAGAGAAATGTCCCTTTTGGCAACTAGTACAACACACCACATGCTGCATATTCCACTGTTTAAACACTGATGATGTCAGCACCCTATAAGTACAGCAGGAGAAAGCAAGCCTCCCAGTAATGCAAATAGCTCGCTGTGCTACTGTGTCTCTCACAAGTGTCATAACATAGTTAGGTAGGGGTTTGAATCCTGCAAATGCTCAGTGTGTATGTGTGACTGTCAGAGGGGAGTAGGGTATGTGCAATTCTATGGGTAAGAGAAATGCCCCTTTTGGCAACTAGTACAACACACCACATGCTGCATATTCCACTGTCTAAACACTGATGATGTCAGCACCCTATAAGTACAGCAGGAGAAAACAAGCCTCCCAGTAATGCAAATAGCTTGCTCTGCTACTGTGTTTCTCACTAGTGTCATAACATAGTTAGGCAGGAGTTTGAATCCTGCAACTGCTCAGTGTGGATGTGTGACTGTCAGGGGGAAATAGGGTGTGTGCAATTCTATGTGGGGGGAGTAGGGTGTGTGCAATTCTGTGTAAGAGAAATGTCCCTTTTGGCAACTAATACAACACACCACATGCTGCATATTCCACTGTCTAAACACTGATGATGTCAGCACCCTATAAATACAGCAGGAG
Source organism: Protopterus annectens (assembly GCF_019279795.1). NCBI lineage: Eukaryota > Metazoa > Chordata > Ceratodontiformes > Protopteridae > Protopterus > Protopterus annectens. The sequence goes on from NC_056726.1 coordinate 1,127,822,811, forward strand.
AAAGCAAGCCTTCCAGTAATGCAAATAGCTCGCTCTGCTACTGTGTTTCTCACAAATGTCATAACATAGTTAGGTAGGGGTTTGAATCCTGCAAGTGCTCAGTGTGCATGTGTGACTGTCAGGGGGGAGTAGGGTGTGTGCAATTCTATGTGTAAGAGAAATGCCCCTTTTGGCAACTAGTACAACACACCACATGCTGCATATTCCACTGTCTAAACACTGATGATGTCAGCACCCTATAAGTACAGCAGGAGAAAGTAAGCCTCCCAGTAATGCAAATAGCTCGCTCTGCTACTGCGTCTCTCACAAGTGTCATAACATAGTTAGGTAGGGGTTTGAATCCTGCAAGTGCTCAGTGTGTATGTGTGACTGTCAGGGGGGAGTAGGGTGTGTGCAATTCTATGTGTAAGAGAAATGCCCCTTTTGGCAACTAGTACAACACATCACATGCTGCATATTCCACTGTCTAAACACTGATGATGTCAGCACCCTATAAGTACAGCAGGAGAAAGCAAGCCTCCCAGTAATGCAAATAGCTCGTTCTGCTACTGTATCTCTCACAAGTGTCATAACATAGTTAGGTAGGAGTTTGAATCCTGCAAGTGCTCAGTGTGTATGTGTGATTGTCAGGGGGGAGTACGGTGTGTGTAAGAGAAATGTCCCTTTTGGCAACTAGTACAACACACCACATGCTGCATATTCCACTGTCTAAACACTGATGATGTCAGCACCCTTTAAGTACAGCAGGAGAAAACAAGCCTCCCAGTAATGCAAAAAGCTCGCTCTGCTACCGTGTCTCTCACAAGTGTCATAACATAGTTAGGTAGGGGTTTGAATCCTGCAAGTGGTCAGTGTGACTGTCAAGGGGGAGTAGGGTGTGTGCAATTCTATGTGTAAGATAAATGCCCCTTTTGGCAACTAGTACAACACACCACATGCTGCATATTCCACTGTCTAAACACTGATGATGTCAGCACCCTATAAGTATAGCAGGAGAGAGCAAGCCTCCCAGTAATGCAAATAGCTCGCTCTGCTACTGTGCCTCTCACAAGTGTCATAACATAGTTAAGTAGGGGTTTGAATCTTGCAAGTGCTCAGTGTGTATGTGTGACTGTCAGGGGGGAGTAGGGTGTGTACAATTTTATGTGTAAGAGAAATGCCCCTTTTGGCAACTAGTACAACACACCACATGCTGCATATTCCACGGTCTAAACACTGATGATGTCAGCACCCTATAAGTACAGCAGGAGAAAACAAGCCTCCCAGTAATGCAAATAGGTCTCTCTGCTACTGTGTCTCTCACAAGTGTCATAACATAATTAGGTAGGGGTTTGATTCTTGCAAGTGCTTAGTGTGTATGTGTGACTGTCATGGGGGAGTAGGGTGTGTGCAATTCTATGTGTAACAGAAATGCCCCTTTTGGCAACTAGTACAACACACCACATGCTGCATATTCCACTGTCTAAACACTGATGATATCAGCACCCTATAAGTACTGCTGGAGAAAGCAAACCTCTCAATAATGCAAATAGCGCACTCTGTTACTGTGTCTCTTGCAAGTGTCATAACATAGTTAAGTAGAGGTTTGAATTCTGCAAGTGCTCATTGTGTGTATGTGTGACTGTCAGGAGGGAGTAGGGTGTGTGCAATTCTATGTGTAAGAGAAATGCCCCATGTTAAGTTGTCTATCTCGCCTTCATTCTTGCTGGATGGGTTCGGAGCCGACCTCGGCTCCGACTCGGCCACTCTAAAAGCTCGAGAGTTAGTTCCACCGGCTCGAGGCTCCCCTTATATCCCACAATGCTAGGCGAGAGTTACCTCAGATCTCGTTTGCCGCTACAGCTATCGAGGTGTTGGTTTTCTACCGGTTCTTGGTAAGTGACTTTTTTGTGTAAATTAGTCTATTAAAACCCCTTTAATTTTAATATTTTACTTATTTCCCTTAGTTTAGAGAAATTTTTATCCCCTTCTAAAAAATTCCCGTTTTTTTTCCCTCAAGAACTTTAGGTTCTTCCCTTGGGCCTACAGGCCTTTTCTACTTTCCCTAGTGGAGTGTGTGCATTATTTCTTATTTTAAAACCTAGTTAGTGTTTTATTATAATTTAAACTTGACAGGGTGTAATTAGTGTGTTTGTGTGTGTGTTTGATTACACCTTTAGAAATGTCTAAGGAAGCAAAGGTCTCGATTCAAGAAGTGTGATGCGTGCTGTCAGAAAATGTCTCTGACAGACGCTCACACTTCTTGTGTCTGTCTGGGACCTTTGCACCTGCAAGACTCCTGTGCTGTGTGCCATGGCTTCAGCCCCAGGGTCCTGCAGGAAAGAAAAATAAATTGATCTTAAGGGGCTTACTCAAGCCAGAGGATTCCCTTTCTGTTTCTATAGGGAAGCCCTCTAAGGCATCTAGGTCTTGGCTCCGACAACTGAGCCTAGACCTAAGGTTTCTAAACCTCTGCCTACATCGGCTCCGGCTGGAGCCGATGAGTCTCAGTCCACAGTTTCTGTGGTTCCCTCGGCTCGGCGGGCGAGGTATTAAGTTCCGTGTCGGCTCCGACCAGACCTTCGGAGCCGACAACCAGGAAGAGGTCCAGGTCACCATCTCTTGGCTCCGTTCATTCGGCTCCAGGATCTCCCCTGCTGTCTGAGGAGCCAAAGATCTCACTCCTCTAGGTCATCGAGGCTGTCGGATCATGACCTTCAGAGGGTAGTGAGTCGACTTCTTAAGTCCGAGGCACTGGCCCAGATGCTTCAGAGCCCGACTCATCAGTCGATGCCTGCCCGGTCCATCAATATATTCCTCCTTCGACTCTCTTGAGCTCGGGCCGGGTCGTCGGAACCGAGACTGTGATAGCGTCGGAGCCGATACATTGTCTTCGGCTCCGTCGTGCTCCGATTTCTTCTTTGGAAGAATCTCGGCGCGGACTTCCCTCGTCGGCTCGAGGGTGAGTGGCATCGGACCCTTGTCCGACCCCTCTCCTCTCGGTGCCCGCTGGTGAGTTCGGCTCCGACATCGGCCTCGAGCCATCACTGTCGGTGCCGAGGGAGGTTCTTAGCTTCGGAGCGGGACCTCTGGCTTTGCCTGACAGGGGTGCATTCGAGGTCATGCGGAGTGTGTTAGAGCCTGGCTCTACTCCACAGTCGGCTCCGTCCGCCCCTCCCTCACGGTGCCTCAGGTCAAGTCGACTCACTCCCTCATCCCGGACCGCAGAGAGCCAGCTCCTCAGGAACCCCCTGTGGGATTTCATCCTCTTCGAGGCCTCTCCTGATTTGGCAGAAGAGCCCCTCGGAAGAGGAAGTGTAAGAGGAAACACATTGACTCACCTGAGTCCATCACGTCTGACACAGATTTGGATGATTCTGAGGGTTCCCCCCGTTCCCCTTCTGAAGATGTCTCATTAGCCGACACACTAGCGTTCCTGAAACCGAGGGTAAATTGGCCAGCCCTTAACACTACGGAGGATGAATCTGTGTACCTTGAGGCGTTTGGCTCTCGCCCTTCCACCTCCTGGGTGTCTCCCCTTGACCCCCTCATGCAGGTGGTTGCTAAGAAGGCATGGACGGCTCCTGATTCAGTGGACACCACTCCCAGGAGACCCTCCAAGTTCATAACGGCACCAGCAGACAAACAGTTCTTAACAAAAGGAGTTTCTGTGGATGCTATGGTGGTAGCTGCTGCCACTTAGAAGGAGCTAGCTGATCCTTCAGTACCTGTCCATCCACCTAACAAGGAATCTAGGTCCATGGACAGGTACGGGAAGCGGATGTTCTCGTCAGCGACATTTACCATGCGTTCGCTGAACTACTTATGCCACTTTACTCGTCTTCAAAGGGACTTGATCAAGGAAGCCAGTGAAATGTTAAAGGACCCTACAGCTGCGGGTTTTCAAGATAAGATGAATACGCAGCTGGCTACCCTTAACTCCATAACCAACTCCTCCATGCCTTCTCTTACGGCTGATGGAGTGAGTAGAGCCGCAGGGACAGGTGTGGCCTTACGTAGGCATGCCTGGATGCGGCTATGTAATTCATGGACCCTTCAAGACGTCTTTCACTAACTCCCCGTTTGATGGATCATCTCTCTTTGGTCCTCAAGTGAAAGAAACCTTGACTAGGTCTTGAAACTGATGGCAAGACCCTTTCTGCCGTCAGTCCATTTTCTACTCCTTCTAGGCCTTACCCCAAAGGCCAGAAAGGTGGAAAGATGTGGTTCCGTAAACAATCTCAAGGGACTTAGCCTGGCGACAGAGTCGTTTCCCAGAGGCAGAGGGGAATAACAATGGTAGACGCCCTAGGGGCAGGGGGTCCAGAACCAGGGCAATCGGGAAGCCTTCCCTGACAAGCCCTTTCAGCATCCCTGAGGTGTTGCCCGACTGCCCATCTTCGGAGGCAGTCGGGGAAGATTGTCACTGTACCCAGAAGCCTGGCTATCCCTGACTCAAGACAAATGGGTACAGTCCATCATTTCCGAAGGCTATTCTATCACCTTTCTTCGCATTCCAAATCAATCAAAAAAATCCCTTCCAGATGTTCCACCCGCTCAAAGGGATCTAGCGGTTTTGGAGATTTCAAAACTGCTTACAAAAAGAGCAATTCAGCCAGTTCCAGCAGACCAGCAAGGATCCGGAATCTACTCAAGGTTCTTTTTAGTTCCAAAGAAAACAGGGGACTGGAGACCAATTTTGGATCTCAGTATCTTGAACAGGTCAGTTAAGAAAACAAGATTTCGGATGGTCATGCTACAATCCATCCTTCCCCTTTTGGGCAAAGGAAACTGGATGTGCTCTATAGACCTTCAGGATGCGTACTATCACATAAAAATGAACAGACGCTCCAGAAGATTCCTCCGCTTCAGGCTGCGAACCAGTCATTTTCAGTTCAGGGCCCTGCCCTTTGGTCTCACCACTGCCCCCCGGGTGTTTACCAAATGCATGGCAGTGGTAGCTTCTCACCTGGGACGACAAGGATTCCAGGTGTTTCCATATTTGGACGACTGGCTCCTCACAGCTCCCACCAAGCATCTCCTTCTGATGGCCAGGGATTACACTTTTCGCATTTGTCAAAAGTTAGGCATTTCAATAAATTGTGAAAAGTCTGTTTTGTCGCCTTGTCGTACTATTACTTTCATAGGCGCAAATCTAGACACAGTAGACATGTCTGCGAGACTAACACATCAGAGAATAACAGACATTCACAAACTGGTCTCACTCCTTTTCAACAACAACAGAATCAAAGCCAGATTAGTTCTGAAAGTGTTGGGAATCATGGCGGCGGCCATACCCCTGCTTCCATTAGCCAGATTCCATATGCGGATCCTTCAGTGGATGCTCTTTACTCAATGGTCATACCAGGAACTTCCAATGTCTCACACCATTATGATCACGCAAGCGTGCAAAAATCATCTCATGTGGTGGATGTCTTCCCTCAGCTCTTGTTGGGAAGACCCTTTGTTCCACCCCCTCCGGTTGCTACTCTGACAACGGATGCCTCCCTGATCGGGTGGGGGGGGCATTATCAGGGCAGGACGGTCCAGGGCACATGGCAACCAAACGAATGCCACTTGCACATAAATGTTCTGGAGATGAGAGCAGTGCTTTTAGCGTTGCAAGCCCTTCAAGACTCTCTTCCCTTGGGAACGATTGCAATCCAGACAGACAATATGTCTGTAGTGTGGTACATCAACAAACAAGGCGGAACCAGGTCATACCCCCTGTGTCGAGAAGCACTCAGACTGTGGCAATGGGCGATTTCTTCTCAGCGGTTTCTGATAGCAACGCACATCCCCGGGAAGTCCAATCAAATTGCGGACAAGTTGAGCAGAGCAATCCTCATGCCTCACGAGTGGTCTCTGAAAGACTCTGTGGTGAGAGAAATTTTCCTCAAGTGGGGTCAGCCTTGCTGCGATCTTTTTGCTACTCCCCAAAACAGCAAGTGCAGAGAATATTTCACTCTATTCCCTTTACCAGGCCAACCCAGCAAAGGCGCTCTAGTCCAAGTTTGGCCCTGGGGACTTCTGTATGCATTTCCTCCCTTCCCACTAATCTCTCAAGTGATACAGAAAGCTATCGCTCAGAAGGCCTCATTGATCCTCATTGCTCCTTACTGGCCTCGACAGGTATGGTTCCCCTTTCTACATCAATTTCTTTTGGAGCGACCGTGGAATCTGGACCTAGTTCCAGATCTTTTGATCCATCAGTCGGGTCAGCTTCATCGCCCTCCCTCCCTGAACGTCACTGCTTGGTTCCGCCAGTTCCAACCTTAGCCAGGCTTCCTCAATTATCTCACTCTGTTCGAGATATTTTGATAGCTTCCCATAAATCTTCCACTAGGAAGATTTATTTGAGTAAGTGGAAACGCTTCACATATTGGGCTCAAGAAAGGACATAGATCCTTTCACTGCTTCCATCCAATTAGTCCTTGATTTTCTAGCTGAACTCTTCCATGCAGGTTCATCTCCCTCTACTCTTAAAGTTCAATTGGCAGCTATTTCTAACTTTCATGTGGGTATTTCTGAATCTACCTTAATGTCCCACAAGCTTTGCAAAGCCTTTTTGAAAGGAGTTTTTCTTCTCAGACCTCCTATAAGAAATCCTCCTTCTCCTTGGGACCTAAATTTAGTACTTGCTTCTTTGATTCTTCCCCCTTTCGAACCTGCAGTCTCCTGTTCTTTAAAATTGCTATCATGGAAGACTCTTTTTCTGGTAGCTATTACTTCAGCTAGAAGAGTTTCAGAGCTTCAAGCACTCAGCTGTCGACCTCCTTATCTATTGTTTCATAAGGACAGAGTATCCTTACGAACTAACCCGTCCTTTTGCCTAAGGTGGTCTCGACATCAAATCTAAACCAAAGCATTGACCTCCCTGTCTTTTTCCAGAATATTCCAATAGGTCTGAACAAAATTACACTGCCTGGATGTTCATCGTCAATTGAGGTACTACTTGGATAGAACAAAACAATTCAGAAAATCTGATCAGCTGTTTGTCTCCTATGCGGAAAGCAGAAAGGGACTTTCAGTTTCAAAGGTATCATTATCCAGATGGCTAACATCTTTGATTTCCCTTGTATATGAAATTAGACACCAAAATTGCCTAATAAACCTAAAGCCCATTCCACCAGAGCTTTGGCTACTTCTTTAGCCTTCCAAGACAGACTGCCTATTGACACCATTTGTGCAGCGGCTACTTGGGCTACTCCTCACACTTTTATTTCTCATTATAAGTTGGATTTAGCTTCTAGGCATAGAGCTAATTTTGGTTCCACTGTTCTCAGGAGTCTGTTCCATTAGGCCACCCGGGACAAGGTGCTAGGGACGCGGTCCCATCCAGCAAGAATGAAGGCGAGATAGACAACTTAACATATAGAAGTTATGTTCTTACCATAACGTTCCATGTTAGTTGTCTTCTTCTCGCCTTCTTCTTGCGTCCCACCCTCCTTCCCCCAGGCCTGGACAGACCTAGAGGAGTTCTGATTGTGACCTCTCTTTCTACCACCTCTTTCTTAGGCATATGCTATTGTGCATATTTCCCGGTTCAGGATGTAGGTCACCCTTCTTTCTTCCTGTTGTTAGAGGTGGACTCTGTTTTAGAGTTATTCTTTTACTTTTATAAGCTGGGGTTAGCTTACAAACGAGATCTGAGGTAACTCTCGCCTAGCATTGTGGGATATAAGGGGAGCCTCGAGCCGGTGGAACCAACTCTCGAGCTTTTAGAGTGGCAGTCGGGCGAGGTCGGCTCCGAACCCATCCAGCAAGAAGAAGGCGAGAAGAAGACAACTAACATGGAACGTTATGGTAAGAACATAACTTCTATTTTTGGCAACTAGTACAACACACCACATGCTGCATATTCCACTGTCGAAACACTGATGATGTCAGCACCCTATAAGTACAGCAGGAGAAAGCAAGCCTCCCAGTAATGCAAATAGCTCGCTCTGCTACTGTGTCTCTCAAAAGTGTCATAACATAGTTAGGTAGGGGTCTGAATCCAGCAAGTGCTCAGTGTGTACGTGTAACTGTCAGGGGGGAGTAGGGTGTGTGCAATTCTATGTGTAAGAGAAATGCCCCTTTTGGCAACTAGTACAGCACACCACATGCTGCATATTCCACTGTCTAAACACTGATGATGTCAGCACCCTATAAGTACAGCAGGAGAAAGCAAGCCTCCCAATAATGCAAATAGCTCGATCTGCTACTGTGTCTCTCACAAGTGTCATAACATAGTTAGGTAGGGGTTTGAATCCTGCAAGTGCTCAGTGTGTACGTGTGACTGTCAGGGGGGAGTAGGGTGTGTGTAATTCTATGTGTAAGAGAAATGCCCCTTTTGGCAACTAGTACAACACACCACATGCTGCATATTCCACTGTCTAAACACTGGTGATGTCAGCACCCTATAAGTACAGCAGGAGAAAACAAGGCTTCCAGTAATGCAAATAGCTCGCTCTGCTACTGTGTCTTTCACAAGTGTCATAACATAGTTAGGTAGGGGTTTGAATCTTGCAGGTTCTCAATGTGTATGTGTGACTGTCAGGGGGGAGTAGGGTGTGTGTAATTCTATGTGTAAGAGAAATGCCCCTTTTGGCAACTAGTACAATACACCACATGCTGCATATTCCACTGCCTAAACACTGATGATGTCAGCAACCTATAAGTACAGCAGGAGAAAGCAAGCCTCCCAGTAATGCAAATAGTGCACTCTGCTACTGTGTCTCTCACAAGTGTCATAACATAGTTAGGTAGGTGTTTGAATCCTGCAAGTGCTCAGTATGTATGTGTGACCGTCAGAGGGAATAGAGTGTGTGCAATTCTATGTGTAAGAGAAATGTACCTTTTGGCAACTAGTACAACACACCACACGCTCCATATTCCATGGTCTAAACACTGATGATGTCAGCACCCTATAAGTACAGCAGGAGAAAGCAAGCCTCCCAGTAATGCAAATAGCACACTCTGCTACTGCCTCCCTTATAAGTGTCATAACATTGGTAGGGGTGAGAATCCTGCAAGTGCTCAGTGTGTATGTGTGACTGTGGGTGGGGAGGAGTAGGGTGTGTGTAAGAGAAATGTCCCTTTTGGCAAGTAGTACAACACACCACATGTTGCATATTCCACTGTATAAACACTGATGATGTCAGCACCCTATAAGTACAGCAGGAGAAAGCAAGCCTCCCAGTAATGCAAATAGCACACTCTGCTACTGCTTCCCTTACAAGTGTCATAACATAGTTATGTAGGGGCTTGAATCCTGCAAGTGCTCAGTATGTATGTGTGACTGTGGGGGGGAGGAGTAGGGTGTGTGTAACAGAAATTCTTTATCAACCATAGGATCAACTGCACCACTAGATCTGTTGTGTACATTGCCCTTTGTGAATGTTGCCCTGCCTTCTACGTGGGAAAAACGGATAGGTGTCTCTGTGACCGTATTTACCAGCATTTATACGCCATAAAAAATAAGAAAACCGATAATGCCCTCTCCAAACATATTTTAGGCAACGGGGGGCATAGTTTCCTTTTTATGGGAATTGACAACATCAAACCAACTATTAGAGGGGGCCCCCAATCTTTAATATTAGAAACCTGCGAGTTGGAGTGGCAACTACAACTGGATGCTTTTTCCCACCCCGGTCTGAACAACAATTGTAATATATCGTCCATTTTAAAATATAAAAGTTACTTGAGGTAAATGGCCTTATTGCTGTTTTCACTCAGCGGTGTGGGCAGTTGGTCTTTACATTTGCCTTAGGGTTTCAATTAGTCATGGAGCCCCTTCTTTCCATCATTATTATCTTTTTTATATTTTTATTATTATTATTTTTATGCATAGTTGAGTTGGTTTATTCTACTCTTTGTCCTCTGCCCTAACAATTTTTTAAGTAGGGGCATAGGCAGACTTACTTGTATTGTGGCACCAGGGAGTAGTTGTCATGAGGGTATTTAACCTGTTGTTTTTGCTTTTAACCACACTTGTTTTCAAAGTAAATTGGCCAGTTTCTTGGCAGGTTCTCATACACACATTAAACATACTTTTAATACACCTGTTACAGGGTATATTTTTATATTTTTATACAAGCACAAACATTTTTTTTACTTGGTGCTGTATTTACTATTATAGCCTAAGGAACAATTAGATATGCTTTAATGTGTGGTCTGTTTTGTCTCGCATCTTGGTGATTTTATGTTTTCCAGCTAAAATATATATGCTTCGGCATATACACACTTTTAAATGTTTTTAACTTTTAGAGGAGGATATGACATCATCAATTGTTCATTTCCGTGTTTTTCTCTTTTTTAAAAAACATTGTATCCTGTTAAGGTTAATGCTGATGAAGCTCCTGTTTCACAGGGGCGAAAAACGCTGTGTCTCTATTTGAATAAAGTGCGTTTTCTATCCTTTGGATCCTTGGCTTGAGTGAAACCGTTTGTTTTTTCATTAGTTTTTGTTTTTTGGTTCATTTGATTAGTATGTCGTCCGGTGGAACTCTTAGCCCGAGGTCTCCGAATATTTTTGGGACTGATTGCCTTGATGCTCAACCTGACAATCGGAATATACAAGCGCTGATGTTAGCGCTGTCTCAGCGCCTTGACACTATGAATTTGCGGCTGGAAACTATTGAGCGTTACACTACCAGCCAAGGAAATGCTCACTCTTTATTGGTGTCAGATGGTAATACACCTATTTGCGGGACTAGCAACAGTGATATTCCAGCAGGACAGGCTCAGCGACCTTTCGCTGCTGCTTCTTCTAACCCGGCTGGCACCAATAGCTCCCCTGGTGTACATAACTTTCTTTTTGGCAGCTCACAAAGCAACGACCTTCCGCTTGGTTCTAGCGGTTTGCAAAACAACGGTCCTTTGCTTCATAATGGGGTACTGCATACTTCTTCAATGAATGGCGTTCCTGGCAACACCAACAGGAATGGAACCGGCTCTATAGGCACCGATACTAACGGTGCCTCTCATCTTGGATTACAACAGATGCCTGGAGGCACTGATTCACTTATTGGCACCGCCTCTATGCCCGAATGGGCGAGGAACTTGTCTGCTTTCTCCTTTGGTGATTTTGTTTCTTCAGGCGTACCGGTGACAGATGCACTTTTGCAAGGTAATCCCTTTGACACTATTGCTTCGAATTTAAGAACACTTGACAATAAGTTATTAAAAATTAAGAAGCTTCAATTGGAGGTTTCGTACTTCCAACAATGTCTTAATGAAAAGATTATTCCTAAAGGCCTGCGTAGTTCCTTTACCCCTACTGGCCTATTTTTTGATGCTAACTTTTTGTCTGAACTAGAATCTTTATTCAATAAACAGAGTGCAGAGTTATTGGAAGTAATGATCAGAAATTATTCTAACCACATTACAGTCCTCCTTGATGAAGCTTCTATTCTTGATGATACAATCAAAAAGGACATAAACTTTTTTAGGTATAAATTCGACTATAATCGAATTTTTTCCAGTATAGACTCTCTACTCACAAAATTAAAAGACAACAAAGTTAAAAAGCTTTCAAGAGACAAGCTTGCCTACAGATCTGCTCAGGCTTATCCAAACCTGATTAAAAAGTCTGTTACTTCTGCCAATGTCAACGGAAACCTTTCTACATCAGGCAATTTGGATAACGAAGCTTCCGATCATTTCACCTCGGAGGCAGGCCCCAGCAATGATGGGCAGGGGGTCAACAAGGCCCTAGAAGAAGTAACAGGATTAAATCTTTGAACAAGAACAACCAGAAGGCTTTTTTAGGGAGGAAGGGCAACTGGCATCAGAAGAACAGGAACAGGAATTGACCAACTATCTGCCACCCCCTACGGGGGATGCTTTGGGGGTGACACCATTCCCAGTGGTACTGTCGAATTCTAAAGGTGACATTCACATCTATAACTTTACTGATGTTATCATTGAGGAAGACCTTATTGAACTTTTGGCTAAAGGCTTGTCTTTTGTTCCTGACTATAAACTCAAGCTTGCCAAAACATTAACAGATTTAAAACTTTTTGTTCGTAAATTAAACCTCAGTGTTCTTTTCAGTAATGAAACTGCTTGTGAAATACCTAAGTTTAAACTAACAAGCACTTTTAATCCCCCTCTACACCCCAGCCTCTACACCTTTGAGAAAGCCTGTGAACTCGACCTTAGACACTTGGCCGAAACTATTCATAAAATAGGGGATAATATGAACATTTCCCCTGATCAGATCTTGGCTTTAAATAAAATTTGTAGTATGGCTGTTAGGGTTATTAAACCGGATAAGGGAGGGGGATTGGTCATTTTTGACCAAGCTGAGTATGTCACTAGGATGTTACAGGTATTAGATTCAATTGCCTATGAAAGTTCCTCATTAAATGAAATGAATGGCACTTATAACAAAATTAAAGGCTACTTTAGGGACTTATACCTAGAAGGTAGGATCAATATTGACACCTATAACTTTATTGATATTTCCTACCCCAAGGTTCCTGTTATGTTCGGGATCCCTAAGATGCATAAGAGTATCACTGATCCACCTATGCGTGCCTTGATTGATGGTAGATGCTCTATGACCAATCCCTGTGCCCGCCTCGTAGACAGCATTATCAGTAAATACCTGAAAACTATCCCCCAAATTTGCAAGGACTCTTGGTCATTCCTTTCTATGATTAACAACATTAAATTTGACAAAGACCTAAACTTTTTGACTATCGATGTGGTCGATTTATATACATCAATCCCACATGAGGAAGCTGTCGAATGGACTGAACTTATGTTAAAGGAATGGGGCCCATAATGACATCTATTTGGTTACATCCCTATTGGATATAATCCTCTCTTCCAATTTTTTTCTTTTTGAAGGGGGGTATTACCTCCAAAAGAAAGGCATTGCAATGGGTTCGCCGTGTGGTGGCAGTGTTGCCAACCTGGTTGTTGCCTACTGGGAGAAAAAGCATTTATTCAACTTTCCCCTCTTTTTGGAGGCTTCAAGAACATATACCGGTTTTGGACAATATTTTTATATTGTTCAAAGGGGACAGGAATCGCATCAAAACTTATTGACCACATGAACGCCTCTACTGAATTTTTAAAATTCACGTATCATTTCTCGACGTTCGAGATTGACTACCTTGATGTTCTATTAACCAAGGATATAGACAACAACAAATTCTGTTCTACAATTTTTAGAAAGGCAACATATTGCAATTCATTTTTGCACTTTTCAAGTTGCCACCCTTGGAAGCAAAAGCGCTCTGTGGTCAAGGGACAATTGGTCAGAGCAGCACGTATGTGCAGCAGTGACCATGCCTTTGAAAAAGAATGTACTTTCCTGGTCGACATGTTTTTGAATCGTGGCTACCCCACCAGTCTTCTTTCCGATCTTAGAGATGAAGTATCCCGTAAACGCCTGAATGGGTTTTATTTACCATTATTACTTCCAAAGGAGCAAGACTTGGCTCTTATGACTGTACACCCTTCTCATGATTCAAATGCGAATGACACTTTGGAGACTAGTGTTGATCATGAATCTTTTCATGATGGCACTAGCCCCAATTTTTCTACTGCTTTCATTTCCCTATATAACTCAAGCTCTGGGCATCTGTGTTCTATTTTACGTAAAAATTGGTCCTTTATTACCCACGCTGGTTTACAGCATAGACTGGGTCTTTCCCCATTGTTTATTTACAAAAGGGGTAACAACTTGAAGGACCTATTGCAAAGAAATAAAGGGCTTGACTCTATGGTGAAGCACAAAGGCACATTCACTTGTGGGTGTTGTAATTGGTGCAGACACCTTAAGGTTGGTAATTCGTTCTTCATTGGTAAGAGGAAATTTTTCATCAACCATAGGATCAACTGCACCACTAGATCTGTTGTGTACATTGCCCTTTGTGAATGTTGCCCTGCCTTCTACGTGGGTAAAATGGATAGGCGTTTGTGTGACCGTATTTATCAGCATTTATATGCCATCAAAAATAAGAAAACCGATAATGCCCTCTCTAAACATATTTTAGGCAACGGGGGGCATAGTTTTCTTTTTATGGGAATTGATAACATTAAGCCATCTATTAGAGGTGGCCCCCAATCTTTAATATTAGAAACTTGCGAGTTGGAGTGGCAATTTCAACTGAATGCTTTTTCCCACCCCGGTTTGAACGACAATTGTAATATATCGTCTATTCTAAAATATAAAAGTTATTTGAGGTAAAAGGCCTTATTGCTGTTTTCACTCAGCGGGGTGGGCAGTTGGTCTTTACATTTGCCTTAGGGATGTTCTTCATCTCACATTGCTGCAGTCCTTACACTTGGGTAGTCCGCTGTCCTCGGTCGGCCCGAATATCAAAGTATAAGGCTGACGTCGGTCAAGGCGCATTTGACTGACATCAGGACGTCAGGGTACAAATGCGCATGACCGACGTCATATCCTCAGTCTTTTTTGCCGCATGGTCCGATGCAGAAGCAGCATTGCAAGTGCCGGTTGGCGTTCTGAGATTTTTCGATTTCGAAGTTTCAGACCGAGTTCAAAGTTGGCTAAGTACCCCGTTGGGGAATATTTTAGTTTTTTCTTGCCTCAGTGATTTACCGGATGTCAGAAAAAGTCAATAATTGCATTTCTTGTGGGAAACAGATACCGCATAGAGATTATCATACTTTGTGTATTCCTTGTTTAGGGCCTGAGCACGACGTTGTTGGCTGTCGCTCTTGTGCTAGATTTAATAAGCACTATAAAGAGAAGGTTGGATTGTGCAAGGTTAGTCTTTGGGAAGCGGTGCAATTATAAAATGCCGTCGGATGCTCCGGCGCTTCTTCAAGAAGCGCAAGGACAAAGCAGTTAAGCCTAGGCTGGAAGAACCGTCTGTACGGGAGGCCGGTTCTTTAGAGGTGTCGGTGGAGCCGGTGGCTCCACCGGAGGTTTCTTTGTGTTCCCAGGGTGAGACTTTATTATTGCAAGATGTGGCCTCTCAGGAGGCAAGTCAGGCTGAGGGGCTTCTCAGGTTACTATACTCCCTCCCTTCCTAGGGTGGCTAGGCCCTCTCCTTCTGTTTCAAAGGCTTCTCCCAGGGGCAGGCCAGGTTTAGCTTCAGTTGGTGTTACCCCTAGCTCTTCAGGAACTGTGCCCAAGAAGCATATGCTTAAAATGGCAGAGGATTTGATTACTTTGATTAGGGGTTCTATGCCCCCTCCTGATAAGAGACCTAGGATGGAGACTGAGCTGGGGGGTTTTGAGCAGGCTTCAGATGTTTCAGAGTCTTTGGCTGAAGACTTGCAGGAGTACTCTCCTTATTCTGATTCTGATGTGGATGATTCTACTCCTTCTGCTTCTCCTCCTGAGGATTTTTCTTTTTCAGAAACTCTTCATTCCATGAGGGAGCATTTTAAGTGGGAAGGTCAAGACTTCTCTGATTCCAGGAAAAGGCTTAGGGAATTTTGTTTTACCCCAGCATAGGCCTTTGGCTATACCTCCTGTTTTGGATGTAGTGGAAGATGTTTTTTCAGAGGCTTCTCTTAATCCTGATTCTTTGCCTCCTGCTCCTGTTAAGCCGGATATGTATTACAGGGTGCCTGAAGCTCATAAGTATCTTTTTAAGAGTCCTAGGGCGGCCCCAGAAACTGTTAGCCAGGGGCCTAAAGGTGTTAAGGCTTCTGTTGTAAAGAATCCGGTTCCTGCAGACAAAGAGGCTAGGGCCTTGGATAGATGGGGAAAGAAAGTTTATACTTCTTCCACTCTTGCTATGAGGGCTTTGAATTGCCAGTTTCACATGTTGAAATACCAAAACTATCTCCTTTCACAATTGAAGTCTAAGGTTGATGCTCTGGCAGTAGGTATTGATTGTAAAGAGTTGCAAGATTTAGTACATGTTTCTGAACAGGTGGGTAAGCATTCTTTGCAATGTGGTTTTGATGCTGTACAGGCCTCGTCTAGGGTGGCTGCCACTGGGTCAGTTCTTCGCAGGCACGCCTGGCTAAGGGATCAAAATTTGTCTGAACATGTTAAAACAAGGATTTTAGATGCTCCTTTACAATCTGACGTGTTGTTTGGTCCTCCTGTTGAGGCAGTTTTAAAGAAAATGGAAGACAAGGCTAAGTCTATGCAGACTGTTAAAGATTTTTTGCAGGTCCAGCCTCCAAAGTTTAGTAGAAATTGGCCTACTAAGGGGTGGACGTATCCTTCTTATGATTCCCAGTCTAGGGGTAGATCTAGACGTGGTAGGGGCAGAGCTCAGGGCTCTTTCAGGCCTAGAACAGGGAGTTCTCCTGCACAGTCTTTGGGTGAGGGCAGGGGTCAGTCCTTTCATAAACAGACCCAATGACCTACCTTTTCAGCTGCCAGAGCCTTCTCGTCTGGCAGCACCTTTGGGAGGAAGGTTGGCACTTTTCAAAGAAAATTGGAGTTTAATTACCCAAGACAGATGGGTATTGGATATCATACACCACGGTTACAGGTTTTATTTCCATACCTTGCCTCCTTTCAAAGGCATGCCAGACGTTCCTCCTCAACAAAGAATAGAGGCTCACAAGCAAGTTTCTCTGTTACTCCAAATAGGGGCCATACAGCCGGTTCCTATGCCAGAAGTGGGCCTAGGATTTTATTCTCGCCTGTTCCTAGTACCAAAGAAGGGGAACACGTGGAGACCAATTTTGGATTTGTCTACCCTCAACACTTATCTGGACATTCCCAAGTTCAAAATGTTGACGTTACAGCAGCTTTTACCTCTGCTGGGCAAAGATCATTGGATGGTAACTTTGGATCTCAAGGAGGCTTACCTTCATGTTCCTATCAGACTAAGTTGCAGGAAGTATCTGCGTTTTCGAGCTGGGACTTCTCACTATCAGTTCTCTGCATTGCCCTTTGGCTTATCTACTGCGCCCAGAGTGTTCATGAAAGTTCTGGCTGCAGTGATAGCTTTCTTCAGGCTAAAAGGAATACAGATCTATCCTTATTTGGACGACTGCCTGATTCTGGCTCAAGGAAGGGAAGAGCTTCTTCATCATTTGGAATATGTGATAGCAGTGCTAAGATGCCTGGGGTATTCTGTGAACGAAATAAAGTCCAGTCTAGTACCCTCTCAAGACATGTGCTTTCTGGGTGTGAGACTGAATACAGCATCCCAGATGGCCTTTTTAACCCCGGACAAACAAAAGAGTATATCCCTTTACTTCCATCAGCTATCTCATCAGTCCGGGCTGACTGCAAGGACAGTCCTTCAAGCCTTAGGGTTCATGGCATCTTGTATTCTGGTGCTTCCCAATGCCAAACTGCATATGAGGAAGCTGCAATGGTATCTCAATGTATGGACACAGCACTGCCAGGATCTAGACACTGTCATTCAAATAATACCTTGCATTCAAAAGGAATTTTGTGGTGGGCTCAGGAATGTCACCTAAACAAGGGACTCTCTGTGACCCGGCCAGAGGCGAGTCAGATTTTAACGACAGATGCCTCAGACAAAGCTTGGGGAGCTCATCTAAATGGAAAGTGGATACAAGACAAGTGGCCTGCCAGACTACAACATCTACATATCAACCTGAAGGAGATGTTAGCAGTCCAGTTTGCATTAATAGCTTTCAAGGATTTACTTCTTCCAGGGCAGGTGTTGATTCTAACAGACAACACAACTGTCATGTGGTACATCAACAAGCAAGGGGGAACGCATTCTTATCCTCTATGCAGGCTAGCAATGATTTTGTGGGAGACTGCTCTCAGTTTACAGCTCAATCTTCAGGCAAGGTTTCTGCCAGGAGCACAGAACTCCTTAGCAGATGTGTTGAGCAGACGAATTATGGATCCCCACGAGTGGAAATTGGATCCTCATGTATTTCAGAAATTGACAGTGTCATGGGGAACTCCAGACATAGATCTGTTCGCTTCTCCACTAAACCATCAGCTGCCAAAGTTTTGCACAAAAAGGTTTTATCCCACAGCTTGGAAAGTGGACGCTCTTTCTTTCAATTGGAGAAATCTTCATGTGTATGCCTTTCCTCCTCTGCCTCTCCTCCCAAAGGTACTTCTAAAGGTCAGACAGGACAAGCCAAGGATGATTTTAATAGCTCCAGATTGGCCTCAACAGCACTGGTACCCATTACTGAGAAGTCTGGTATGGAAGCCTCCATGGCCTTTGCCTTCGATTCCACACCTGTTGTCACAGGAGGACAGCCATTTGCTGCATGTCAAACTTCACTCTCTTCACCTGACGGCCTGGCATATTCTGTTTTGAACCATAGAGGGTCTCAACTTCCACAACAAGTTTTGAATGTGATTTTGGAAGCTAGAAGGCCTAGTACAAGGAAAGTGTACGCAGATAAATGGAAGAGATTTTTATTTTGGAGTGCAGCAAAAGATTTTGATGTTTCTGAGCCTAATTTGAGTGTGGCTCTTCAATATCTTACTGAGTTACTGGACAAAGGTTTGTCTTTCTCTTCTATTAAGGTTCATGCTGCAGCAATTTCGGCACACTATGATTGTGTCCCGCCATTGTTTTCTCATCCTTTGTTCAAGCAATTTCTTAGAGGGGCAAAGAATATAAGACCCCCACGAAGAGCTCCTACTCCTGCTTGGGATCTCAATTTTGTGTTGGAGAAACTCACTCTACAACCTTTTGAGCCTGCAGCTACTTCTGAGTTGAAATATTTATCATGGAAGACTGCTTTTTTGTTGGCAATTACCTCTGCAAGAAGGGTTTCTGAATTGCAGGCCCTTATGGCGGTTGAGCCTTTCTTGATTTTCCATAAGGATAGGGTATCATTACGTACTAATCCTTCCTTTATGCCTAAGGTGGTTTCTAGTGTGGCTTTAAACCAAACTATTCATTTGCCTACTTTTTATGCAAATTCCCAAAATAAAGGGGAAAAGATTTTGCACACTTTAGATGTACACAGGCAGTTGCGTTATTATTTGGACAGAACTAAAGGGTTCAGGCAGTCTCAGCAGTTGTTTGTTTCTTTTGCTTTGAGTTCTCAGGGCAAGCCTGTGTCAAACAAACTATTTCTAAGTGGATTGGGTTTTGCATTGCTTTCTGTTATTCCCATCATGGCAAGGAGATTCCAGCTGGGATTAGGCCTCATTCCACTAGGGCTACTGCCACATCAACAGCTTTTGAGGGAGTGGCAACCAAGGATATTTTGGAGGCAGCTACTTGGAGTTCAGTGCATACTTTTTCTAGGCATTATCACCTGCCACTTTACTCTAAATCCAGGGCTGGTTTTGCCACTGCTGTTTTGCAGGGCATTTTGGCAGCTCCTGCTTCCTTGTAGTTAGCCATCCTCCCTTTCCTCTGCTTTGGGATTCTACCCAAGTGTAAGGACTGCAGCAATGTGAGATGAAGAACATAGTACAGTTTTGTACCTACCATAAATGTAGATGTTCAAGATCCACATTGCTGCAGTCCAATTCCCTCCCTCCTTCCCTCTACAGTTAGAGGTGGTTGTGTGGGTTGGGTTGTACATAATGTGTATATTGTATATATTGTACATATAGTTAGTGCAAGGGTGGTTGGTTGGTTGTTTGCTGTCTTTTGGTTTTGACCTTTATTTTTAGGGTCTTCTGACATCTGGGGCAAGAAAAGACTGAGGATATGACGTCGGTCATGCGCATTTGTACCCTGACGTCCTGATGTCAGTCAAATGCGCCTTGACCGACGTCAGCCTTATACTTTGATATTCGGGCCGACCGAGGACAGCGGACTACCCAAGTGTAAGGACTGCAGCAATGTGGATCTTCGAACATCTACATTTATGGTAGGTACAAAACTGTACTTTTCGATTAGTCATGGAGCCCCTTCTTTCCATCATTATTATCTTTTTTATATTTTTATTATTATTATTTTTATGCATAGTTGAGTTGGTTTATTCTACTCTTTGTCCTCTGCCCTAACAATTTTTTAAGTAGGGGCATAGGCAGACTTACTTGTATTGTGGCACCAGGGAGTAGTCATCATGAGGGTTTTTAACCTGTTGTTTTTGCTTTTAACCACACTTGTTTTCAAAGTAAATTGGCCAGTTTCTTGGCAGGTTCTCATACACACAATTAACATCCTTTTAATACACCTGTTACAGGGTATATTTTTATATTTTTATACAAGCACAAAAATTTTTTTACTTGGTGCTGTATTTACTATTATAGCCTAAGGAACAATTAGATATGCTTTAATGTGTGGTCTGTTTTGTCTCACATCTTGGTGATTTTATGTTTTCCAGCTAAAATATATATGCTTCGGCATATACACACTTTTAAATGTTTTTAACTTTTAGAGGAGGATATGACATCATCAGTTGTTCATTTTCTTGTTTTTCTCTTTTTTAAAAAACATTGTATCCTGTTAAGGTTAATGCTGATGAAGCTCCTGTTTCACAGGGGCGAAAAACGCTGTGTCTCTATTTGAATAAAGTGCGTTTTCTATCCTTTGGATCCTTGGCTTGAGTGAAACCATTTGTTTTTTTTTTCAAGTGTCATAACATAGTTAGGTAGGGGTTTGTATCCTACAAATGCCTTGTGTGGTTTTGTCACACAGTTTGTCCATGTGTGTGGGGTGTTGTTCCCAATATTGCACGACATAGATTATATGAGTAATGTCAATGCACACATGATGTATGTGTGTGCCACATACACATATGTACCTGTGACCTTCAGTAGTTCCCATGTCTGAAGCCTGCCTCATGTGAATACATGCAATTTGCATTAGACAACTTTTATGACAGTGGAGTTCTGTGCAGGGGCTGCATGTGGTATGTGAATATACAGTGTGAGTTGTATATGGTGTCATCCTACCAGCGAGGGATACACGTCTGGTCTGGAGCATATAGTCCACATGATGTTGATGAACAGGTGCAGCATGTTTTCACCTCTTGTGGGAGTGGTAACAAGTTGTTCCATAGCAATCCAGTGAATAAATGCTAGGAACCTTTCACCTAGGGTATTGGAGCTAGAGTAATGCTCACACTCTATGTTTGGGTAGTTGCAGTCCACCCATATAATGGTGTTTGTAGAGACCGTCATATTCCCAGCATTGTCAGGAAGGCCAAGTGGGTTTCCTGGGTATGGGAGGGTGGTGTGTGCCAGGCTATGAACCTGAAGGCAGTCTAACCCACTGTTAGTTGTACATGGATAGGCTCTGATACTGTGTGCTGTGCCACCAACCTGGAGGTGTGTGTATCAGTGGTGCCTTTGGATACTTCCCCCCTGTTCTGGTTTGATGCATGTTTAGGGGACGACATGCATGGTATGAGGTATGACCTGGCAGTGATGGGGTGCACCTGGGAGCCTTGTACCAGGATTCTGTTACTGCACAGATATTACTGTTCCCCATGCTAAGGACAGTTTCCAGTGCATGCATCTTGAGGTTTATACTGCTGGCGTTGAGTAGCATTACTATTAGTGTCCTATCCCGTGTGATACCTTTGTAGGTGACTATGTAATTTGAGCCTTGCATAAAAAGGCACTATGTGTGTAGCAAGAGCCTTTGCCAGTATACAACGGCCCATGGGTGACAGGTGCAAGCTGTCCCTAGCAAAGCAACGTGGCTTGTCTAGCATGTAATCCCACGCTGACAGGCATTGGATCCCCTTTGAATGTCACCAAAACATAAGCCAATTGTAGAAATTGATCATCCTGTCTACATATTATGGCAGCATTCTTGGTGAGGGTAAGATGCTACTCAAGGTCAGGGTCATACCAGCCTGTGCCACATGCTCAGAGAGCCCCTCTATGTCCCCTATCATGTAGTCCAGGGAGGTACGTTGCAGGTCATTCACACTGGCACGGACAATGACTGAGTCATATTTGTACATGCCTTGGAATGACCTGTATGCTTGTGTTATGTAGTGGATCATAGTGCCCGACGGGCATCTCACCGTGACCTTCTCCTTGTTCAGCCTGGTGAGCGGGACCTCAGTGTACCTGACGATAGAGGTACCTATTACAACTGCAGCAGGTGTGTTGTTTAGCCATACGGGCTGTGGCTGTTTGGCACACAGGCTTTGTGAGCTATGTGTTGCACGTGCTCTGTTCTGGTGTAACGTTTGCTTGTGTGTCTGCTTCGCAGGTGTCTGCTGTTCAGGCAGGATGCTATTCTGTGACTCCAAGAATGTTTCTGTGTGTTTATGTGTTTGGATTGCTGTTGTGGTAGGTCTATGTGAGACTGGTATTGTATTTTACTGTAGTATCCCACTCCACCGGACAGGTTATGCCAGTAGTGAGTTAAGAGAGCTTAGCCCCAAGTTTGGCTATGTGGTTGCATCTCTCACATGTGTTGTAAGTTTATGGGAAGGGGAGAGGGTTGTCTGTGTACATGAGGCAGCTGTAACTGCCACATGACTCACAGATTCACCAGCTGGACCAGAGAGGAGATTGACAAGTGACCTTTGCACATGCTACCATAGTATTGTGAATCCCATAATAATTAACAACACATAGGCCAATGGGGAACAAGGTACTCAGGGTGAGTATGTGAGGGTGTAGTGCTTCTGATTTGTTAGTGCTGGCATATATAAATGCTTTCGTGAGCAAATGCCAGGTATGTCATATGCAATGTGTTACAGGCAACTTACATGCAAACAGGACTAACAGTGACGTTCTGTCAAGTGAGACATGGACAGCAGTACAGTAAGCAATACATATGTCACTAGGGATCCACAGAGGCGCTGTAAGTCTGCATTGCAGGTGGAATCAGTGTTTCAGGGAAATAACAAGCAAACATGCATACAAACAAAGCTACAGTCAGCAGGCCTGGATCTAGACTATGCTACAACAAACAAGGTGTACAACTTCCAGTAGGTAACAGCGCAAATATGCAGGCACTATAAGCCTGTACCAAGAAATTCACAGGTCAGACGGGCAGGGTCCAGCCTCACCTCCCACAAGTGTACAGACCATGTCCCTTCGTAATGTAGAATAACTGGCCTGAAACCCAAGTGTTCATACCTGAACTAATACACATTTCGAATAACAGACACTGAGCCCTCACTCAGCAGTTCCAAACTTAGTAGGATGTATGCTACCTGTCCTGGCACCACAGTATCCTTGACATGTATGGAGACTCTCCCTCCTGTCATAGTTAGTTCTGTGTTTTGGGGCTGTCATGCATGGTATGAGGTGTGACCTTGTAGTGCTAGGGTGCTCTTGTGAGTCTTGAACCTGTTGTGTATTACTGCACAGATATCAACATCCTCAAACATCCTCATTGCAGAGTCGAGTGTGGACAGCATGCAACTTGCAGTTAATATGTCCATCATTGAGTATCAATACTTACATTTTCTTATCCCCTGTGCTACCTATGTAGGTGGCCTTCTGTTGGCAGCCTAACCACCAGTATGCAAAGATGTGCAGACATTACACTATGGTAATTACTATGGGTGTACAAAACAATACAGTGACAATGATACTGTTACTGCATCAGGCATGCTGGGATATACACACAATGATATCATTACACTGTACTGTTGACAACATGATACTATTACTACACTTCTATGTAGTCACCCTGTGCATCAGCACCATGTTAACCTGTTCCTGCACCGATGTTACAGATTGTAGGAGGTGGCACAGTTTCATCATATGCACAGGGTGTGTACTTAGTATGCCTAAGTCTGCCACTGATACAACCAATTGACATGTCTGTGTGTGTGTGTTGGTGAGGGACAGCAGTACAAGATGGGGCAATGTTGATGCAGTATGTGCGTGTATGCAGTAGCCCTAGGTGTTATCAATTCACGTGTGTGTAGGCATGCACAAAGTTCCACCTCATGGCTGCCATATACAGGTGTTTGTGGACAGCCACAGACTGTACCTGCCAGGTCATAGAGATCACTGTCACTGGCCATGGACACGGTACCTGTGCCTGGCAGGGGTGCTACGGACTGTATCAGGTACTAAGCCAGACTGGGTACTATCATCAGAAGCAGGTGGTTGGTGACTGGAGACAGGTCCCTGTTGGGACTGTCCAGAGCCACGTGCAAGTGGTCTCCTGGGGCGGTCTGATGACAGCACAGACCCAGCATTGCTGGGGCTGCTGCTGGCACTATGGGAGCTGCGACGACTGCCAGCTGCTGCTGTTGCTGGCATACGTCCACGTTGATGCCTCAACCGTCCACCATTGCCCTGGCTCATGGACATGTAGTTGTGGAACAGATGTAATGTGTCCCCCCAACGTCTGTCAATTACCTCAGTGAAATTACGGATGGCAGCTGCAACATCACGCATACTGTCATTCATAGCTGTGCGACATGCTCTCAGCTCCCTCAGACTTTGTCTAGTGTACCGTTCCATACGTGACTGTGCCTGCATTACAGCCCGAAACATAGCTGAGGTTGAAAGACCTCTGTGGGCACGTCTGACAGGGGCATTATGCCCATGGATGCTCCCACGAGAACCCCTGGACATCTGCCTGTGTGGTACCATGTCAGGACCCTGGCCATGGCTGCTGTGTGGGGATGCATGTGCCACCGATACCACATTACCCTGGTTAATGCCCACTGTATCCTGTCCATCACCTAGGGACATTGGTGACAAAGGATGTATTGGCAGGATGACTGTGCGCATTGATGGGGTCGACAGCTGTATACTGTCAGTTGGCTGACCAACGACAGACCCTGGCACACCTCTCTGTGACATTACACAGGTATCATTATTGTCACTATCCACGGCAGCTGATTCAAGTTCCCTGCTGCACAACACCAGAGCATCACCAGGACCTGTGGGAGTAAGACAGGAAACACAGTTTACAATGTGTACACAATGTCACCACTGATACACACAGGCAGACATGCACACAGGTGCACATGCACTCATGCACACAGGTACACATGCACACAGGTGGACATGCACACAGGTGCACATGCACACATGCACACTCTTCAATATATGAGATATCAACACACAGACACAAACACACCTGCAATCAAAGACATAGCACTACTGATTCAGCCTATTATTACTATTAGTATCAAGAGTATTGGAGGTATTGTTATTACACACTCACCAGCATGGATAGGCTGCCTTGCTGTTACACCAGAGGGACCTGCAGAAATGAGACATTTATTGTGAGTGGGCACAACTGTGCCATTGATACTGTGAGTATGATACAGTTCAGTAGTACAACAGTTGGCTTCCACAGGTCTACTGCTAATATTGAGAATATCACTCTTGCACAATAATTACCAAGATAACAGCTACAAACCGAGGACACACCTCACACATGCATAAACTACCAGTGTACAGAACAGTCAACTATACATATGGCATGTTACCTGCACGCTCCGAGTCCTGCTGCTGGGTGGCTCCAGCCTCCATCATTATGCATGTATGCTGCTGCTGTTGTTGCTGTTGGGCTGGAGCCACAACACTTAGGAGTAGTCCCTCCAGCCTGGTGAGGGGGGGATGTATAACCACCCCACCACCTGTGGCAAGCTGTTGCCTGTGGATATGCGACACACGCTGACGGACAATTCTAATTAAATCACTGCAATGATGGCATACCTGCTCATATGTCCGGTTATGCGTGCCTATGTCATTTACCCAACGGACCAGGTCTTGCCACAGTGCAGCCCTCTCCTGCTGGTTCTGGCTGGTGCGGGAAAAGAGCATTGCAAAATCCCGCACCAGGCTCTGGTGTATCTCCTCATCCTCCTCAGCGGAGTAGGTAGGGTTTCGCTGGTGAACCATAGCCCTGAAAAGGAAAAGAAAAATATGTCAGCAATATATGTCAGCAAAATATGGCACACATAATACACATAATACTCGACTGTAGTGATATAACTTAACTCCCATATATAGCATCTGTCTGTCTATTGGGGGATACACATGTAAATGACCAGATATCAGTGCTCAGCCAACAACTGTGCAACAGTACCTGGCACACTCCATACGACAGACTAGTATACTCCAGCAGTCAGCACACTGGTTCAGGTCCAATGCACAACCTCACACTGGGGGTTTGTATCAAGGTACTGTATGGGGAACATTATCAACCCATGCACTGCATGCAATGCACGTTACATATTTCACTGGTAATGCACACTACTCTTACTTTCCATAACCCTACCTACACTGCAGTCACATACAGGATAACACAGCACAACATATGGCAATGTAGTATGTTTTGGTTGCAATACCTCACACATCTGTCTCTCGCCTCACACCAAGGACACACACTACCATGGCAGACAGACAGTCATGGTGAGCAATCACACCATTACATAACATGCACCCAGTCACTGGCACACTCATTCCACCTCACATAGTTGGTTCGCAATGGGTTTGTGGGTGTGCATTGTGTCTTAGGTAGGTAGTATGCTATTGGCCCTGGGCCTACAGCAGTATACTTTTATGCTACCCTGCTCCTTGTGACACATGTGATGTGATCGTACCTGCTCCTGTCAAACAGTTACACAGGGTGACTTATATGGCATATTGCCTATTTGCATAACATTCAGCAGGGGTATGTCTGACATCTACTATTGGGGAGCCTTGCTTCTTAATGCTTTGTGGTTTACTCCAGGGTATGTCTTATCTGTGGGTAGGAACCTGTACCTCCACCATGTGCTCTTTACTGCGGTGACAAGGACGACAGACATAGGTCATTTGGGTTGTGGATGTTGTGAGGTGTTACCATGATTGTTGGATAGCTGTCATGGGTGTGACTTAACTATGTATATCCAGCAGTGGTAACCTCTATGTAGGTAGTATGGGTGCACTCTGTGGTCTTGTCAGTCACTCTGCATAGGTAATGTGTTTGAGTGCATTGTCACAGTTTCTTACGTATGACTGTGTCCTTCTCCATATCTGTAGCTGTCATGGGAGGTACATACCGTGTAGGACATTGTGGGGTGTACAGGGGTACAGTGACCTACATGTCCATAGCTGACACATCATGTCTGCTGACACATACCATGTACAGGTATTACAGGACTAGTGTGCCACTGTGTATATCAGTGGGGAGCCTATTGTACACTTGTTGCCCCTGTTCCCCCCTGACACATGCAGTGGTGGGCAGGCAAGCACATATGTGGTGGTTACAGGTGTAAGTGTTTTGGAATGGGGTAAGGTACTCCAGTATCCACACTGGTGTTCACTCCATGCCTTTGTCACCAGGCACCTGTTGCAATACATCTGCACCCATGTGCCTCACTCAGTGTATATATATATATATATATATATATATATATATATATCTATACATATATATATATATATATATATATATATATATATATATATATATATATATTATATATCTCTCTCTCTATATATATATATATATATATATATATATATATATATATATATATATATAGATATAGATATAGATATATAGATATGGAGAGAGAGGGAGAGAGAGAGAGAGACAGAGGGAGAGAGAGAGAGAGAGAGAGGGGGTGGGACAGAGAGAGAGATAGTCATATACAGACATATCTATAGACAGTCAAATCTGTCTGTATATGTATATGTATCTACATATATCTATATATGTATGTGTGTATCACATATATCTGTATGTACATATTATATCTATCTATATATGTCTATGTATTTCTACATCCCTCTCTATCTATGTATACATATATGCATATTATATATATATATATATATATATATATATATATATATATACATATCTCGATATACATACGTATACATATGATAGGTCTATATATAAACCTTTTTATTTACACATATGTATACACACACTAACGTACTGATGAACATCCATTACTGTACAACCTACATTGTACATTGCACTACAACCTACATTGATATGTGCACATAGTTACCTTCACATACATATGTATGTACAGTCTTCAGTGACAGTTGCAGTATGTCCCCTGCCCTATGCACATTTTCAGATACATAGATACAGACCAATAACACATATGGAGGGTTCACAGTATGTAGACTATTATATTATTACTTTACATTACCTGTGTTTGTTACAGCTGTTTGCGTTGGCTTTCTGATAGTTGGCCTGCTGCTGCTTCTCTTGCCAGCTTCAGTATGCCTTGGCAGTGTCAGGTTGTGATGACAACTTGTTTGTTTTGTTGTTATATATTTTCTTTCTTTCTTTCTTTCCTTTCTCTCTCTCTGTATCTCTCTCTCTCTCTCTGTCTCTACCTCCAGAGGGTGCAATGAAAGTATTGCATGTGTGGACTGGGAGTACAGGATGCTTTTGTAGGTATCTGCACATGTCCATGTGATGGCCTCTGCACCAATTGTTAGCCAGCATTTACTAATTGCATGCAGCCTGTTGTGTAGTGATTGCATTTCTCACTGTGATTTCAGGACAGTGCTATAAAAAGGTTTGTTAGGTAGGCGTAGCCCTTTCAGATTATCAGGGTGGGGACCATGCTGGTATGCTGTGGACACTGTTCTGTGAGTGTAAGGGTTGGTATGCCTCTCATATTTCAGGCTGTGTTGTAGACACTGCAATGCATGTTGTACTGTATCCTGAGTATTCCCTCTTCCAGTTTCCTCTTCTCAGTGTGTATGTAAACTGACACCTACGACTAGTAATACTGTGTATATGGGTGTGTGTGCTTTCATGTGGGACTTGTGGTGTAACTGGTATATAGCAGTGGCTCTTGCAATTTGTTGCTATGGCTTCAATAGTTGCCCTTTACATTCACTCCTTGTATGCCTGCTAGGTGTCTTTACTGTAATGTGTTGCTATGGCTTTCCTATTTTCCATTTACTTTCACAGCTTGTAATGCTTGCTATATCTGTTTGAGCAGCAATTCCCTATGTGTTTGTTGTGGTAGGGTGGTACTGCATGCAGTGTGGTCTGGCCATGGTGTGGGCCTTGACACTTAGAAGGGTGTTTGATTATGCTGCTGAGCAGGCCTCAAATACTCTCAGGCGCATCTTTTATCAGACTCATGGAATGGTACATATCAGTGGGATACACCCATGGAATTTTCTGATATTCTGCAGTTGTGACTGTGGGTTATTTTGAGCATATGTATTACTACACCATTTGTGACGTGCAAGTGGTGCATACTTTCAGTAATTCATAGTTACCATTGCATGTGTTGTAACACCTTTCTGCCTACTGTTAGTACATTTCACAGGGAGTCAGTGGGGCACAGTTGACATTTGTTTTCAAATCAGGGACATCCATGTAACTCAGTCACAGTTGCTATGTCTGGGCTCTTAACTATTAAACTATGGCAGTCTTTATCCTGCTCTGAGTATGTGTGTGGCTTGCAAGGTGCTACTGTGACATTATTACCTACTAGCTACCAACTAGCATGGCTGTTTCTCTTCACATCGTAATATTTTACAAATCCACTAGATTTGACAGTAAATATACATGACATGCTTTGTGTACTAGACTTCCTATATTCCCTTTACACTAATTCCTAGTATTTAATGATATATTTCTTTCAGCACAATGTTCTTGTATGGCAGTCATGGCTTAGTGGTAAGTCATGCAGACTACTGTTTCCTGGGTTCGGGACTGACAGTGGGATTTTATTTTGCTTCTGAGCAGACTGCAGGCCTTGTCATTCAGAGTGACTAAGGCACTTTTAAGCAGTTGTAAGCAGGTTAGCACTGGTGTGCGCGGAGCTCACGCATGCGCACTGTCGCTTAGCTTTGTGCACACACGCTTAGCTAAGCGCACACAAGCGCACACCCGCTTACAACTGCTTAAAAGTGCTTACTCTCGCTCACACCCACGCTAATTTCTTTGAAAGAAAAGAAAATGGGGAGATAGGAAAGTGGTGAAAAAGGGGGCACAAAGAGGGTAGGACAGTAGGAAAACAAGCTCGGGATTTGCAGGAGGGATGTTGGAAAGGCCCATAGCTACCCATTTCTTTATCAGCAACAGCTGTGCATATGTTTGTAATTTGGTGTGATATTTGAAACCTTCCACCCCTGAGAGAGGGGCGAGGACAACAATATTTGTTGTACAGCCATTTGTAATTGCCAGTTTACATGTCCAGCAGACATGTCTGTGAAATGGGCAGCTATGTATGGGGCGTAATTTTTTTGCGGGAACAGAGTGCCCTTTTTTTTTTTTTTCTTCAGGTGAGAGTGGAATGTCAGGTACAGGAAGTAGGTATAGTTGGGGAGGTAGGTAGGGGTGGTTAACAGACAAGACAAACAAGACGCATACAGGGGTGGTGTATGACACATGTAGGGGGGAAACACAATTGACGGGGATGGATGTTTGGATATCTCGAGCCCATGAGCCCACAGATGGCAACAGTGGAACTGAGATCCCCACCCATGGGCAGTTGCCACTGTGCCTTCACTGCCCAGGATGGGGCTGTGCTGGGGGCTGTGTAGGATGGGCAGCAGGCATGCCCCTGAGTTGTGCCACCCATGCCTCAAGCTGGTGTAGGGGCTCTAGCACAGAATGCCTGATCTCCCTACGCACCACAGTCCGGACACTATGGAGGGTGAGTGGATGGTCTCCTCCGGCCATGCTTGCAGAGGGGGGACGAGCCCCATTCCCTGCAGCGCTTCCACCCACAGGTGGCACAGGGCCCTCGGAGGAGGGTCCGGCCTGGGCACTAGTGCCAGGTGCACTCACCAGCTGAGGTGGGAGAGGTGGGTCCGCTGGAACCCGCCTTCCCTGTCGTCCTATGTTTTGCATTATTTTATGACAGTTTGGGTTAGTAACAAACAATACCATTCAGCACTGAAATAAATAGGACATGCTGGAGGGACAGATTCATAACCCAGAGGCTCCCTTCACTCTGGAATAAAATCCCAGTCCAGGTTAGGCAGAGTCCCACATTGACTCTCTTCAAGAGGAATCTTGATGAGTGGATGGGAGATTGTAGGTTTACCCTGGCTATCACTTCTGTGTCACTGTTAGACAGAGGCACAGTATACTAACCTCAAAAAAGGCATAGCAAAATTAATTTAAAATGGGTGGCGAAAGCCAAACACACTCTGGCTAGGCTTATAAATGCTCTAAGGCAGATAGCCTAGTATGAACCTATGAATTAGTTGTAACAGCATGCATTAGTATTCCCATTAACCAAACACCCATAAATTCAAGACATTGAACAGCAAGCATAACACATGCATAATTTGAACAACAATACACAATCCAACAGCATGCAGGGTTGATTGATGGCAACAGGCCATCAGGTTTGGATGTATGAACAGGGCACATGCATCAACGTACATGCAAATATGTATGAACCAACAGGACAAATGTCCAGGGGAATTAATTGTCAATACACATACCCATTTCATGTGGAATGGATTATTTGTGGTTATAGGGTAGGGTGAAGAAATATTTCATGAACAACTTCAAATACCTATACATATGCTGTACATTTCTACTAGCTGCAGATATATACACTGTACAGGCCTGACTACAGTTTCCTATGTGTAAACTTAGGCATGTTGGTGATGGGAATGTTACTGCTACATTAATATACATTGTATTTTTATTCATACACATTCGTATCTGGCTCTGTTCAGCTACAGCATCCTGCTACATTTCATTTATATGTCTCTAGACGACTGTGGATGTTTGGTATTTCATACAACCATACTATCTGCATATTGCAAAGGTACAGCAACATATCCACATTGTGGGACAGACATTCCAGCTTCAGTACTTTATTGCACACATTTCACTCTTTGGTTGTGCCTGTCATATTAATTTCATTCTGTACTGACTGCAGTGTACTTTATTCAGGAGTTATTACAACTTTATTGGTGGATTCATACCTCTTTCTCACACTCTCACATGTTTTATATTTACATATCAGATGGTACTTAATTCTAGGCTTTATTGACATGTTTTACTTGGTTACAACAATCCTTTCCAAAGGTCTCACTTGTGTCATGTTTCAGATTTTAAACGGGGATATATTTCACACATGTGTTGTACTCGGCTTGTGTAGCTGTAATTTACAGCCTGCTGCAGGTTATGTACTATTACATTACAAGTGGAACATCTTTATTTCAGACTTGTTTCATTTTTATTTTTGGATTACAGGCTGCATCACACTTATGTAATCACACAGTACTATCAGAATCTCTCTTACACTGTTACTTAAACTTTTTATTAATAAGTGACTACACTGCACTCCTTTGCAAGCTGTCATACTTATATTTTTTAACAGTTACAGGGAGAGATTTACTAACCTGCCTGGTGGCGCAACCGCACAAGCCTATCAGCATAGGCTTGACGATTCATGGAACTGACACCTGCAGCTGTAATATAAATGAAGTAATATTGGAATACACATCTCCATAATATCAGCTAGGTTAATTTCTTACATAAATAATTACATGTAACTTACTCAGTAGTGGGGCATTGGGCATTTGCCGGGCCTCCTGGATCCAGCGGTTCAGTTGTTCCTGCTTCAGTCTCTTCAGGTCCGCATGGTGGTGATGGACCTGTTCACCAGTCCTTGGTATTCCTGTGGCACTGGTGAGATCATGTGCCAACCGGTCCCATGCCTCAGCCTTGTATGCTCCCCACAGGACCTGGCCCTGCATGTGTTGGGCCTCATGATCATGGATGAGGAACCAAATCATATATTTGGACTCCTCAACACCCCACCTCTTTGCTCGGAAGCAACTACCCTCTCCTACACCTGCCATCCTGACTGCAAATCGATTCCACAATCAGTTATGCTGTGTATTCCTGCCTATTGGGCTTATATATGCCGTTTTCCCACACTTATCTGTGATTGGCCATTTTGGAAATGTATCAGCTTCACAAAATCTGCTTTGTCATGCTTTTCTTTCCATTCATTCCTATATATATGCTAATACTGCATTTCGAAGTGCAACTGTCATGGCTTAGTGGTTCAGTACTTTGACTATGGTGCATGGTATCCTGAGTTCAAGCCTGGCCATTGCTTTTTTTTATTTTATGACTGTCTACACAAGCTAGGAGGTGTGTCTGTGTAAAGGCAGATGTTATGTGATCCTATCTCGCCTACATTCTGTATTGATGGGCTCGGACTCGGCACGCTATGCTATAGAGCGAAGCCTCTTATTGGCTGAGCTATTCTATATCCCAGGATGCACCACCACTACTTCCCCAGATCTTGTTTGCCGCTTACAAGCTAGGACGTGGTCTCGAACTTGGCTGAGCTAAGTGCTTTTTTTCTGAAAGTTTTTCTGTCAGGAAATTCTTTAATCTTTACCCAAAAGCTGTTTTAATAGCTATTGTTGTGTATAAGTGTGTTTTTGTGAATTTTTTGTGGTAAATTTGTGTGACTGGAAAGGGCAAGGTTTCCATTTAAGTTAGAGGGGCCTGCCCCTAGTTCTTTAGTGAGTCTTCTTGTTATTTCGGAGAGGTCAAGTACCTGTTTGAGTTAGAGGGTTCTTGGCCCTCTTTTTGGTGTATTTGTATTTGTTTAAGTTTCTTGGGCTTTCGCCTATTGTTTAAAAAAAAAAAAAAAAAAGAGTTTTTTTTGTTGTGAAAATCTTTGTGCTGAGTTACATTCATTGTGTTTTTCTCTGTTATAGTGAGTAGTCTACAGGCATTATGTCTAAGGAGCATAGACCCTCAGGATTCAAGAAGTGCACGAGATGCAACTACAAAATGTCCATCACGGACGATCACTTCTTATGCGTGTACTGTTTAGGCGCCAAACACCTTCAGGAGTCTTGCAGCGTGTGTCACGCCTTTTCCTCTAGGGTCCTCCAAGAGAGGAAGAATAAATTGATCTTAAAAGGGCCTATCAAACCCTCATTCGAAGAGGCCTTATCTTCCTCTTCCTCTCCAGCTAAGAAAAAGAAATCATCGGCTCCGACCAGCCCGTCGGAACCGACCACTAAGAGATCTAGGCAGGCCTCTCCATCGGCTCCACGGACTTCGGAGCCGAGGGTGGAACGGTCTGCCTCGATGCCTCCAGCCTCGACTCCTCTGGTTTCGGAGCCGATGGCTGGGTCTTCGAGAGGCAGGTCACCTTCATCGGCTCCACTGATTTTGGAGCCGATGAGGGTTGCCGGCTCAGACTCTTCCCCTTCAGCACCAAAGCCCTCTTCGGAACCGAGGGAAATTTCTTTGGAATCTCCCTCGGCACCAATACTGATCGAGTCTATTCGGAGCCGGTCCCCCAGTCCTTCGGAGCCGATGGAGAAGTCTGTTCGGGCCCGGTCCATCTCCTCCCGATCTTCCAAGATGTTGGATTCGGACATCGACAGGGTGCTCCTAAGACTGTTTCAGTCTGCTGTATTCCAGAAATTAGTTTCGGCTCCAGCCCATTCGGCTTCGGAGCCGATGGCCCACCCTGTAGTTCTGGTTCCTCCTCCAACAGCCTCGGCACCATTGGAGCTGGTGCTGGTGGAGCCGATGGAGGATTTTGGGTCAGCTCCGACCCTTACTCCAACCCCGGCTCACAAGTCGGAGTTTGGTACACGGACCTTGTCGGTTGGCCCCGGGGAGGATGCTTCGGGACCGATGTTTTCGGTTCCTAGCCTTCCCCTCGGTGTGTCGGCTGTGGGGGTGCCGTCTATTGTTGTGGCCCCGGGGGTTGGACCTTCCCAGGACTCTGGCGGTCCGGCCTTCAGGGCCATGATTAGTGCTTTGGCCAAATCATCTTTGGCTACCTCCACGGTCTCACCGGCACCTTCCCTACACACGGAGACTGGGTCTTTTGTAGTCCCCCTGTCGCTAGACAGCGGAGCCCTGTGGCCTGAGGTCACCCCAGTGGGGTTTCCTCCTCCTGGAGGTTCCTCTGAAGCTTCTTTGGAGGAACCCTCAAGGAAAAGACTGTGCAAGAGGAAGCACGTCGACTCCCCCGATGAGTCTCTCACGTCGGACACCGATCTTGATGATGCGGAGGGGTCCCCTAAGTCGTCCTCAGATGATGTCTCCTTTGCAGACATCTTGGAAGCCCTCAAACAACGAGGCAGCTGGCATTCCAAACCCCCTACCGCTGATGAGTCAGTGTTCCTCAAGGCCTTCGGGGCTCAGCCCTCTGCCTCCTGGGTGTCTCCGCCCTTCGACGAGCTCCTAGATTTGATCTGTCGAAGGGCATGGGAGCATCCAGACTCTGTGGAACCGGTGCCGGCTCGCCCAAATGAATTCTTATCAACACTCCCAGAGAAGGAGTTTCTGACCAAAGGTGTGGCTGTAGATGCCCTGGTGGTGGCATCTGCTACCCAACAAGATGTAGCAGAGGCTTCGACATCCGTCCATCCTCCTAATAAGGAGTCTAGGAGCATGGACCGGTACGGGAAGCGCACCCTCAGTTCAGCGGCCTTTACTTTAAGGTCCCTGAACTATCTGACGCACTTTACTAGATTTCAGAGGGATCTGATCAAGGAGCTTTCAGATACCCTCTTGGGTAACCTACCTGAACAGCTGGCCCAGACGGTTGGCTCTCAGTTGGCTACGCTGTCATCGATATCTAACTCGTCCATGAGGCTCATTTCATATGCAGCCGAGGGGGCGAGTAGAGCGGCGGGTATGGGTGTTGCTCTACGGAGGTAAGCCTGGCTCCGTCTGTGTCATTTTGCGGAAGCCTTTAAGTCTTCCTTTGCCGACGCTCCCCTTGATGGGTCCTCTTTGTTTGGACCCAAGGTAAAGGGCACATTGACCCGCTGTGAGCAAGAAGGTAAGACTTTGACTGCCATAGGGGCATGGTTTTCCACTCCCTTTCAGCCTTACCCCAAGGCTAAAAGAGGAGGGAAAATGTGGTTCTGTAAATCACAGAAGTCTTATCCCTTGCAGCAGGACGATCCCCCTTCTAGAGGCAGAGGAGGGGGAAATTTTTCTGGAAGACGCCATCCCAGAGGCGGCAGAGGCCCCCGCAACACTGGAGACCGCGAGTCCTTTCGTGGCTCTTCAGCCTTCCACAATTCCTAATGGATTGCCCGACTGTGCAGCTCCGGAGCCAGTCGGGGGTCATTTTTCGAGGCACCTAAAAGCCTGGGAAGGTATCACACAGGACCGATGGGTGCTTCGAATCATCGCCGGAGGTTACGCCATCCCCTTTTTACACCCCCCTCCGCCATCCAGGAAAATCCCGGACCCGCCACCCAGTCAACGGGAAATCGCAGCCTTTGAAATCTCAAAGCTGCTTCAAAAAGGAGTCATCCAACCGGTCCCCACAGACCAGATCGGATTAGGGACTTACTAAAGATTCTTTTTGGTGCCAAAAAAGACCGGGGACTTGAGGCCCATTTTGGATCTCAGCAACCTAAATCGTTCGATCAAGAAGTCCAAGTTCCGAATGGTCACCTTACAATCCATTCTCCCACTGCTGGAGAAAGGTGTTTGGATGTGCTTCATAGATCTCAAGGACGCCTATTATCACATCCTGATAGATCAGGCGTCCTGGAGACATTTGCGCTTCAGCCTGGGAGACAGTCATTTTCAGTTCTGCACACTGCCCTTTGGTCTCACCACAGCCCCCAGGGTGTTCACCAAATGTTTGGCGGTTGTGACTGCTCACCTGAGGAGTCTAGGATTCCAGGTGTTTCCGTATCTGAACGACTGGCTCCTGACTGCCACCTCCAGGTGTCTACTATTGCAGAACCTAGCAGCCACAATATCACTAGGCACTTCCCTTGGAATCACCTTCAATTGGCCAAAGTCTGTCTTGCTGCCATCTCAGCACATAAGGTTCATCGGAGTAGAGATAGACTCAAACCAAATGCGGGTCTATCTTCCTACAGAAAGGATACAGAGTATACAGGCTCAAGTCCGAGCCTTGCTTCTCAAATCCAAAGCCCCAGCCAGGATGGTCCTACAGCTATTAGGCTCCATGTCAGCCACTGTTTTCCTAGTCCCCTTAGCAAGATTGTATATGAGAATTCTCCAGTGGCTCCTATCGACCCAGTGGTCCTTTCAGGATCTCCCTCTCAGTCACCTCATACGGATCACGGAAACCTGCAAACGGGACCTCCGCTGGTGGCTGATGTCCCCCAATCTGGATCAGGGATGACCCTTTGTTCCACCTCCTCCTACGGCCACATTGATGACGGACGCCTCCCAGACGGGGTGGGGGGGCATTACCTGGGCAGGTCAGTCCAAGGCAATTGGCATTCCGACGAGAGTCTCCTTCACATCAACATTCTAGAAATGAGGGCAGTGCTTCTATCTCTACAAGCCCTCCACGATTACCTCCCTCAGGGCGTAATCGCCATTCAGTCCGACAACATGTCAGTAGTCTGGTATCTGAACAAACAGGGAGGGACCAGATCCTACCCCCTTTGCAGAGAGGCCATGAGAGTTTGGGAATGGGCTGTGGCGACCAGACGTTTTCTGGTAGCGAATCATATCCCTGGGAAATCCAATGTGATAGCCGACAGACTAAGCAGAACTATTCTCTCTCCTCATGAGTGGTCTCTGAATGATGCAGTGGCAACTCAGATCTTCAGCAGATGGGGAACTCCTTGTTGTGACCTTTTCACAACCCCACTGAACGCGAAGTGCAGAAAATTCTTCTCTCTCACTCCAGCTCCGGGGGAGATTCCCATGGATGCCCTAGCCCATCCTTGGCCCACCGGTTTGCTTTACGCCTTCCCTCCGGTTCCCCTCCTTCCCAGAGTGATCCAAAAGGCGACTCAGTCAGGGAGCAAAATGATTCTAGTTGCCCTTACTAGCCTCGTCAGGTATGATTTCCCTATCTTCGGAAGTATTCTCTGGACAGCCCATGGTTCCTGGATCAGATCCCGGACCTATTAATTCATCAGTCGGGTCAACTCCATCGGTCCCTTCACTCTTTGAAGTTAACAGCTTGGCTCCTCCTCTTCCGACTATAGTCAGAGATCATACTTTAGACCCGGAAGTCATACACATCTTATCCTCGGCCCACAAGTCTGCCACTAGGAAATTGTATACTAGCAAATGGAAGAGATTTGCTATTTGGGCTCAACTCCGGGGTCTAGATCCCATCACTGTCTCGGTGTCAGAAGTCCTGAAATTTCTAACTTCCCTATTCAATCAAGGTTCTTCAGTCTCTACCATCAAGGTCCAATTGGCAGCTATTTCCAATTTTCATGAATCTATAAACCCACCTTTGATGAGCAACAGATTGTGTAAAACCTTCATAAAAGGTGCTGCGCTTTTACGACCTCCGATTTCTCATCCTGCTCCTCCGTGGGATCTCGATGTGGTATTACGTGCCTTAACCTCCTCCCCCTTCGAACCGGCAGCAACCTGTGATTTGAAATTCCTTTCTTGGAAAACTGCCTTTCTGGTCGCGATTACTTCAGCCAGAAAGGTTTCAGAGCTTCAAGCTCTATCTGTCAAACCACCGTACCTGATTGTTCACAAAGATAGAGTATCCCTCAGGCCTAACCCATCCTTTGTCCCTAAAGTTTGTTCCAGTTTTTGCCTGCAACAGTCATTAGAACTGCCAGTTTTCTTCCCAAAGTACTCAAACAAAGCAGAATACATCTTCCACACATTGGATGTTCACAGACAATTGCGATTTTATTTAGATAGGACCCAACAAACACGGAAAACAGATCAATTGTTTGTGTCCTTTTCAGACAATAAATTGGGCAAAGCCGTCACAAAGGTCACTATTGCCAAGTGGATCAGGGACTGTATTAGTCAGGCTTATTCCTCTTCCAAAAAAGAGCTTACAACCTCTGTCAAAGCTCACTCTACAAGAGCTATGGCTACTTCAATAGCATTCCATTCAAAGCTTGCCATTGGCGACATTTGTGCTGCGGCTACGTGGTCTTCTCTGCACACCTTCATTTCCCACTACAAATTGGATGTGGCATCTCGGGGGCGAGCTTCATTTGGTTCCACAGTTCTCAGGAGTGTTTTCCAGTGAGCCAGCCAGGAATCAGGTGCTAGGGACGCTGTCCCATCAGTACAGAATGTAGGCGAGATAGGATCACATAACATCTTTTAGTTATGTACTTACCATAACTTTAGATGTTTGGGATCCATCTCGCCTACATTCCTAATAACCCACCCTCCTTCCCCTTGCCTTGGAGATCAGAAGAGACCGGACGGTCCGAGTACTATCGTTTCATCTTGAAACATCTGGCAATGTTATATAAACAGTTATGTGTGTGTGCATGAGTGCGGACAAACAAGATCTGGGGAAATAGTGGTGGTGCATCCTGGGATATAGAATAGCTCAGCCAATAAGAGGCTTCGCTCTATAGCATAGCGTGCCGAGTCGGAGCCGATCCCATCAGTACAGAATGTAGGCGAGATGGATCCCAAACATCTAAAGTTATGGTAAGTACATAACTAAAAGTTTTGATACAGCTTGCTCAATGTTGCCCGCCGGTTATCTTGTTGGCGCGGTGCGCAGCTCCACGCAAACGGGTTATGCTGGGTTACGCGTCATTTGGCTGTCAGTACACATATTACGCTCAGCTCAGCTACGGGCACACAGTTTCAGTGTGTTACAACACTGCTCAACCCCGGGTACTCATTTTACACCTGTTAAACCACTGCTCACCTACGGGCAGATATACTCAGCTTGTTAGAGCGTAGCTCAGCTATGGGCACTTCTGACATTTTTTTTTTTATTAGCTCACATTTCTTCAAAATACATGGCCCATTTCATTACATTTTACATAAAATATAATTTTATATATGTACATATATGTCAGGGAATTGTTTTGTGCTTATTTCACTAGAAATAAAAATTGATGTTGTGGGGGCTTGAACCGTGACTGCCTACTCTTCAGACGACGTCTCTACTGCTACGCTATTGCTTCTTGGCTTACTTTGCATATTTAGATCTTATATGCTTTTCCAGTGACTGCTAACTGTGGTTAAGTGACGGGAACGCCCGCACAAACGAGCGCAATTACAGGCAAACATCTTTAAAACTTATAAAAAAATATATAACATGTTAATTTTTACATTTTATGTTTATAGTCTGTGGGGGCATGTGTTGTGTTGTGTTTGTTGACATTTACGCGGACTCTCTCATGGGGGTTTACTTTCGGGACTGTTCCTCTTCTAGGGGCGTGTCCGTTTGCAGGACTCGCCCTGCGGACATGCCCCCTACTTTCTTACACAGACCGTGTTAGCCTTGAGTGTGAGTCAGCATGCCCTCATGAATATACATGGCATGCTGACGTCACACCATTTAACTGCAGCCTCCGTGTAAGACTTGTAACTCTTACACGGAGGCTTCGTGAATCCTGCCCCATATGATTGATGATCTGAAACTCTGAATGTGGGGATGTGCAGGGATTTTGTTTGTACTGATACAGCAGTGGAGTGGCAACTGGGGAATGTACCCTTTTCCGGACTGTAGTATGATTTCAGAGTTGGTATTTATAATTAGCAGGGGGTGTTTAGGGTGCAGCATGGCTTGCCCCTGCAAAAACACAGTGATTGATGTTTTTTGTTTTCTTTTTGAACTTTCAGACCGCTGATCACATGGTCTCGGTCACATGGTATTTGGCACTTTGAACATTGAACAAACATGAGATCCATATACATTATATATATATATATATATATATATATATATATATATATATATATAGATATATAGTAGTAAATCCAAAATGTCCAGGAGAAACAGTTAAAGAACCACAAAGTAAAATATATAATACAAGATGCAAAAAAACACTGGGCTGGATTCACATTGGCTTGCACGGAGTCTAAGAGTAGAGTAAGACTCCATGCAGCCATCATGTCCGACGAGCGATCCAGGAACAGCCTGCAGGGGTGTGCAAGAGAGCTCCTAACACATCTCTTACACGGACAGGGCCGGGACATGCAAATTACCTCAATTGCAGCTGAAAGGCATGCAAATGAGGTAGATTTTAGATTCAGGAAAGCCGAACCTGTCCGAGTAAGAGTAGTGTTATCTGCAGAAATGCATTCAGTTGACAACTGAGTACCGTTCTGCAAATAGCAAAACGGAGCCATGACAGCTCGAAATAAAGGTTGCATCCAGTAGAGGAAGCATGCCAGTGGCCAAATATATGGCCATTGGCAATGTTTCCTGATGCAAAATGAAAAAAAAATAATAAATTTTTTTTTTCCGATTTCTGATGTTTAAGCGTAGCGCAGCACTGCACTAAAGGGCTGTGCTCTAAAAACCAGAAAACTAATAATAAAAATCCACAAATGTGGATTTTATGTGAATTTGTAATGTACAATGCAAGGCAATGGCAGGCTGAAGACAACATGGCTACCGAGTAGGGGTTGCTAAGGGGGGAACCCAGTCTAAGAGATGTAACCAAGCATTAGTAGGCAATCCTATGCAAATGAGCACAGTCAGTGGAGTGTAAGACTAGGATAAGGGGAGTAACAGAGTAGGATATAGGTGACATCATGAGGGGGGTATGTATGAAAGAAGCTAATATCATTGGAGCAGAGTGGCATGTGTTAGCTGTCAGTTGCTCATCACTGGAAGTGGTGTATCAGTAGGTATCCTAGCTAAAGTCAAGAAATAGAAGGTGCACACTGTGTCCGCCCCCCTGAGGGAATGGAAAGGGAAAAGGAAGCACAACAAACAGTAGGAAGTTAACCAGGGAGAGTCAGCAGAGCTGGCAGGTGGAAATAATCAGAATCTTTCAATCACACAGGCAGTACACAAACCCAGCCCAGCACTTAAAACTCTGAAAACAACAGCCCATTATGTTTCTGTCAAGAGACACTGCAACACTGGAGTTAACTAAGAGAAGTGAAAACTTAAAAAGCTTAACTGACAAAAAAAATGGTAGTGGCTGCAGTTGCAAGCAGTGTCTACTGTTATTAATGTCAGTATTCATTGTGTAATACCCCACCTCTGTACATGACGGCAATACTTTCTAGAGGGAGTGAGACTGACACAGCTAACATACATTGCACAATCATGAACTTGCATAGAATATATTTAAGAGCTATGGCGTCTGCCCCACTCAGATATGCTAGTGTTTGTAGTGCCCTGATACTGTGTGTGGTTTGTAAAGTGCCTCTGTAACGTTATTGTTTGATAGAATGACTGCTTCTCTTATCACTGTCATATCATGCAACTCCACAACACTGGCTGTTAAGGATTCACAGAACAGGCTTTGTCTAATGGCCTTTCTATTATTCCTTTACATTCCTTCATTGTAAGGAATGATATATTTATTACAGCATCATATTATTTTATATCTGCTGTGGCTTAGTAATAATTTATGCAGTCTAGTGTGTGTCCAAGGTCTGGGGTTCTAGACTGACAAGGGTGTTTTATTTTGCAGATGAGCAGACTACAAGCCTTTTAGCTACAGGTAAAACGTTGAATAAATCAACTATGGTAGTGGAACTCAGTCAGCAACATTCTGAAAGGTTACACTGTGCATGCTCACACACATAGGCCATGTCAGAGTATAGCAATGGTCCATACCTATCAGGCAGTTACAGGTGTCAACCCAGGAACCACACACTATCCTGCAATCTGGCCTGTGCACACAGCTATATGACAATAAACACATATACAATATAGTCGAACCCTGTCATAATCACATCTTTGCTGCAGATACCTAAGTTGTTCATAGAAAGTGGGGAAATGAAGATGATAAACACCTGCAAAGGGTATCATCAATAAACAGGTGTGAATCCTGAACATTATCATAGGTGCAGAGTCTGATCCTAGGCTATCTGCCCTAGGGCATGTACACACCTAGACAGAGTGTGTCTGGCATGTGCAACATGTCCAATTTGAATACTGTGCATGCGAAAAGTAGGTCACACAAGATAGCCCATATATGTACAGTCCATTGTGCATCTGTGTAGCAGGGACACAGAAGATATCCCATGGCCAAACATACAATCGCCCATACACCTGTCCAGCTGACTCACAGAGCTATTGTACACCTTCCAACACACATGGTTCATTTCTGCAATAACTACAGACATTACCATGACCATTCCGAAGATATCTGCAACCTACAAATGTGATAGGTGAAAAAGAAACATCTGATGAAGCATATAGTGCGCCGTGTTAATGGCTGTCTCTGTAGTATCCTAACAAAGGTAGGTCGGGGTTTGAAGCCTGCAAATGCTGAATGTGTATGTATGTTACATCCTTTGAGAGGAGTGGCCTTTTTGTAGACTGTAGACAGAGCTACATTCTTTTTTGGAAAGTCTGGTGATGTCAGCATCCTACAAGTATAGCAGGTGGAGACAAATACCCAGTAAAGCATATAGCAC
Source organism: Protopterus annectens (assembly GCF_019279795.1). Classification (NCBI taxonomy): domain Eukaryota; kingdom Metazoa; phylum Chordata; order Ceratodontiformes; family Protopteridae; genus Protopterus; species Protopterus annectens. The sequence continues at coordinate 1,127,865,809 of NC_056726.1, forward strand.
GCTGAGTTAATGCCTGTCTCTGTAGTATCATAACATAGTTAGGTAGGGGTTTAAAACCTGCAAACTGTGTGTGTGTGGGTGGGTGTATATGGGGGGGGGTGTTGTGTATGTGTGTCACATCCTTTGAGAGTAGTGGCCTTTTTGTAGACACAATGAAGGATTTGCATTCTTCTTTGGAAAGTCTGGTGATGTCAGCATCCTAAAGGTATAGCAGGTGTAGACAAATGTCCAGTAAAGCATATGGTGTACTGTGTTAATGCCTGTCTTTGTAGTATCATAACATACTTAGGTAGGAGTTTGAAACCTGCTAATGTGTGTATGTGTGTCACATCCTTTGAGAGGAGTGGCCTTTTTGTAGATGGAGCTACATTCTTCTTTGGAATGTCTGGTGATGTCAGCATCCTACAAGTATAGCAGATGGAAACAAATGCCTACTAAAGCATATAGCGCGCCGTGTTAATGCCTGTCACTGTACTATCATAACATAGTTGGGTAGGGGTTTGAAACCTGCAAATGCTGAATGTATGGGGGGGTGTTGTGTATGTGTATCACATCCTTTGAAAGGAGTGGGTTTTTGTAGACTGTAGACACAATGAAAGAGCTACATTCTTCTTTGGAAAGTCTGGTGATGTCAGCATCCTACAAGTATAGCAGGTGTAGACAAATGCCCCGTAATGCATATAGCACGCCATGTTAATGTCTGTCTCTGTAGTTTCGTGACATACTTAGGTAAGGGTTTGAAACCTGCAAATGCTAAATATGTACATGTGTTTGGGGGGTGTTGTGTATGTGTATCACATCCTTTGAGAGCAGTAGATTGTAAACACAATGAAGGCATTACATTCTTCTTTGGAAAGTCTGGTGATGTCAGCATCCTACAAGTATAGCAGATGTAGACAAATGTCCAGTAAAGCATATAGCGTGCTGTGTAAATGCCTGTCTTTATGGTATCACAACATACTTAGGTAGGGGTTTGAAACCTGCAAATGCTGTATGTGTGTCACATCCTTTGAGAAGAGTGGCCTTTTTGTAGACGGGGCTACATTCTTCTTTGGAAAGTCTGGTGATGTCAGCATCCTACAAGTATAGCAGGTGGAAACAAATGCCCACTAAAGCATATAGTGCGCCGTGTTAATGCCTGTCACTGTACTATCATAACATAATTAGGTAGGGGTTTGAAACCTGCAAATGCTGAATGTATGTGTGTATGGGGGGTGTTGTTTATGTGTGTCACATCCTTTGAGAGGAGTGTCCTTTTTGTAGACTGTAGACACAATGAAGGAGCTACATTCTTCTTTGGAAAGTCTGGTGATGTCAGCATCCTACAAGTATAGCAGGTGTAGACAAATGTCCAGTAAAGCATATAGCGTGCCGTGTAAATGCCTGTCTTTATAGTATCACAACATACTTAGGTAGGGGTTTGAAACCTGCATCTTTTGAGAGGAGTGGCCTTTTTGTAGACGGAGCTACATTCTTCTTTGGAAAGTCTGGTGATGTCAGCATCCTACAAGTAAATGCCCCGTAATGCATATAGCATGCCATGTTAATGCCTGTCTCTGTAGTATCATAATATACTTAGGTAGGGGTTTGAAACCTGCAAATGCTGAATGTGTACGTGTGTATGGCGGGTGTTGTGTATGTATATCACATCCTTTGAGAGGAGTAGACTGTAAACACAATGAAGGAGTTGCATTCTTCTTTGGAAAGTGTGGTGATGTCAGCATCCTACAAGTATAGCAGGTGTAGACAAATGCCCACTAAAGCATATAGCGTGCCGTGTAAATGCCTGTCTTTGTAGTATCATAACATACTTAGGTAGGAGTTTGAAACCTGCAAATGCTGAATGTGTTTGTGTATCACATCCTTTAAGAGAAGTGGCCTTTTTGTAGACGGAGCTACATTCTTCTTTGGAAAGTCTGGTGATGTCAGCATCCTACAAGTATAGCAGGTGGAAACAAATGCCCAATAAAGCATATAGCGCGCCGTGCTAATGTCTGTCATTATAATATCATAACATAGTTAGGTAGGGGTTTGAAACCTGTAAATGCTGACTACGTACATGTGTATGGGGGGTGTTGTGTATGTGTATCACATCCTTTGAGAGCAGTAGATTGTAGACACAATGAAGGCATTACATTCTTCTTTGGAAAGTCTGGTGATGTCAGCATCCTACAAGTATAGGGTGGAAACAAATGCTCACTAAAGCATATAACACGCCGTGTTAATCCCTGTCACTGTACTATCATAACATAGTTAGGTAGGGGTTTGAAACCTGCAAATGCTGAATGTGTACGTGTGTATGGCTCACATCCTTTGAGAGGAGTAGACTGTAAATACAATGAAGGAGTTGCATTCTTCTTTGGAAAGTGTGGTGATGTCAGCATCCTACAAGTATAGCAGGTGTAGACAAAATGCCCACTAAAGCATATAGCGTGCCGTGTAAATGCCTGTGTTTGTAGTATCATAACATACTTAGGTAGGAGTTTGAAACCTGCAAATGCTGAATGTGTGTGTATGGGGGTGTTGTTTATGTGTCACATCCTTTGAGAAGTGGCCTTTTGTAGACTGTAGACACAGTGAAGGAGCTACATACTTCATTGGAAAGTCTGGTGATGTCAGCATCCTACAAGTATAGCAGGTGGAAACAAATGCCCAATAAAGCATATAGCATGCCATGTTAATGTCTGTCATTATAATATCATAATATACTTAGGTATGGGTTTGAAACCTGCAAATGCTAAATATGTACATGTGTTTGGGGGGTGTTGTGTATGTATATCCCATCCTTTGAGAGGAGTAGACTGTAGACACAATGAAGGAGTTGCATTCTTCTTTGGAAAGTCTGGTGATGTCAGCATCCTACAAGTATAGCAGATGTAGACAAATGTCCAGTAAAGCATATAGCGTGCTGTGTAAATCCCTGTCTTTATGGTATCATAACATACTTAGGTAGGAGTTTGAAACCTGCAAATGCTGAATGTGTTTGTGTATCACATCCTTTGAGAGAAGTGGCCTTTTTGTAGACGGAGCTACATTCTTCTTTGGAAAGTCTGGTGATGTCAGCATCCTACAAGTATAGCAGGTGGAAACAAATGCCCAATAAAGCATATAGCGCGCTGTGTTAATGCCTGTCACTGTACTATCATAACATAGTTAGGTAGGGGTTTGAAACCTGCAAATGCTGACTGTGTATGGGGGGTGTTGTGTATGTGTATTACATCCTTTGAGAGCAGTAGATTGTAGACACAATGAAGGCATTACATTCTTCTTTGGAAAGTCTGGTGATGTCAGCATCCTACAAGTATAGCAGATGTAGACAAATGTCCAGTAAAGCATATAGCTACATTCTTCTTTGGAAAGTCTGGTGATGTCAGCATCCTACAAGTATAGCAGGTGTAGAGAAATGCCCCGTAATGCATATAGCATGCCATGTTAATGCCTGTCTCTGTAGTATCATAATATACTTAGGTAGGGGTTTGAAACCTGTAAATGCTGAATGTGTACATGTGTATGGCGGGTGTTGTGTATGTATATCACATCCTTTGAGAGGAGTAGACTGTAAACACAATGAAGGAGTTGCATTCTTCTTTGGAAAGTGTGGTGATGTCAGCATCCTACAAGTATAGCAGGTGTAGACAAATGCCCACTAAAGCATATAGTGTGCCGTGTAAATGCCTGTCTTTGTAGTATCAGAACATACCTAGGTAGGAGTTTGAAACCTGCAAATGCTGAATGTGTTTGTGTATCACATCCTTTGAGAGAAGTGGCCTTTAAATACAATGAAGGAGCTACATTCTTCTTTGGAAAGTCTGGTGATGTCAGCATCCTACAAGTATAGCAGGTGGAAACAAATGCCCAATAAAGCATATAGCGCGCCGTGCTAATGTCTGTCATTATAATATCATAACATAGTTAGGTAGGGGTTTGAAACCTGCAAATGCTGACTGTGTGCATGTGTATGGGGGGTGTTGTGTATGTGTATCACATCCTTTGAGAGCAGTAGATTGTAGACACAATGAAGGCATTACATTCTTCTTTGGAAAGTCTGGTGATGTCAGCATCCTACAAGTATAGCAGATGTAGACAAATGTCCAGTAAAGCATATAGCATGCTGTGTAAATGCCTGTCTTTATGGTATCACAACATACTTAGGTAGGGGTTTGAAACCGGCAAATGCTGTATGTGTGTCACATCCTTTCAGAAGAGTGGCCTTTTTGTAGACGGAGCTACATTCTTCTTTGGAAAGTCTGGTGATGTCAGCATCCTACAAGTATAGCAGGTGGAAACAAATGCCCACTAAAGCATATAGTGTGCCGTGTTAATGCCTGTCACTGTACTATCATAACATAATTAGGTAGGGGGTTGAAACCTGCAAATGCTGAATGTATGCGTGTATGGGGGGTGTTGTTTATGTGTGTCACATCCTTTGAGAGGAGTGGCCTTTTTGTAGACTGTAGACACAATGAAGGAGTTACATTCTTCTTTGGAAAGTCTGGTGATGTGAGCATCCTGCAAGTATAGCAGGTGTAGAAAAATGCCCAATAAAGCATATAGCACACTGTATTAATGCATGTCTTTGTAGTATTATAACATATGTAGATAGGGGTTTGAATCCTGTAAGCACTGACTGTGAGTGTGCAATTCTGTTTGAAAAGAGTGGGCTTTTTGAAGACTGGAAAAACACACTAAAGGTGTATATTCCTCTTTGGAAAGAGTGATGATGTCACCACCCTAGAAATACAGACAGAGAAGGGAAACTACCCATTAAAGCAAATAGTGCACTGTGCTAATGCATCTCTCTCTGGTGTCATAATGCACTTAGGTAAGGGTTTGAATCCTGTAAGTGCTAATTCTGTGTGTGTCAGTCTTGAACAATGTAGTGTGGGTTTTGCTGTTACTATGTTATGCCATATTATGATTACAACAGAAAGTGCATTGCACATATCAGGTATCTGCGTGGCAAATATATATGTGTACATGTTCCCTTAATCAGTACATAGGTGTGAAGCCTGCATACTACATGAATACATTTGTTGCCATTGACAGGTTGTGCCGCTGTTTCTCAGATCGTAGGTCACATCTTTGGCCAGCTAAGAACTTGGTTATATTCAACTGGACGTATAAGAGAATTTAAGTACCTTTATCTGCACTTTTTAAAAAAAAAATACAGTATTTAATTTGATTTAAACTGTGTTGAAGGAATATTTAACTCTAGTGGCAGTTATTCTGCTCCTTAGTAACTTGAACTGAAGCTAGTGTGTTATTTGCTAGTAATTACAGGTGTGGGGGTAGCCACATCCTTTGATTTCCTGTCCTTGCCTTTTTAAGTGGTGCATTGTGAAATGTTTATTGCTTAAAAACCTCAGCTTTGGCCAGCTAAGAACTTGGTTATATTCAACTGGACGTATAAGAGAATTTAAGTACCTTTATCTGCACTTTTAAAAAAAAAATACAGTATTTAATTTGATTTAAACTGTGTTGAAGGAATATTTAACTCAAGTGGCAGTTATTCTGCTCTTTAGTAACTTGAACTGAAGCTAGTGTGTTATTTGCTAGTAATTACAGGTGTGGGGTAGCCACATTCTTTGATTTCCTGTCCTTGCCTTTTTAAGTGGTGCATTGTGAAATTTTTATTGCTTAAAAACCTCAGCTTTGGCCAGCTAAGAACTTGGTTATATTCAACTGGACGTATAAGAGAATTTAAGTACCTTTATCTGCACTTTTTAAAAAAAATACAGTATTTAATTTGATTTAAACTGTGTTGAAGGAATATTTAACTCAAGTGGCAGTTATTCTGCTCTTTAGTAACTTGAACTGAAGCTAGTGTGTTATTTGCTAGTAATTACAGGTGTGGGGGTAGCCACTTTCTTTGATTTCCTGTCCTTGCCTTTTTAAGTGGTGCATTGTGAAATTTTTATTGCTTAAAAACCTCAGCTTTGGCCAGCTAAGAACTTGGTTATATTCAACTGGACGTATAAGAGAATTTAAGTACCTTTATCTGCACTTTTTTTTAAAAAAAATACAGTATTTAATTTGATTTAAACTGTGTTGAAGGAATATTTAACTCAAGTGGCAGTTATTCTGCTCCTTAGTAACTTGAACTGAAGGTAGTGTGTTATTTGCTAGTAATTACAGGTGTGGGGGTAGCCACATTCTTTGATTTCCTGTCCTTGCCTTTTTAAGTGGTGCATTGTGAAATTTTTATTGCTTAAAAACCTCAGCTTTGGCCAGCTAAGAACTTGGTTATATTCAACTGGACGTATAAGAGAATTTAAGTACCTTTATCTGCACTTTTTTTAAAAAAAATACAGTATTTAATTTGATTTAAACTGTGTTGAAGGAATATTTAACTCAAGTGGCAGTTATTCTGCTCTTCAATTATTCCCACCCACCCTCCCTGTTTTTGTTTTGGTGTTAAACTTAGTGGCCTTGAAACTGCCCGCCCCTCAGCCTGCCTCTGGACCCATCTCATTTGCTTACTCAACTGAGTGCAGTGAGATCATATTCTGATTTCAGGCACTCCTACTGTGTACAAAGAGAGCATCTGGGAAACAGACAAAAAAAATTAAGCTTATTTCCTGCCTTTCCTGTTAAGTGGTATAGACTATTTGTAGGCTTCTGAGCCCCCAAGCCCTTCTGTGTTTGAGGGAAGCCTTCTAGCTTTTTTTTTTTCTTATAACTAGCCAGTTTTCTAGTTTCAGCACTCAAATCTGTTTCTTTGATCTCAGCACTTGTTCAGATAAAAAAAAAAAAAAAAAAATTATCTGCTTTTACTGTACTTGTGTTTCTACCTACTTCATTTTACTTTTGCATCATCTTAAAATACTCAATTGTATTTATTACTGCTTGGTGTAACTCATTCTAAGCCTTTTGGTTTAAACACTTGGGCTTCGGACCAGTTGTTTTGCACTGACAGGGTTTGTGGTCTGCACTGTTGTGGCAGAACAGGTAGTTTACATCCTTCTAGGTTGGGAACTGCTGATTGAGGGCTCAGTGTCTGTTATTCTAAAAGTGTATTAATTCTGGTTTAAGCACTTGGGCTTTCAGGCCAGTTATTTTACATTAAGAGGGTTCGTGGTCTGCACTCTTGTGGGAGGAGAGGCTGGAATCTGCCCTTCTGAGCTGGGAATTTCTGGTTAAAGGCTTATAGTGCATGCATATCTGAACTGCTTCTTACCGAAGTTGGTGCGCCTTGTTTGCTGTGGCATAGACTGGATTCGGGCCTGCTGGATCTAGCTTTGTTTGTGTAACTTGAGCACTAATCCAGACATTCTCTAAAGTATTCAATTGTATTTATTACTGCTTGGTTGTAACTTGATTAAAGTGTAGCTATCATTCTAAGTCTTTTGGATTAAGCACTTGGGCTTCAGACCAGTTGTTTTACATTAGGAAGGTTTGTGGCAAGCACTGTGGTGGCAGGACAGGTAGCTTTCATCCTTCTAAGTTGGGAACTGCTGATTGAGAGCCCATTGTCCAAGGGTATTAGTTCTGGTTTAGGCACTTGAGCTTCAGGCCAGTTATTTTACATTAAGAAGGTTCGTGGTCTGCACTCTTGTGGGAGAAGAGGCTGGACTCTGCCCTTCTGAGCTGGGAATTTCTGGTTAAAGGTTTATAGTGCCTGAATATTTGAACTGTATCTTACTGAAATTGGTACACCTTGTTTGCTCTAGCATAGACTAGATCCAGGCCTGCTGAATCTAGCTTTGTTTATATGCTTGTTGTTTGTTTGCTTGTTATTTCCCTGGAAGCTAATTCCACCTAATACGTGGCTTCTCAGCGCTTCTGTGGATCACTAGTGATATCTGCATTGCTTACTGTAGTAGTTCCTTGTTTCACTTGAAAGAAAGTTACTGTTTGTCGTTTTTGCATTTAGTTACTTGTAACACATTCCACTCAAGTTACCTGGCACTTGCTCACTAAAGCAATTATATAAGTCAGCACTAAAAATTAAAAGCACTACACCCTCACTCCCCACTGGCCCTCGTTTTCAATTATTAAGGAATACCCAATATTATTCTAGCATGTCCAAAGGTCAGTTGTCAATCTCCTCTCCGGTCCAGCTGGTGAATCTGGGAATCTTGAGGCAATGTTATAACTGCCTCATGTACACAGACAACCCTCTCCTCCTCCCACATAACACAAATACTTGTGAGAGATGCAGCTATTTAGCCAAACTGGAGGCTGAGCTCTCTCAACTCAGGACTGGCAAGACCAGACAGGAGGAGAAGGCAACTACACACACCACAAAACCAGCCTCACATAATGCTACCACACCAATGAATCAAACACATAAACACAGAAAGACATACTCGGAGGCTCTGAGTAAAAATTTACTAAACAGCAGAGGCCTCCAAAGCAGACACCCAAACAACTGCTACCTCAAGACACCCCACAAGCGACACATAAACCACAAAAGCAGTGTGCAAAGCAGTCACAGCCCTTAAGGCCAAATACAACACCAAGCATACTTGTCATAGGTGACTCCATAGTCAGACACACTGACGTCCCACTCACCAGGCTGAACAAGGAGAGGGTCACAGTAAGCTGACTATCGGGTGCTAGAATCCGCCACATAACACAAGCACTCTGGTCACTCCACGGCAAGTACAAATATGACACAGTCATTGTCCATGCTGGTGTGAACGACCTGAGACGTAAATCCCTGGACTACATGAAAAGAGACATAGAGGAGCTCTCTGATTATGTAGCCCAGGCAGGTATGACCCTGACCCTGAGCAGTATCCTTCCTTCACCAAGAATGATGCCACAATATAGAGACAAGATGATCAGCTTTAACAATTGGCTTAATGTCTGGTGTCATTCAAAGGGGATCCAGTGTCTGTCTGCCTGGGATGACATGCTTGACAAGCCACGCTGCTTCGCAAGGGACGGCTTGCACCTGTCACCCTGGGATTCGGATATTGGCTAAGGCTCTTGCCACCCCATAGTGCCTTTTTAGGCAAGGCTCAAATTCTAAGCCTACCACCCTAGAAAAGAAAATGGGAAGAAACTGAGGGTAATGCTGCTCAATGCCAGAAGTCTAAATCTCAAAATGCATGCACTCGAGGCCCTTCTCAGTATGGAGAACATCGATGTCTGTGCTGTAACTGAAACCTGGTTCAAGGCTCCTGAGAGCACCCCAGCACTATTAGGTTTTACCTCATATCATGCGTTCCAGCCCCAAAACCCGGACCACACCACAAAAGGAGGGGGTGTATCCATATTCATAAAGGATACCCACACCTCCAGGTTGGTGGCAACGCACGAAGCTTCGGAAACCATCCAGGTGCAACTAACCATAGGCAAAACTGCTCTACAAATTGTAACATGCTACAGGCCACCCTCTCAAACTCAGAAACCCCACACAGCCTTCCTGAAGACACTGGAGGGTATAAATGTATCTCCAAACAAAATCATATTGGGTGACTTCAACTACCCGAATATAGACTGGGAACATTACTCAAGCACAAACTTTCTAGCCCAATGGTTCCTGGAGTTCATAAATTCAAATGCCATGGAACAGCTAGTCACTGTTCCCACAAGAGGAGAAAATATACTAGATCTCATTATCACAAACATGGGGACAAAATGCTCCACACCGGAAGTATATTCCTCATTGGTGAGATCTGATCATAAACTAATCTCACTGGAAATCCACATCCCGCCCCCACCCCAAACAAAAAAGACCACAGTGAAGAACTTCTCTAAAGCAAACTTCACACTACTCAAGACTGGTGTGGTATCCTTCAAGGCCCCTGAGCCAGTGGAAACCACAACCAAAGCTGCGGAAGCCCTTACAAATGCCTTCTATGAACACCTCCAGGACTGCATGGATCAGGCAATCCCAAATAAAACCAAGACTCTTTCCACAAAGGGCAAACGTCCAGTCTGGTGGACCCCAGCCATTAACAAACTTTACAATAAGAGGAGAAAGCTATTATATGATAGAACAAAATCCATAAAAGGGAAGTCACCTCTGATCATTATTAGTAAAAAAATACTAGCACTCATAAAATCAACTAAGGCCAATTTTGAGAGAAAAATTGCCATGGATTCAAAGGACAATCATAAGGCCTTTTTCAGCTATGTTAGGAACCTGGGTGGAAACTCCCAGATATGCTCAGAATTAGTCCAAAATGATACAAAAATCACTGAACCCACAGACATTGCCAACATACTGGCAGACAGGTTCAGTGCAAACTTCACCCCCCAAAGGAGAGATAAATATCCCAGCAGAGTGTAGCCTCCCAGACATCTCAAATGCGCAGGTGAAAGCTGCTCTTTCTAAAGCTAAAAATACAGCATCAATGGGACCGGATGGTGTCCCCGGCTGTGTGCTACACGAGCTAAATGAGGAATTAAACCCACATAAGGCAGCTGTTTAATCTCAGCCTTACCACAGGATACGTGCCCAAGGAGTGGCGTACGGCAACTGTGGTCCCACTCCACAAAGGCGGTGCCTCTACGGACCCTGGTAATTACTGCCCCATAAGCTTAACAAGTCTAGTCTGCAAAGCTATGGAGAGGATCATAATGGAGCTCATAAACAAAGATATAGGGGACTTGCAGACATTGGACCCGACCCAGTTTGGCTTCGTCAAGGGCAGATCATGCCTTTTGAACTTGGTCGACTTCTTCGAAACAGTCACCAAGGCCATTGATGGAAAGGCAGTCCATACAGCCTACCTTGACCTTGCAAAGGCCTTCGACACAATACCCCACTTGGGTATTGTAGAAAAACTTACCAGCTTAAATGTAAACCCATATGTCACAAGATGGGTTGCAAACTGGCTTAAGGACAGAACCCACAGGGTTAGAGTTGCTGGCGCTATGTCAGACTCCAAGCCGGTCACAAGTGGTGTCCCACAGGGCTCGGTCCTTGGCCCCCTATTGTTCGGCATCTACTTCTCAGAAGTACAGGCCAACATGGGAGGACTTTGGCTGACAAAGTTTGCAGACGACTGCAAACTGGGCGCCATAGTGGAAAGTGCATCGGACACGGATATCCTTCAGAAGGGACTCATGGAAACAGATAGCTGGTGCTAGAGCCATGGCCTGAAGTTAAACGCCAAAAAATGTATAGTCATACCCTTCGGGAAAAACAAGGTAACCCCAAGCTACCATATAGGTGGCAATCCACTAAGCACAGAAGAGGTTATCAGGGACCTGGGGACCCAGGTTGACAGTGGCCTTTCTTTGACACTCACATTGCTAAAGTGGTTAGAAAGACCTTCTACATTGCCCACCTGATCATGAAGGGATTCACATCCAGATCTAGTGAGGTCATTGTTCCCCTGTACTCTTCACTTATCAGACCAATGATCGAGTACAGTGCCCCATTCGGGATGTATCTCACCCGACATCTGCAGCAATTGGAGAGACCCCAAAGTTCCTCACCAAAAGGATAAAGGGACTCCAAAATCTGTCATATGCTGCCAGATTGAAGAAACTCCAGCTCTATTCAGTTGCATACCGTCTGCTCAGAGGTGACATGTGCCTGACATACAAGGCCATGTCCAACCCGGAATTAATGGACATGCTCCACCTCAAAAAATCCAAATCCACCAAAACCACTAGAGCAAGCGACTTAAACCTTATCACGGATATAAATAGGACGTGCTGGAGGGATAGATTTATCACTCAGAGACTCCCTATGCTGTGGAATAAAATCCTGATCCATGTGAGGCAGAGCACCTCACTGGCTCTGTTCAAGAGAAATCTTGACCTGTGGATGGGAGATCGTAGGTTTCTCCCGGGAATCATCTCTGTGTCACTGCTGGACAGAGGCACAACAAACTAATGGGCACAGTATTTTTTCATATAAGGGGTGGCGTAAGCCACAAAAATTTGGGCTAGGCTTATAAATGCCTTAGGGCAGATAGCGTAGTATAAACCTATGAACCTATGAACCTATATGTATGTGACAGGGCCATCCACTGTCGTGATCCGTAGCCAGGGTCATCTGTGCCACACACACCCATGACAGTTACTTAACAATAGTGTGAGTGAGGGTATATGCCTGGGGTATATGTCAGACATAGTCGGCTTACTGCTATACAGCATGTATCAGATGACAGGCATCTGTTAGCATGATACCCTTGTGTAGGATATGTGACCCTACAGTGCCTTGGTTGGCGCGGTGCGCACGTCCGCACAAACACATTGCACTGGACAAAGTGTTGCTAAACTTTGGGCAACCTTATTTAGCTGAGTAAAGCACTGCTTAAATCTGGAGCCTTTAAAATATATATTTTCATCAATAATAAATTGGCCATTTCACTGCTTTTTATAATATTTTAATCATATATGTCAGGTATTACTTCATATACTGATTTGGAACATAAAAAAATAGTAAGGGTAGTGGTTGGACTCAAACCATGAATGCTTACTCTTTGGGCTATTGCTCTACCATTGCACTATTGTAACCTGGCAAATTTTGAATAATTAGTTCTTATATGCTATTCGCTGTCACAATTGCTAACTGTGGTTAGGCAATGGGCACACCTGCACACACACGCGCAAATACGGGCATACCTCTCAACTGTACAGATTTTCGCAGAATGTCCAAATTTTTGCCTTATATTTTTGGTCCATTTTTCATAAAATTGTGGCTTTCTGGCAAATTATTAAAGATTGAAGTTAGGAACTAATGACAGACATTTGAGTTTTAGACTTCATATCATACAGAACATGCTTACTAATGCAAAACCTGTTATTCTATCAACTTTCTAATTTGTAAGAGCAATATTTAAAACATGTCCCTATTTGTACCATTTTTTTAATGGCGTTGTCCAGATTTCTTATTCTAAGAGGATGAGAGGTATGCGGGCAGCTATATCGTGGATTAAAAAATAAAAATTAATATTTTACGTTTTATAACTTTGATTGGGGTTTCCAGTGTCAGGGAGTGTGCTGTTGGGTGCAAGTACATTTGAGTGAACTTGTTCTTGTGTGCTGACATTGTGTTTGTAACAACTTGCAGGGGCGTGAACATTTAGAGTGCTCAGCAGTCGGACACGCCCCTGCTTTCATACTCAGTCTGTGTAAGAGTTACTGATGAGTCAGCATGCCCTCATGAATATTCATGGATCGCTGATGTCATACTGTTCAACTGCAGCCTCCGTGTAAGACTTATTAAGTCTTACACGGGGAATTCGTGAATCCTGCCCTCTGTGTTCACCAGGCTATGTATTACAAACATCCACTTTAATCTGTAAGATAGAATGTAAAATCACTATAAAAACATGAGAAACAGATAAACATAAAACACAATGGATGCTTTCAGGTTGCAATTAACCCTCCGTCAGATCTAAATGAGAAGCCATTCACTGGATTTTTAAAAACCTAAAAAGCCAATCAATGGTTTCCTCTAAACAACCAATTGCTAACAATCTCATGGACACACCTGCTAAGCTTAGTCCAGTCATTATAAATCCACCACCTCCTCATTCATATACTACCGGGCAATCACTATCTTTTACAAATTGTCCAAAGTCTTGCAGCCTCATATCACTCATTGTTTATATGTATGAAAAATGGATAGCCAACTCAAAGAACGAATATCTCAACATATAAGTGATACGAGGTTGCAAGACACTAAAAGTCAGTTAGCTAAGCACACAGTGTTAAATGCAGGGCATTACTTTTTATTAATGGTTATACAAGTATTATGAGAAAACATCCGTGCAGGCAATGGCGGCTCGTGGCATAGGACTCGAGAACTGCAGCCCCCACCCCCCCAGCTGTGTGAGGAAAAGAAAAGAAAAGAACATTTAAGTGTGTAAAATAAAATATTTATAAATTAAACTAGCTGAATAGTGCTGTAAATGAGTCTGACTGACTCGCAAATTCCCGGAACTCGAACTGCTCATGCTCATTGCTTGGCGAGTTCTGGGGTTTTTTTTGTTTTGTTTTTTTTTTTTAGTTCCTGCAAATCTGGGCTGTCTCAGACTGCTGTAAAGGCAGTCCAGATTATGGAGAGTACTGCATTAGTGTGATCTGCCCAGAAGTCTGTGCGGTTAACCGCACAGTAAAGTGGAAGGGCATCGGACTGCCACGCTCGCAGTCACGTACTGGATGCAGATGGCTAGATGGCTGCTGATTGGTTCTCGGCTCTCACTCTCTTCCCGCACTTTGTGTGCTGGGAAAAAGAGAGCAAGAAACAGCAGCAGTACTTAGCTTTTGGAGTTCAGTTCATTTGATCGGACAGAGTAGTGTAGACAGTGCACCTTCAACTTGGATTTGAATAAAACGGAAACACCACTTTTCAAGTGAGTGCAATTTAGTAGGGATGCATTGCGTTGATGTAACAATGCTTCTGTCCGAGCAGGTTGTGTAATCATTTGCTTGGGAAAAGTGAAGATTGACTGAAAATGTCTGTGGTCCCTGCATGGCCTGTAGCAGTTGTTATTAAACTTTACAAGGCTAAGACTATGAATTGGATATGTTTGATGTTTATGGATATGCAAGACTTTTATCATACCTGGTGATGGCTCAAGGCAAACTGTTGATGTAAAATAAGTGCTATTGAGCAAGTCATTTTAAATTTGTATGCAAGACATCTGTGGTACTACCTGTCAAATAAATTGTTAAAATCAGACTGTAAAAATCATTAGGCTTTTCAAAATGACAGTCTATAACACAGGAGGTTCAAGTTCAAAATGTTTTACTAGTGTACACCAGGAGGCAAAAGACTATACAAAACAAGTATAGAATTTTGACTAACATGATACAGGAAGTAAACTTCTTTAAATACACTATACATTCAAGCTGTGCCCACCTTACTGACGTGGTCAGTCACAGGGCACTTACATCATTACAGTCTACAATATTCTATTCATAAGAAAGTGCTGAGGTTATACTTTTTAAAAGTTTTCCCATGAGAATAATACAGCCTTGCAAGGCACCTGGTCAGTCATAATGTCTCTCTGTAAATGTTGCTCTTTCAAGGTTCCGGTTCTGCTCGAATACAATACTTGGTTCATTTCTTAATATGCTCCTTTGTCTTAGCAGCTGTACTTTTATCTCTGATAAGATTCACAAGGCCAACCATCTCAGGGAAAGGAAGAAAGATTTCAAAGCTAAATACATTTATTTTTCCCTGACCCAGCAGCTAGTTAGTAAAAGACATAAGCTTGCTGAGCTGGCTACTGCCAGGGTCAGAGTTCAATCACACTGCAGCTCTAAAGCTCCAAGCAATTACATGTAAGATCATTCTTACTGCCATATTGTAAAATAGAATAAAATGCATTACATACTATTTGCTTCTAAACTAGCACTTCATATATGTTTAGATATATATTTTTCTAACATTCTCCCTCCTTTTAATTATTTTTATTCTATTCAGAAACATAAACAATATTATTTCGTTTCCTAGCCTTTTCCTTTAAGGACTTTTAACTAGGCAAGTCATTTAATCTATACTTCAGAAAAAACTTCATCTGAAATCAATCTTTCAATTTCAAAATCTTGGTAAAAAGTTTCAGTAACAGATATATCAACAAAACCTTTGATTAATCTTTTCATGCAGAGAATTCCACAGCAAACACATGCTCCTATTAGGAGTATACCCACACAAATAGCAATTAAGATGTTCATCAGGAGGGAACCCCACCCCCCAAACAGATTCTGGAAAAAGTCCGTCAGTGGGTTTGGGCCTGGTTTAGTCATTGCTGATACTTGCTGAATTACCCCTAGGTGATTATTTGTCTCGTGACGATTCTCAGGGATAAAAGCACAGCATTCTTCTTCGTGTACCACCTCTTGCCGCTAGGGTGAAGTAAAGAGCCATTCGATTTTGTAGCACAACAGTTCTCATTGCATTCAGTTCATCAGTCACCAATTCTAGGGCGGAAAAGTTGCATTACTCATTACTTCGAGAAGTCTTGACAGCTTCCTCAGCTCCCAGATCGATTTGACTGCTCCATAGGCTGGTAGTATTCCTGCCCAGGATATAACACTGTTGCCCAAGTCCATATGAGTCAATTTACTTTTGTCTTTTACTGAATTATGGTCTTTCCAACCAGCTTCGATCTTCCCAACTGGACTCACAGGTTTCTTAACTGGACCTTCAGATTTTCGAGCTGTTTCCCTTACATTCCCTTACATGAATCTGGAGCATTTCTCCCCGGGCCTCCGCTGAAAACAGGATCTGTGGAACCTAGTCGGACATTTCCGGTCAACAAATGTTAAATAAATAAATAATAAAAATAAATTTTGCATCTTACCCAAAGGTAATTCTGCAGTATGTCTTATTGCTGGAACCAGATAACCCAAAAAACAACTGCCGGACCAATTCTCAGGTAACCATTTATATGCTTTTTTCCCACAAATAAAATCATTACTTTGGTACTAATACGGCTTATCCCTGCATGAAACATTTTCCTATCTTTAATAGACAATTGTTTAGTTAAGACTGGATTGTCATGTACTGCATTTAATGTAGTTTTCATTGAACTCAGATATGAATCATAGTTAGTATTACAAACAGTACCCCCACTTCTGACTTTAATGTAACATTTATAAGACATTGTTATATTACAATTACTCCAGCCCACCTGGAGGGTATCACTTTTGTAGAAACATACAACTCCTTTTTGTGTGACAGGTAAAAACAAAGCTATTTTGTCCTGTGATCTCACAGTTCCTGTATCAAAAACAAATTTTCCCAAGTCTCATTTATCCCCAGAGGGACAGCGGACATTAACAGTCTTTTATATGCTGTTGGTATAGCTGTACAAACCCAGCAATTTGAAATGTTCATAGTCTCTGCATACACACGTTTCATGGCCAGGTATGTGTTAAAATTTGGATGCCAGTCTATAAACAGTTCATCACGTCTCCTCACTTTCACTCGTGTGGTTGAGTGCAGGAAAAAACCACAATAAGAGAAAAATTGTCACACTTATAGTCAACAAATGCACAGCTAACAAAATAATTATGCAATAGTTCTGGGGTTGCTCTGCTTTTCTGTTTGCTTTACTCTTGGCCATTTTGCCCTTGTGTATCAGTCACAAAGTTCTTATCAAGTTGAAAGTTCTTTTATCTGAAAAAGAGTTAAACTGCAAAACAGATTTATTCATTAACAGTTTCTTTATATAATTAGCTAATGAACTGTCAGCCTCCTGCTCTGCAGGCATGAGAGCTTTCCACTGAGGCACATAATATGCTCTCCCAAAAAACATTTTAGAGGGAGTCAAACCCTTTACATTTATTTAATTCTAAGAAATCCATACAAATAGTGTGGAATGGGTATGGTGGTATAGGAAAACTTTCTTGCTTGTTTTTAAATGCTCCTTGTGCATAGTGCTTGTTACAAGTATGACAAGCTGCACAAAATTTTGTTGTATAATTTATGTATCCATATGTTTGGAATATTCTATTTACTAACTGTACCATCCCCCCTGTTGAGACATGGCTCTGCCCATGGCTCAACAAAGCTGCATATCTAAATAAATTAGACGGCAATATTGTTTTTTTTCCTTTGGAAATGTACAGTCCATTCTCAAAAATTGCACCTTGTTTTACCCATTTTTGTTTTTCTGCTTTTGTAGTAAGCATTTGCATTGTTTTTAACATGTCTAAATCTAAAATCTCAGAGGGTTGTAATTCCTCATTCAAAAATAAAGTTTCTGAGTCTGAGGCTGCTTGCTTTGCAGCTGCATCAGCTCGTGCATTACCTTTTGAAATCTTATCCTGTTGTTTTGTATGAGCTACACATTTACAAATAGCTACTTTGGTAGGTAACTGAATAGATTCTAATAGCTCCAAAATAAATTGCGCATGATTAATAGGTTTTTCACTGGATGTAATCATTCCTCTATTTTTTTCATTGTTGTGCAAACACATGTACTGTAGAAAAAGCATACTGACTATCAGTATATATGTTCACTTTTTTGTCTTTTGCTAAAGTACATGCTCTTGTCAAAGCTACCAGTTCTGCTGCTTGAGCAGACAAGTTGTGTGCTTTTAAAATTTCAGTGTCTGTAACTAATGCATACCTCACCAGATTCTTTCCTGTAGGACCCCTTCTGCATGAGCCATCCACGTAATATGTCACCTCAGCATCATCCAAGGGCATATCTGTAAGATCTTGTCTAGGTAAAGCTAACTGTTTATATGAGGTTGACTCAGCAGTATGGTCATACATGAAAGATGTCTAGCAGGAGAAAGGTATGCAACTTTTTCTTGTAGCAGAATTATTGCAACTGCATGAGGCATTCTCAATGTGAGAGGGTGGAATAACACCACTGAGGCTGAAGCCTGCACTGCCATTGCTGCTGCAACTACTGCTTGTACACAGTGAGGCAAAGATTGCACCACTGGGTCTAACTATGATGAATAGTAAGCTATGGGGCATTGCTTATCCCCATGCTGTTGCTTTAATTCTGATGTCATGTACCCTTGCTTACAATTTACGGTCTGAAAGAACCGTTTGTGATAATTTGGAAGTCCTAAAACTAATGAAGAAGCTATTAACTGCTTCAACCTGCAGAAAGCCATTTCTGCTTCTGTTTTCCATTGTAAAATAATTTGGTACCCAGCTCCAACAAAAATTAGTTGTACCTAAGAAAGATATTATTTCTTTCTTAGTTGTTGGTTTGGGTGCTTGCAAAATTGCTGTTTTTTTTTTTTTTTTCCCCTTCATCTAGTATTCTACCTTCATTGGATATTACATATCCCAAGTATCTAACTTGTTTTTTCCAAAGTTGTAACTTACTTTTGTTTACTTTGTGTCCTTGTATTGCTAAAAATTTTAATAATGCTACTGTATCCGCCCTGCACTGCTGCTGGGTGGGGGCTGCTAGCAAGATGTCATCTACACAAAGTAGAATTTGACTACCTCCCGGTGGGGTAAATCCTGCCAGGTTGCTAGCCATTTCTTGTGCAAATATTGTTGGGCTCTTACAATATCCCTGTGATAGTCGAGTATATGTATACCTTTTACCCTGAAATGTAAATGCAAACCAATATTGACTATCAGGATGTATAGGTATTGAAAAGAAAGCATTGCTAATATCTACCACAGAGAAATACTTCTGTTGTGGGTGTAAACCATTCAACAAAGTATGTGGGTCTGGCACCATAGGTGCTCTAGGTATTACTGCATTATTTACAGCTTGTAAATCTTGTACCATCCACCATTCCCCGTTTGCTTTTTTAATAGGAAATAGGGGTGTATCACATGGTGAATCAGGAGATTCTACCAGTACTCCTTTTTTGAGTAATGCTGCTATTATAGGCTCAATTCCTACTTCTGCATCCTTTCTCAAAAGGTATTGTCTTTTCTGTGGTCTAAAAGCTGACTTTGGGGTAATTGTAACTGGTCCTGCTGTTTGAATAAGCCCTACATCTAACTTGCCTGTTGACCACATAGTTGTTGGAATTTTACACAAGGCCTTTTCTTTTTCTTTTAATAAAAATGCTAATCAGCTGTCCTCACTAGATTGCAAGTGTACAGCTGTATGTGTGTGTGTCAACCAATTCAGTTTTTGTTTTTGTATCCCTTGTCCTGACAGTTCTAAATCAGTCTGTTTTCCCATTTTGTTACCTTTTTTTTCTAAGTCTGCCCATTTAACACTTTTGTTTTTTGTCAAGCTGACATGTGGCAGTCTATTGGACTTATACAATTTTATGAATTCCTGAGGTAATGAACAGCTTACTAGACTGTTTCCCTCAGTATTCCAATATAAAGTTCGTAATATTAATCTGTCAGCAGGATTTTTGAACAATTCTTGCTCATATTCCTTATCAGGTCCTGGTGTGCTACAGTAGTATAGAGTACAATGTAACAAATGCTGCTGGTCAGTGTCAGGGGAGGGTACCTTACTGATGGCTACGTTCATCAGTTCTTTGGTTACTGCCCCTGGACCAGTAACTAGGTCCTGGCTGTACCAATAATAGGCTTCACCCTCCGATCACACCACAAAAGCATCCATTTGTCTTTGTGCCTCCATACCCTGCATGGTGGGAACTACTGCTATGCCAAATATCTGCATAAGGTCTCTTCCCAGTAAGTTTACTGGACATTTTGCAGAAACTACAATTTTATTTTTCTGAGTCATACCTGAAACAGGGTCAGTTATTGCTATATTATGGGAGAGTGGTTCCCTGTATAGTTGTCCATTTGCTGCTTTTACTAATATATAATCAGGTGATTCAGAATGTTCTGGTAACTTGGAGGGTGTATCAAAGTCCGTGATGCTCCTGAGTCACACAGGAATTTGAATTCCCTTCCCTCCACCAGAAGTGTCACTTCTGGTTTTGTATCTGCTAGGTAGAGCTCCAGGCTCAACAATGCTAAATCTAAAATTTCATTTCCATTTTCATCCTCTACATCTGTTTGTACTTCCTCTATTCCCTCTACTACATTTACATTTTCTTTTTGTTTATTAACCTTTCCTGATGATTTTTGGTTGTTATCACTATCATATAGTCAGTCCTCATCTCCTTTATCTTCTGTCATTGCTTTCTTATTTTGTTTACAGTCCCTAGCTAGATGCCCTTTTTACCTGACTGTAATACAAATACTTCAGCTCCGTCTTCAGCAGTGAAGACTTGTGCCTCTTTTTTTCTTTTCACTATTAAAGTGTCTTTCAGCATGTCTAGCATACTTAAGTAAGGCTTGCAGCCTGCTTGTTCGGTGATCTATCATATATATGCTTTGTAATAAAGCTACTGATAGGGGCAATGCAACCTTTTAAAAATGCATTTTTTAATTGTTGTTTAAAGCATTCTAATAATCTAGCATAATATCCATCTATTGTCTCATTTTCCTGTTGTATGCATTAATTAATGCAAGTCCAGTCTGCTCTAAGTTTCCATTTCTCAGAGATTTTGTCTGTCAGACCTTTCACTCTGTTGTCTAAAAATGTTTTTGAATTTCTAAGCTTCTGTTTTTCTACAATTTGCTTCCTCAATCCACCTGTGTGCTTGAGGTATGCCTAGTTGGTGCTGCTTTTTTGCCTGACCTCCTGCATCAGATTTAAGCTGTTTAAGGAGTTTAACTAGTGAAAGTTTATCTAGTTTACTATCAAATTCATATTTGTTAACACATTTTGTATAATATCTCACATTATCTGCTCGCTGCAATTGCATATACTTCGCATTATCCGTTAGGGGCGGATCTTGTGATCTCTCAGTGCACTGATTTCCCATGTCTTAGAAAAGACTGTTACGTAACCCTTCTCTTGTACCACGTGGTATCTTCTTCCCTGTATCCACAGTAGTGTCTAGAATGACTGTTTACTTTGTTCTGTTTTTCCCCTGATCTATGACCAAATATACAGTACTTCAATTCGTTCTCGACCTGCTATCACAAATCTTAACAACAGTACACTGTAACCTGGTCCCTGATCTAAAACAAAGACAAAGAGGGAAATTCTTCTTACCTGAGCCTCCCGTTTATGACTGCATATTTTTCTTCTTGGGGTCCAGTTTTCCGCTCTTCAGCCACAGATCAGAAAGTGGACAGCCTCTTTACACACAACAATTCAGTCGGAGGTCTTTTCACTCAAGAAGAACCATTTTGGCAACTTCTCCTGCGCAGATTTATTACCACCCATGCACTCTGACCTGTAGCTTACCAAGGGAATTCCGGCTAAGAAGGACCAAAATGTCAAATAAATTGTTAAAATCAGACTGTAAAAATCATTAGGCTTTTCAAAATGACAGTCTATAACACAGGAGGTTCAAGTTCAAAACGTTTTACTAGTGTACACCAGGAGGCAAAAGACTATACAAAACAAGTATAGAATTTTGACTAACATGATACAGGAAGTAAACTTCTTTAAATACACTATACATTCAAGCTGTGCCCACCTTACTGATGTGGTCAGTCACAGGGCACTTACATCATTACAGTCTACAATATTCTATTCATAAGAAAGTGCTGAGGTTATACTTTTTAAAAGTTTTCCCATGAGAATAATACAGCCTTGCAAGGCACCTGGTCAGTCATAATGTCTCTCTGTAAATGTTGCTCTTTCAAGGTTCCGGTTCTGCTCGAATACAATACTCGGTTCATTTCTTAATATGCTCCTTTGTCTTAGCAGCTGTACTTTTATCTCTGATAAGATTCACAAGGCCAACCATCTCAGGGAAAGGAAGAAAGATTTCAAAGCTAAATACATTTATTTTTCCCTGACCCAGCAGCTAGTTAGTAAAAGACATAAGCTTGCTGAGCTGGCTACTGCCAGGGTCAGAGTTCAATCACACTGCAGCTCTAAAGCTCTAAGCAATTACATGTAAGATCATTCTTACTGCCATATTGTAAAATAGAATAAAATGCATTATATACTATTTGCTTCTAAACTAGTACTTCATATATGTTTAGATATATATTTTTCTAACACTACCCTCACAAATAAACATGTGTGCATTTCTTATATGTGGGTGTTCCATAGTATAGTTTATGTAATAAACGTGAAACAGAGCTGTAACCTGTACAGCTTTTTTTACACATTCTGTTGAAGTGCTGTAATTGGGTAGATTGTAACATGGGATAGTATTGATAAAATGTATTATCAATTAATTAATGAAGTGAGCATAAATAATTATGATCTGTTAAGCAAAACAGAAGATATCATAATTAGATGTGAACATCTCTGGAATGCGTTCATCATTCACATCCACAGCCCCTTTTTAACTTTTTGCACATGGATTCAGGGTGTCAATATTCTTTATAATGTATATGTTTCAGTAGTTGATAGTGTGGACGTTTTGAGGACAGCTGAGCAATGTAGTGGATGTGCTTAATAATACCCAGTGTACTTCTGTATCACAAATCCTCTTTCTTTTTGCTTTACATTTTATGTTGAAATTTTTAATTAATTCTTGATAACATTAATTTGAAAGAGAAATGTTTACTTTTTCTTTCTTTCTTGGCCTGTTTGCATTTCTGCTTTGTTGCTTGTAGGATTGTGGCTCGGGTACATTCGAGGTATGTTTACAGTGTTGTTAAACAATCATGCGTTCATAAGTGATGTAGTTTAGCAAGCTGCTTGCTGTGGACTGAACAGGATTGGCAATTCAGTATTCCATGCTGTTTTGTGTTATAACAAATGCATTTTGTGCAGTGTATGAAAATGAAATTGCATGCTGCTGTTGGCCCAGCTTTACTGTTTTGTGTTGTCATGTGTTTTGTTCCCCAAGATTTACATTATGTATTGTTTTTTAGCTGTATTATGTTGCCGGATTAAGCAGGTGAGAAAACACATCCTGTTACCTGTGGAATATATTTGCATATCTGCAAACTAACATTACTTAGTGTACAGTAGACTCAGATTGCAAGTTTTAGCATCAAGCGAATGTGTATATTTTTTCTGATAAAGAATGTTTCTTAACTATATAAGGCATGTTCTGTTCATAATGTGTGTAAGTAGAGTCATACTGAAAGTTAAACAGAGTGTTGCTTAAGTAAGCTGGAAATGTACTGACACTTGACTGGTATGTTAGCAAAAGCATCATGGGATCAATTACTTAAGGTCTTTCAGTGGTTACACGATGAGCATTTGCTTCTGTCTTGGTTTGCTGTCAGTTTGGGCTTTACATGTTCACTACAGTTTATTTAGCACCCATCTGGTTTGGTGTTTGGGTTCAGCATTTTGGGACTGATCTTTATAGTTTGTTTATGAATTATGCCAACTTAATGTTATTTAATTATTTTAGAGTTTAAAGGAAACCTGATGATATTTTAATATTTATTGAATGACGTGGTAAATCACGTAAAGCAACATTATATTTTGGCTTGTCACATAGCAGATTATGAGTAATGCGCAGACTTTAAGGCTAGTGTTTGCGGGTCTTGAACCTTTATATGCCCCCACTTCATTGTTAGCCACTGTAGTCCATTCCACTGCACTTACCTTTGGTCAGAATGTAAAATACTGCCTGTAATTGTATTTGCTTTGGTGTATTGCTTATCATCTTTTTATATATGTGCTCTTCTACCATGATATTATGTTTTATTTCAATTAAAGCTAAATAAATTAAATCAGTACATGAATTTATATCCAATGTAATATTTATGACTTGAATATACAGTAGGTTTCCTTGTTTAGTACTAAGTATGTTATGAACAGTTTGGTTGTACAGTTGTACGACTTGGTTAATTGAGTAAGGCTGTTCAGGACCAACTGTTCACATTTTATTAGCTGAAGCTCAATTGAGGTGTTTTTAACCTTAATAACATCTGCCAGCAGTAGTCTTACATCAGCCGTGGGTGGCTTTGAATATTTATTGTTCTGCACCGTTTTAACTAACATTGTATATGCATAGCCTCTCAATGATACTTCCAGTTTTTTTGAATATATTGTTATTTATTTTTCCTTAACTCACATGTCCAAAAATAACAATGATGTTCAAAGTTTATATGTATACATAGAGTATGTTCAAAAATATGTTGAATATATAAAATACTAAAATGTTCACTGTAAATTTCGCAAGTAGCATATAACATAGCCTTTAGTATAACAGATATACATAGCAAGAAAGAAAAAGGAGGAAAAACACAACAAAACTATATGCACTATTTACATATGGTGCCACAGAAGTCTAGCTATCGATTTACAAATTTCCAGTAGCCAGTAGAATTGAGATTCAGCTTGGCAAATTTACAAAACTCATAGCAGACCTATTCAAGTGTGGTCAGAAATTTTATTTGCATGTATGTTATAAATTAATTCGGTGTGCCTTACTCTGCTAAAATGTGGTCAAGAAGGAGACTCCAATATTTAAGATCGTATGTTTTTCTTTTTTTGACTGGTTGTGATTAATTTATGGGAAGATATGTACTTGCGTGCCTTATTTTTAAAACCCATCCCGGACAGTTATGTACAACCTAGCCAATTTTGCGGTTACTTCCAATTTTGAGACTTAAAAATTATATGCTCCATGTTTCACTGCAATGGTCTAGCATGCATTCAGTGTCCTATTTTTTAATCAGATATTCATGGCAAATAATAATGACTCATTACTTCACTAAAACAGATTTTGTAAGTATGATTAAAAAATTAGCCTTCTAGTTGAAGTTGTCAGCAAATGTTCCATGTTTTACCAATTTGTTCCACATTCAAAGAGGTTCTAAATTTTGAAAAGGAAAGTTTCTTACCGAAAGACCACAATTCAGAGTGGTGTTATAAGCTACTTGCTTACTTGTAAGTTAAATATGCTAGGCCAGGTCCTCTTTGCCAACACTACTTTTCTTAGTGTGTTTTTAAAGGTGCTTTAAGGCTAAAAAAATTCTTCTACTAGAATTCTGCAATTTTTATCAAAAACACATAAAACACTCAGATCATTGTGCTCATCATTGCTGGTTCTGTTTTGCACATTCTGTGTAATTTAATAGGCTTATTTCATTAGATGCAACTATGCTAATAATTTTATCTTTAGATCATTACTGCAATAGGCTCTAAGGAAATCCATATTGAGACATTTGGAATGGTTTTGCTTATTCCTCATTGTGATACAGAATCCATCTCATTATGGTGACTTACTTGGTGACTATGAGTAAAGCAAAGGTCTGGCCCCTCCCCAATTTTGATTTAGTACACCGGCTTACATGAGCTATGCTTAGTTATTCCTGTGCCATCTAGAAATTTGTAGGCAAAATGTTTCTCCCCTTGTATCAAGAACTTATTCTGGTAAGCATTAGTATGGTAGCATTTTAATCATCCAGTTCTATCTATTCGTAAGGAAAAAAGTGTTCACATATTTTATTTCCTTATTTCATTTGGTTTCAGTGTCTGCCGAAATCCTTTGTTGGAAGATCAAAAGGCTGTGGGTTTGATGCCCACACTAGACAGAATATATACATTTGCACCTCCTCTACTGCTGACCTTTTGCCCCTTTCCCAGTTGACGTGTTTAGAATCTGGGAAGGGGACATTATTGCAGCTATAGAAAAGGTTTTTGTTTTCTTTTTGCAGGGAATTCCATCATCTGGGGAAGAAATGTTGTAAACTGTGGGTGAAGCATGCATTGACACTACTTGTCATAGAATGCTCTCTCCCTTCCATGATGTGGCCATGATCATCTCACTACCACAACATCTGCTGTTAACACTTAGCAGTGCACATCTTCTGTACTAGTAGGCATAGCTCTCAACCGTTTACCTCCAAAATGTGGAGCACTACCTCTTGTAACAGGGAAAAGATGGGCACAGCATGGAACACTTACTAACAACTTCAACTAGATGCTGATAGGATGGTTAAAACATGTTAACTTTATGCTTATAACATGCTATTTTGATCAGTTAATATGATCTGTTATTATTTACAATGGACGTTATTTAAAAATGTTAACATTTAATATGTAACAGGCCTTTTCATTGTGTAATTATGAACAGCATACACTTATTAAGGCTCAAAATGCAGAACATTCCTTTAATGTGGCATGATAGAAGGGTGCCCTAGCTGCATCAAAACCCCACATCCTCACTAAAGAGATGGAGTCTGATGCCCAGTCCCTTATCTCCTCTCCTCGTGGCTGGCCCTGTTTCACTTGACTTGCTTGCTGATTGCATTAAAAGCAAGCTAACCTTATGACAGTTTCACCAAACATCCCATCAGATACTGCAGCTTATATTGGACTCTAAAAGTTGTTTCTTTCTTATTTTATTATTGAAATAATATGCAGTTTTAAGTGTATGTGTTCTTAAAGTAAAACTGTCTGCATTTTTGTCTTCTATCTACTGGAGTTGATAATGCACCGATTCTGATATCAATTCTACTTTCACAGCAGCAGACTATGATTGTTTTTGTAGTGGTTTGGTCTGAGTCTGTCATGATCTCCCAAGGTAGACACAAGTACTATGGTGGCTTTTCATGTGTCCTTGATTTTGCAGAATGTTCTGCTTTTCTATCATATTTTTATACTGTTGATTTATGCTTCTTATTATTCAGAAAATGCATGTTGTTGCAGTCCCTGTTGCTCTGTGTTTAAGTAGTAATGCTTTAATGACCATCAGGTAAGCTTGTCTGAGATTGTAAGATGCAAGTAAGCTGTAATAAGCATACTGTTAAAGAATTACCAACATTGAAAGCCTTTTTGTTGTTGGCATACAGAGAATATTTACAAAACTAGATAACGTATAAGCCTTGGGTATTGAAATGCATTTCATCGTATTTGTAATAAAGGACAGGATTACAGTATTTTCAGAAGCTTGTTACATTTGTTGGAGAATTGCAGTCATCTTTCCAGGCTTTACCCATAAACTAAACAGAATGCCAATCATGTGTGGTCCATAACCTGTGCAGTAATCCTTTAAGCAATTTATCTTGAGCTTGTTTCTTGTTTGCTGTTCATTTTTTACTTTGATCACATTTTCCCAATGAAACAAGTAGATGGTTGTCAGGAAGTAGGTCTTCTTTTGATAAGAAACATTTTTACAAGGAGGGTATCACAGAGATTGCTACTTTCAGCATGTTACTTGGTACTTTTATAAAGCTGAATATAAATTATAATTAGAACTGCAGTGCAAGGAGAAGTGGTTTGAGTTGAGTGCTGCTTGTTTTTTATACTTGATTTTGACTGGCATTCAGTAATGTATTTAAAAAGTAATTTATTTGTTCATGCCTCTCAGCCTTTTTGTTTCCATCTAGATATTAAGTAAGCTGTTATGTAGCCAATGCATTGAAATATTTTTTTTCTTCTACACTTCATTTTGTCTTGATTGGACTCTCATAATGATGGATGTTAAGTTGTCTATCTCGCCTTCATTCTTGCTGGATGGGTTCGGAGACGACCTCGGCTCCGACTCGGCCACTCTAAAAGCTCGAGAGTTGGTTCCACCAGCTCGAGGCTCCCTCTATATCCCACAATGCTAGGCGTGAGTTACCTCAGATCTCGTTTGCCGCTACAGCGATCGAGGTGTGTTTTCTACCGGCTCCAGGTTAGTGAAAGTTAGACTAGTTTAAATTCTTTAGACTTAGGCTAGCTTAGTGTATTTTTCTCCCTTTAGTGTAGTGGACTTATTATCCCTTCTACCTTTATCCAGCCCCCCCTTTTTCTAAAGAACTTATAGTTCTTTCCCTAAGGCCTTCGGGCCCTTCCTTCCCTATCCTTAGGGTGTGTATGTGTTTAATTAGGGAGTTTTTATTTAACTTACCTTTAGTTTAAATAAATTCCCTTTAAACCCTATCAGTGTAATCTGTGTGTGTGTGTTTTCTGTGTGTGATTACACTTCGGTTCCTTGAATATGTCCAAGGATACAAAGGTCTCAGGCTTCAAGAAGTGTGACTCGTGCTGTCAGAAAATGTCTCTGACAGACGGTCACACTTCTTGTGTGTATTGCCTGGGACCTTTACACCTGCAGGACTCTTGTGCTGTATGCCATGGCTTCAGCCCTAGAGTCCTGCAGGAGAGAAAAATAAACTCATTTTGAGGGGTTTAATTAAGCCTGAAGGTTCCCTTTCTGTGTCATCGGGGAAACCTTCTAAGGCTTCTAAGACCTCGGCTCCAGCTTCAGAGTCGAGGCCTAAGGCTTCAAGTACTGCTTCATCGGCTCCGGCTGGAGCCGGCGAGTCTTTGACTGCAGTATCCGTGGTTTCTCGGCCGGAGCCGAGGCATTAGAGATTCTGGGTCGGCTCCGATCAGACCATCGGAGCCGACATCTAGAAAGAGATCGAGGTCACCGCCCCTTGGCTCCGTTCATTCGCTCCAGCGCTCGCCTGCTGTCTGAACGGAGCCATAGATCTCACTCCTCCAGGTCATCTAGGCGCTCAGATCACGACCTCCAGAGGGTAGTAAGTAGACTTTTGAAGTCCGAGGCACTGGCCCAAATGCTCCAGAGTCCGACTCATCAGTCGATGCCTCAACTTGTTCCAATAAATATTCCTCCTCCGACTCCTTTGAGCTCGAGCCGGGCGCCTCGGGCCGAGACTGTGGTAGCGCCGGAGCCGATACATTTGTCTTCGGCTCCGTCCCGATTTCTTCTTTTGAAGAATCTCGGCGCCGGCTTCCTCGTCGGCTCCGAGGGTGAGTGGCATCGGACCCTTGTCCGACCCCCTCTCCTCTCAGTGCTTGGCTGGTGAGTTCGGCTCTGACATCGGCCTCGGAGCCATCTCTGTCAGTGCCGAGGGAGGTTCTCAGCTTCGGAGCGGGACCTCTGGCTCTGCCTGACAGGGGTGCATTCGAGGTCATGCGGAGTGTGTTGGAACCTTGTTCGACTCCACAGTTGGCTCCGTCCTCCCACTCCGGTGCCTTTGGTTATGTCGACTCACCTCATCCCAGACCGCAGAGAGCAAGCTCCTCAAGAATCCCCTGTGGGATCTCATCCTCTTCCGAGGCCTCTCCTGAATTGGCAGGGGAGCCCCTAGGAAGAGAAAGTGTAAGAGGAAGCACATAGACTCACCTGAGTCTGTCACCTCTGACACAGATTTAGAGGATTCCGAGGGTTCCCCACGTTCCCCTTCTGAAGCTGTCTCTTTCGCAGACATTCTAGAGATCCTGAAACAGAGGGGAAATTGGCCAGCCCTTAACCCTTCGGAGGATGAATCTGTGTATCTTGAGGCGCTTGGCTCTCGCCCTTCCACCTCCTGGGTGTCCCCCTTGATCCCTCATGCAGGTGGTTGCAAGAAGGCCTGGACGGCTCCTGATTCAGTGGAGCGTACCCGCAGGAGACCCTCCAAATTTATAACAGCACCAACTGACAAGCAATTTCTCACAAAAGGTGTTTCTGTGGATGCTATGGTGGTAGCTGCTGCCACCAAGAAGGAACTAGCTGATCCTTCAGTGCCTGTTCATCCCGTAACATAGAATCTAGGTCTATGGACAGGTACGGAAGCGGATGTTCTCGCCAGCGACCTTTGCTATGCATTCGCTGAACTACCTATGCCATTTTACTGCCTTCAAAGAGACTTGATCAAAGAAGCGGTGACATGTTGAAGGATCCTACGGCTGCAGGTTCTCAAGACAAGATGAACACTCAGCTGGCTACCCTGAACTCCATAGCTAACTCCTCCATGCGCCCCCTTTCTTATGCGGCTGATGGAGCGAGCAGGGCCGCAGGGACAGGTGTGGCCTTACGCAGGCACGCCTGGATGCGGCTATGCAACTTTGGACCCTTCAAAACGCCTTTCACTAATTCCCGCTTGATGGATCATCTCTTTTGGTCCTCAAGTGAAAGAAACCTTGACTAGGTGCGAGACAGATGGCAAGACTCTTTCTGCCGCCGGAGTCCGTTTTCTACTCCTTCTAGGCCTTACCCCAAAGGCCAGAAAAGTGGGAAAATGTGGTTCCAAACAATCTCAAGGGACTTCGCCTGACGACAAAGTCAGTTCCCGCCAGAGGCAGAGGGGAACAACAATGGTAGATGTCGCCCTAGAGGCAGGGGGGGGTCCGCAGAACCAGGGCAATCGGGAAGTCTTCTCTGATAAGCCCTTTCAGCATCCCTGAGGTGTTACTGCCCACCTTCGGAGGCAGTCGGGAAGATTGTCACTGTACCCAGAAGCCTGGCTATCCCTGACTCAAGACAAATGGGTACAGTCCATCATTTCAAGGCTATTCCATTCCCTTCGATTCCAAACCAATCAAAAAAATCCCTTCCAGATGTTCCACCCGCTCAAAGGGATCTTGCAGCTTTGGAAATTTCAAAGCTGCTTGCAAAAAGAGCAATTCAGCCAGTTCCAGCAGACCAGCAAGGATCCGGAATCTACTCCAGGTTCTTTTTAGTTCCAAAGAAAACAGGGGACTGGAGACCAATTTTGGATCTCAGTATCTTGAACAAGTCAGTCAAGAAAACAAGATTTCAGATGGTCACGCTGCAGTCCATCCTTCCCCTTTTGGGAAAGGAAACTGGATGTGCTCTATAGACCTTCAGGATGCGTACTATCACATAAAATGAACAGACGCTCCAGAAGATTCCTCCGCTTCAGGCTGGGAACCAGTCATTTTCAATTCAGGGCCCTGCCCTTTGGTCTCACCACTGCCCCGGTGTTTACCAAATGCATGGCAGTGGTAGCTTCTCACCTGAGACGCCAAGGATTCCAGGTGTTTCCATATTTGGACGACTGGCTCCTCACAGCTCCCACCAAGCATCTTCTCCTAATGGCCAGGGACTACACCTTTCGCATTTGTCAAAAGTTAGGCATTTCAATAAATTGCGAAAAGTCTGTTTTGTCGCCTTGTCGTACTATTACCTTCATAGGCTAAATCTAGACACAGTCAACATGTCTGAGACTAACACATCAGAGAATAGCAGACATACACAAACTGGTCTCACTCCTCTTCAGCAGCAACAGAGTCAAAGCCAGGTTAGTGCTGAAAGTGTTGGGGATTATGGCGGCTGCCATACCTCTGCTTCCATTAGCCAGGTTCCACATGCGAATCCTTCAATGGATGCTCTTCACGCAATGGTCATACCAGCAACTTCCGATGTCCCACACCATTATGATTACGCAGACATGCAGGAATCATCTTCTGTGGTGGATGTCTTCCCCTCAGCTCTTATTGGGAAGACCCTTTGTCCCTTCCTCCGGGTTGCTACTCTGACAACGGATGCCTCCCTGATCGGGTGGGGGGGGGCATTATCAGGGCAGAACTGTCCAGGGCACATGGCAACCACACGAATGCCACTTGCACATAAATGTTCTAGAGATGAGAGCAGTGCTTTTAGCGTTGCAAGCCCTTCAAGACTCTCTTCCCTTGGGAACGATAGCAATCCAGACGGACAATATGTCTGTAGTGTGGTATATCAACAAACAAGGCAGAACCAGGTCCTACCCCCTGTGTCGAGAAGCACTCAGACTGTGGCAATGGGTGATTTCTTCTCAGCGGTTTCTGATAGCAACGCACATCCCCGGGAAGTCCAATCAAATCGCGGACAAGTTGAGCAGAGCTATCCTCATGCCTCACGAGTGGTCTCTGAAAGACTCTGTTGTGAGAGAAATTTTTCTCAAGTGGGGTCAGCCTTGCTGCGACCTTTTTGCTACTCCCCAAAACAGCAAGTGCAGAGATTTTTTCACCCTATTCCCTACCAGGTCAGCCCAGCAGAGACGCCTAGTCCAAGTTTGGCCCCGGGACTTCTGTATGCATTTCCTCCTTCCCACTAATCTCTCAAGTGATACAGGAAGCTATCGCTCAGAAGGCCTCGTTGATCCTCATTGCTCCTTACTGGCCTCGACAGGTTTGGTTCCCCTTTCTACATCAATTTCTGTTGGAGCGACCTTGGCATCTGGACCTAGTTCCAGATCTTTTGATCCATCAGTCGGGTCAGTTTCATCGCTCCCTTCCCTCTCTGAACCTCACTGCTTGGCTCCTCCAATTCCAACCTTAGCCAGGCTTCCTCAAATATCTCACTCTGTCCGAGATATTTTGATAGCTTCCCATAAATCTTCCACTAGAAAGATTTATTTGAGTAAGTGGAAACGTTTCCTATTGGGCTCAAGGAAGGGACATAGATCCTTTCACTGCTTCCATCCATATGGTCCTTGATTTTCTAGCTGAACTCTTCCATGCAGGTTCATCTTCTTCTACTCTTAAAGTTCAATTGGCAGCTATTTCTAACTTTCATGTGGGCATTTCAGAGTCTGCCATCATGTCCCACAAGCTTTGCAAAGCCTTTTTGAAGGGAGTTTTTCTACTCAGACCTCCGATAAGAAATCCTCCTCCTCCTTGGGACCTAAATTTAGTTCTCAGTTCTTTGATTCTCTCCCCTTTCGAACCTGCAGCCTCCTGTTCTTTAAAATTGCTATCATGGAAGACTCTCTTTCTGGTAGCTATTACTTCAGCTAGAAGAGTTTCAGAACTTCATGCACTCAGCTGTCGACCTCCTTATCTGTTGTTCCATAAGGACAGGGTATCTTTACGAACCAACCCGTCTTCTTTACCTAAGATTGCCTCGGCGTCTAACCTAAACCAAAGCATTGACCTCCCGGTGTTTTTTCCAGAATATTCTAACAGGTCTGAATAAAAATTGCATTGGCTAGATGTTCATCGTCAGTTAAGGTACTATTTGGATAGAACCAAACAATTCAGAAAATCTGACCAGCTGTTTGTCTCTTATGCAGAAGGCAGAAAGGGACTTTCAGTTTCAAAGGTATCATTATCCAGATGGCTAACATCTCTGATTTCCCTTGTTTATGAAATTAGACACCAAAAGCTGCCTAACAAACCTAAAGCCCATTCTACCAGAGCTTTGGCTACTTCTATAGCCTTCCAAGACAGACTGCCTATTGACACCATTTGTGCAGCGGCTACTTGGGCTACTCCTCACACTTTCATTTCTCATTATAAGTTGGATTTAGCCTCTAGGCATAGAGCTAACTTTGGTTCCACTGTTCTCAAGAGTCTGTTCCGTTAGGCCACCCGGGACAAGGTGCTAGGGACGCAGTCCCATCCAGCAAGAATGAAGGCGAGATAGACAACTTAACATATAGAAGTTATGTTCTTACCATAACGTTCCATGTTAGTTGTCTTCTCGCCTTCTTCTTCCCACCCTCCTTCCCCCTGGCCTGGACAGACCTAGAGGAGTTTGATTGTGACCTCTCTTTCTACCACCTCTTTACTTTAGGTATATGCTGCTGTGCATATTTTCCTGGATCAGGATGTAGGTCACCCTTCTCTTCTCCCTGGTTTATAGAGGTGGACTTTGTTTATAGTTATTCTATTGCTATTATAAGCTGGGCCTAGCTTACAAACGAGATCTGAGGTAACTCACGCCTAGCATTGTGGGATATAGAGGGAGCCTCGAGCCGGTGGAACCAACTCTCGAGCTTTTAGAGTGGAGCCGAGGTCGGCTCCGAACCCATCCAGCAAGAAGAAGGCGAGAAGAAGACAACTAACATGGAACGTTATGGTAAGAACATAACTTCTATTTTGGCGCAGTCCCAGTTTTTGTGGTTTTTAGCATAGCTCCGCCTCTTTCTAGTTGGGCACACCTTTTACCATTGGCCCCACCCATTCAACTGTCTCCTGCAGCCCCCCTTTGATTTGAAGTCACCAGCTGCCACTGCGTGCAGGTAATATTGTTGACAAAATTGAAATGAGGTGGATAGCTAAATTACAAGCTAGACTAATCATCAGGCTGGAATAATAACTTATCTCTTAAACCGGCCCTTAAAGGGCGGAGACTTTGTAAAAGATAGTGAATGCCCTCTAGTATATGAATGAGGAGACGGTAGATTTATCATGATTGAACTAAGCTTAACAGGTGTGTCCATGAGACACACACACACACACACACACACACACACACACACACACACACACACACACACACATATAATACACACACACACACACACACACACACACACACACACATATACACACACACACACACACACACACATATATATATATATATATATATAGCGAGAGAGAGAGAGAGAGAGATAAATATGGATATATAGATAGTTATGCATATACATATATATATATATATAGAGAGAGAGAGAGAGAGAGAAAGAAAAGTAGATATATACATGGATATATGAGATTCTTCTTTGTCAATATTAAGAAAATTTAGTGCAGTTCATTGTAGGTGTTTCGTAGTTGAGTTAAGATATTCTTCAGATATGATTTCATTTTATAGCTTAATCAGGGTTGGTACATGGACAAAGCCAGTTCACTTTGAAATACTCTTTGATGCTCTTTTTGAAGAGACTCATGGAGGATTGAAGGGTTATATAGTTTGGCAGAGAATTCCAGGCTTTGCCAACAAAGTTGGCAAACAGGGATTCACCAGCTGAGTTATTAGCTGTGTAGGTTTGTACAAATAGTTTGTTGGCAGATCGTAGTGACATCAAGTTGTTGTATGGCTTTATAATATTTATGAGTGAGGGGGTAACCTCAGGGTGGTAAAGAATTTTGTGGGCTATTAAGAGTTGATTTAGTTGAATTAAGCTGGGAAGTTCTAGACACTCTAGTTGTTTCAGGTTCTGGCAGTGATTGGTTCTATAGGTGAAGCCAGTGGCGAATATGGCAATATGGTTGTAGCTATGGGAGAGCTTATTCAGTTCAGATTTATTAAGGATTGAGAGTACAGGAGAGGCATAAATAAGAGTAGAGAGTAGGTGTGACCAGGTGATAGCAATTCTAGCCAGTGGGGTTAAAATGACTTGTTTCTATACAGAGATCCAAGCTTCTTATTGATGGTCTGTATGGTTTTGTTGACCTGTAGATCGAATTTAAGATTATTATCTATAATAACCCAGAGAAGCTTCATATGGGTATCTGGGGAGATAGTGGTACCATTGTTGGATGCAACAGTGAATGAAAATGGGGTGGATCTACTAGTGGGGGTGAAGAGCAGAAGTTTAGTTTTATTGGTGTTCAGCAGTAGACGTTGGTTGGAGAGCCAGTTTTAATAGTGTTAAATGTGTTTTGGGTTAAGATTTGCAGGTCGGATGGGGAGGTGGCTGAGCAGATGGAACCATCTGCGTACTGAATGCAGTTAGCTTTAGGGATAGCAGTGTGAAGGTTATTGATGAAACTAGAGAAGAGTAGTGGTCCTAGTATGGAGCCTTGAGGGACACCAAGTGTGAGAGGTAATTGGCTGGATAATTAGCCCTGTCATAATACAGCTTGTTGTCTGCCAGTCAGATAGGACTGGAACCACTGGATTGTGTGCTTGTTCAGAGAAATTGACTTTAGAGAGAGAATGAGGACTTCATGGTTGACCATATCAAAGGCTTTTGATAGGTCAAGAAAGAGGGCAGAGGATATCCTATTGTCATTCCTGTTTTGGTTTGTGGTATTAGTAAAGGAAAGGAGGGCAGAGGTGGTGCTGTGATGTGGCCTGAAGCCATGCTGGGAGTTGAACAGTATGTCATTCTGTGTAAGGCATTGCATTAGTTGCTTGTGTACACATTTCTCCATTATTTTGGCTAGTGGGGAAAGAATGGCAATGAGTCTATAGTTGAATAACTCTGTGGAACTTCCGCCTTTATGGAGTGGGATGATGTGGGATATTTTCCATTGGGAGAGGATAGCACCTTCGGATAAGGTTCTGTTGATCAGTATAGATATGGGGTATGCAATGGCTTCTGCATCTATTTGTAGGTACTCTGCAGGTAGGAGGTCGGCAGAGAGGGTAGTAGGTTTTAGTTTTTTTTAACAGTGTTTTGATAAAAGTGGTGGAAAACGGATTGGAAGCGAAATTGGGGATGGTTACTGGGCAGATTGGAGCTGGGGTTGAAATTTGTGGGGGTTAGTTGATTTGCTATGGATTGGATTGTTTCAGTGAAAAAGTTATTATAGGTGCCAGCTATGGCCTCTGGGGAATTATGGGTGAGGTTTGCAGGGGTTGGGGTGGTAGACTGACCTGGATGAAGAAGCTGATTTAAGCCTGCTCAGAACTTTTGAGGGTTGTTTTGATGTTTATTTAGGAGGTTTTGGTAGTAGTTTTTTTCATCTAGTAGGATAGATTTTTTTTGTTTCATTCCTAAGTTGGCGGTATTTTAAATGGTCAAGTGGGGCTTTAGTTGATTGTCAGCTGGCCCAGGCTCTGTTTCTAGTTTTGATTTTTGACTTGGTATCCTTTGTGAGCCATGGTGCTGGGTTTGATTTAGTTTTTATAGTACATGCTGGAGCTTGGGAATCAAGAATACTTAGGAATTTAGTGTTAAAATATGCTATGGCCTCGTATAATGATAGATTTTTTAGTTTTGACCAGTCAACTACTTTTAATTTGTTTAAGAAAATAGCAGGGTTGAAGTTCTTTTTCCTGTTTCTAAGTGTTTTGCATTTGGTCTGGTGGGGAGGTGCCTGCCTTGTGTTTTATGACATATGTTAGTAGATGATCTCTAAGGTCATCAGGGCGAGTCCTGGCTGTGTATAGTTGAGGTTGGTTATTGACTAAAGTCCAGTCTAGGATACTTTCCCTATTGGTTGGTTTATTGGTAGGAATATCTCCTGTATGCTTATTATCATGTTTAAAGGTTAGAAAGTTGAAATGTAAAACTGTGAAATATAGTGCACTACTCTTGTTTGCTAAACAGTACTTAAGGTGGATGAGTGTAGCCAAATAGTACTGTACCTAACTAATTCAACCATCAAGAAATCCTTATCTCTCTCTCTCTCTCTCTCTCTCTCTCTCTCTCTCTCTCTCTCTCTCTCTCTCTCTCTCCCTCCCTCCCTCCCAGTGAAACAAGCACATTTTCCTTATGCAGCAGCAGCAGTCAGACTTATCATATCACACTACCTACATAACTTACACATCTGAATTTCACCTGCAGTTAGCAAAAAGTACACAAGCAACAAATAAAGTTAAATCTATGTAAAGCAATATGCAAATAAACTAATTTAAGTCTAGTTTGCATTGTTTTGTAGTGTTGAATCTGCTGGAAGGATATCCCCACCCCCACTCATTCACCCACACTCATAGGTCTTTTTACTGCTGAAGGTGAAGCAACATTAACACCAGCATATTTCACTCTTATCAGTGTAACATATCCCTGGAAAGACATTGAAAAGCCCATAAATATAAAATTACATGCTATGACCCTAGCCACACCCACATTTCATGCACAACTTACTTTCTTTTATTTAGCCAAACGTATCTGCTCTCCCTTACATCCACCCTCTTGAACTCACATGCCTACTACTATACTTTTTTGCATCTTACTCTACTCTGCCATCACAATGCAATCACCACCTCAAACTATTTTAAATTAACTCCAGGCTTACCACCTTCTCTTCTGCTATACACACAAGCTAGCATTGCACCATAATTTTACTACTGACCAATCACATCAACTCCACCCATCCTTAGCACAAACCGCAAGGTAAAACACCTAACCACATTATCAAAGCCCACTCTGAAGTCAAAACATTCCAACCTTACGTTCAGCTGCACACAAATCACATGATAACAATCTTTATTTACATCTGTACTACATTCAAATGCACAAATTCCACTTTTACTATTTTAAACTCACAATCACAGTCGACATGCTCCTCCTAACTTGCCCAGCCTCTTAACTCTTAATTCCCAACCTCACTACAGCTATATCTTTGCATACCTCCACACACCAACACACAACAACCTCCTCTAACCCTCTCACCAATGAACAACACAGCTTCTCACATATCTCCTCCCAGCTTTTCCCCTATACCCTCCCATTCTATTCAAGCCACAAACTGGCCTCCTCACCTCCTATGAAACCAAACTTGACACCAAGTACTCTCACCTAGGAATAAAAAACACTTCCCATGGTACGCATTCCTCATTACCTATCTATTCAAATGTGGAGACATACATCCTAACCCTGGCCCACCCTCTAATCCTAACCACAAGAGTAACCCCAAAGACTTAAACATACTTACACTTAACCATAGAAGTATATGTAATAAAATAGCCCCACTGAATGCCTGGATTGATCAAAATAAACCTGACATACTAGCCCTTACTGAAACATGGCTACATCCCAATATAAAAGACTCAGAAATAATACCGCCAAACTTTGCAATAACCAGAAGAGATAGATCTAAAAAAGGGGGGATGGATAGCACTTCTATATCCCTCTATACTCAACATCACACCCTATACCAGTAATATACCCATCTTTTCCAATGCTGAGGTACTAATCTCCTTTTTGCACCTTAATATATCAAAAATAATTTGCATAATAGTAATATATTTCCCACCAGGTAACAATATACTAGCGTTGGAAAATATTTTATCGTGGACATCCCCAACAACAAACCTTGAAACAATAATTTTAGGAGACGTAAATATAGATTGGCAAACCATAGCTTCCGACTCCCCCACAGATAGTATAAATCTGTATGTTTTTTCTCAGCTTATCAATGCTCCAACAATATACAGCAAAGATCTTGCCTGCCAATCCACCTTAGACTGGATTCAAGTATCCCACCCTGCTAATTACCCCTCTTCTGGTACACTGCCTAGCTCCCTGAGCAATCATCTACCAGCTCACTCCCTTAGAACAAACTCCCAACAACTAAGAGTACACACTATAAAATCAGTTAGGAACTCATTTAATTTTTGTCAGCATAAATTCAACAATCTCCTACAGGAAATAGACTGGACACCCCTTAAACAGCTACCCCGTAATGATGCTGCACTATACTTTAATAACACTTTCCTTCACATACTTAATACACCAGCTCCCATTCGTATGAAAAGAATCAAAAAGAACTCAGCACCATGGCTCTCTAAGGAATGTAAACACCTGATGAAGCAAAGGGATCTAGCCTGGTCAACCTGGAAACAAAACAAAAATGAACAAAATCATGTTAATTTCAAAACACTGTGTAACAAAGTGACAAAACTAATCAACACAGATAAGAAGTCATATTATTCCCAGCATAAAATCAACCCCAGTAAATTTTGGCACTCCATATTTTCTCTACTTAACCCTGAACGAAATGGAGAGCACACCCTATCCCCTGATACCTCTCCTTCACAAATAGCCGAAAACTTAAACAAGCACTTCATAAAATCAGTTTCAGACCTAGTAATACCCCTAATGCTGGACCCCCCCCCCCACCCTTCATCCTATTCAGACACCGACCCCAGGCCATCAACTACTTCTAACCCTGTCATTACTAACCTCCTACTCAACAAAATGTCATACAAACCCCATTCTCATTTCATCCCATACCCACTGACACCATTAAGAAACTGCTACAAAAACTAAAACCATGTTCTACTTCAGCAGACAATCTCCCCATACTACCTCAAACTGGCTGCTAACTCAGTTGCCTACCCAATCAGTATCCTTTTAAATAGGTCTTTATCCGAATCAGAAGTACCTACCATATGGAAACAATCTTACATCACCACAATCCACAAAGGAGGCAACACTTTCTGTCCTATATCCATCTTGTCACCCATATCCAAAATTCTCGAGAGAGAAAAATCCATCAGCAGGTAATGCAATATCTATTGCAAAACAATCTTTTAACCAAAACCCAACATGGCTACCGACCTAACCTCAGCACAGCTACAGCCCTATTATCTTTTACAGACACTGAACAAGGCCAGAGATGCAGGATGCTATATAGCCTCAGTATTCCTTGATCTATCCAAGGCTTTTGACACAGTGTTTCACCCATTACTTTTGAACACACTGTCTAACTTAGGCTTCTCACATAACACAGTAAAATGGTTTCAGTGCTACCTCAAGGATCATAAACAAGCGGTGAAATGGTCCAACAAACTCTCACCCTTTCTCCACAACCCTACTGGAGTCCCCCAAGGCTCCATCCTTGGAGCCCTACTCTTCAACATTTTCACAACCTTCACACTGCCTCTCACCCTGGGAACCTCATTCAATATGCTGATGATTCCACCATAATCTGCACTGCTCAATCACTACCAGAACTACTCTCAAAAACTCAACAGTTCTTTACAGCAGCTGAATCCTGGCTAAGAAATGCCCAACTCTTTCTTAATCCAAAGAAGACAAAACTTGTTACTGATCATTTTAACATCTTGCATCTGACAGCACTGTCATAGAAATAGTGCAGGAAACCAAACTTGTAGGTGTTATCATTGACAATAAACTTTCATTTGACCCCCATATACAGCAAAATATAAAGAAAACTCATCAAAAACTGGGACTCTCCTATAGAAACAAACATTTTTTTTTACTGCAGCAACCAAAACTACCCTTGCAAAAACATTTTTTTCCCTTTGTTCTGTATGGTGCCCCTATCTTGACTAACTTACAAAATGCAACCCTATGCAAGTTGGAACAGTGCTACAACAAAGTTGCAAAGTTTGCCACAAACTCTAAATATCACACACACCACTGTAAACTGGTGCAGCGGTTAGTATTGTCGCCTCACAGCAAGAGGTTCTTCGGTTTGATTCTTGGCTGTAGTGCCTTCTGTGTGGAGTCTGCATGTCCTCCCTCGGTCAAGTGACATTTAAAGACATGCAGGTAGGTGTGTGCGTGAATGGGTGTGCCTTCATTGAAGGTTGGGCATCGGGCTGGCACCTCAGCACCATAAAACTCTACTGCCCGTCATAAGCGAACCGGAGTACTCTTAA
Organism: Protopterus annectens; assembly: GCF_019279795.1. NCBI lineage: Eukaryota > Metazoa > Chordata > Ceratodontiformes > Protopteridae > Protopterus > Protopterus annectens. The sequence continues at coordinate 1,127,906,768 of NC_056726.1, forward strand.
ATGGGAAAAGCCAAAAGACATTACTTTTTACCACTGTAAACCACTACTAGAATTAAACTGGCTTGAGCTACCCAACCAACTTGCCTTTATTCAGCTATCCACCTTGCACAACCTTATTTTCAAGCCTACTGCCTGCCCTGCACTTGCCAATCTAGTCGCACCTTACATACCAAATCAATCCCTACGATCAGAAGACAAAAATCTCTTAGCTATCTCAAAACCAACCTGGTCACTCTCTGCATTCATACTCTGTCTCTATACATTGGAATTCACTACCTCTAGCTACCAGGTTTATTCCTGGCCTAACCCATTTCAAAGCCTCTTTAAAAAATCATCTCAAAAATACACGAGTCTGCTTCTGCATAAAGCCTGCTTAATGCTCAGGTCTTCCTCTCCTCTCACATTTCAATCTCTCACAGACTGCAAGATCCTAAAGCTCTTCTAACTCCTTTGCTTCTATACCATATCCTTAAGCTGCTGCTCAGGCTTTATTGCTTCTATTCTTTTTAACTCTCTCTCGCTATATGTCTGCATCACTAACTTTATGGCTGCTATTTCTACATCATGTATGATGAGAGTGACTATTATCGTCTGTAATGTTTTAACTGTATAGAACTGTTTAGATGTAGAGTAATATAATACAACATCTTGTAGCAGTTTGTTCTTTCAACTTATTTTTTGTATAGTATTTCTAATGTAATCTTCATTGTATTGGATTATACTGTATTTGTATTGTACTGTATGTGGAGCTTTTCTCCCCGGGCCTCTGCTGAAAACGGGGTCTGTAGACCCAGTCAGACCACCCCAGTAAACAAATGTCAAATAAATAAATAAATTTAACTCATTTAAGGTGGATGCTTCCATTATTTTTTTATTTTTTATTTTTTGCCTTTATATTATACTTTGTTTTATTTTAATTTTTGATTTACCTCAAAGTTTTTTCTTCTTGTAGTTTTAAAAGTTCTTTGTTAATGTCAGTTTGAAAGGAATTCCTTTTCCATTCTTTGATTGAAAAGGAATCCAGTCCTGCTGATTAGTATAAGAATCAGAGAAACAGGATTTCATATTTAACTGCATTATTATTTAAAACTTATTCACTCCAATGGAGCTCAGGATGTTTGCACTGTAACTTGCAATGGGCAGAGCCTAAGCCTTTTGAAAGAATCAAATTATGTCCTTGCATCTCAAACAAATGTTCATTGTTTCTGGAACCATATGGGTTATGAAAGTATAAATGCAAACTCTTCTGCACAAACTATTTTTATAGTGGTAGTATTCTTTACGTTGTAGGTCATAAACTGAATTTTATAAGTCACAGTGAACACAGTAACTATTATGTTCATAATATTTTGTAAGCACCTTACAACATTTCAGCAACCACACAAGTTAGACAAACTGTCAACATACCTCTCAACTGTCTAGATTTTCACAGAATGTCCAGATTTTTGGATCATTTTTGATCTGTTCCTCATAAAATTTGTGGTTTTCTGGCAAATCCCTGGAATGATCTGAGGACTGAAGTCATAAAATAAGGACATACATTTGAGTTTCAGACTTGAAATTGTTTAGAAAATGTAGGTTAAAAGAAATCCTGTTATTCTAGCAACTTGCTAAGTTTATAAGAGCAATATTTAAAATATGTCCCTATTTTTGGGCCTTTGCCCCCCCCCCCCCCATTTTGTAGGGCTTTGTCCAAATTTCTTGCTCTAAGAGGTTGACAGGTATGACTGTCAGCAGCATTTTATTCATCTAACTGAGAGCTTTTATATGAGGCTAAGGGGTTCTGTCTGTGTTACTTGGTTGTTGAGATAGTTATACAAATGTGAAAATTATATGTATATAAATTAATAAAACAACAGTTAATATCTCTTTACATTCACTAGACAGAGGTCAAGTATTAATACAGTTTGAGTGGTGTTTTTAGTCATTATTTTTATGTGTAATGGCAATCTGAGCTGGTTTTCCCTCAGTGCAGCCTGCGTGTGATTCATAGAGGCCAGTTGTAGTTATACATGGAAGCCTTCTTCAGTGAACACATGCAAATGAAAGAATAATGAGATTTAAATGAGAAATTATGTAGAACTTCTTATTCTAATAAGGCCTCTTTCTAAGTATTTGCAATTCATAGTCATTTTCTGATGCATTTCTGTGCTGCGTGCAGAGGTGTCATAAAAGGCAAAATCACACCTTTTCCATCTACTTTGCCTTTGGTGTAGATATTTGCTGTTGCTGTCATTCTAGGCATATCTTGGTGTGGTATGCTTTTCTTGGCCATACCTAAACTGCCTGTGCCCAGCAACACTCCCCAACCAAAAAGGTGAAGATGTATATAAAGAGTAAGGTATTACAACTGTGATATCAACAAATTCTTCTAACTAGATTTAGCATGGGCACGAATATTGTAACGGCTTTACCAAGTACATAGGGCCCACAGACAGGAAATATGATATGTGGACTTCCTATTGATATATACTGTGTAAATTAAAATGCTTTTCCCCAAATTATACTGTGTGTACAGTGAAGGAAATGTGCAAGGCCAAACAGCAGTTTTCAAAATAATATGGCTTGCTTGCAAGAACAGTTATTTTTTGTACATGTTCAGCTTACTGGAAATGCATCCTGTTATACAAAAAAAGGAAGTTGACTTTCTTGGCTTTCAGATGCAGAAATAAATAAATAAAATACAGACAGGTCAAGTGACGCAAAGATGATGTGGAGAGACTTTTGTGAACTCTTCAGATACAGCGAGAACCAAAAAAGGGCATGAAATAACCATGTACTTTTTCATGACACAGACAGAAACCAGAAGAACAAGTCACAAGGACATTAAAAATAACATTGGTTAAAAAGAGTATATAAACTGGACAGTATGTTTCATTTGGGGGTTACGTCTTAGACTAAGTGTGCCTTAGTCTATTCATCTGTCTAGCTGTGTTATAATAGAATTGAAATAGCTCTGACAGAATTAACTGTTTGGCAAGAATTTGTTCTGAGACAAAGTATAACAGATACAGTAGTATGGAGTTTGTCTGGTCTACTTTTGGACATTTTCTTCAGTGATGACATTTCTTCAGAGGCAAAATAAAGACCTCTGCTTGACATTTCTTCAGAAAAGAACATTTCTTCAGTGGATATCTTTCTTCACCTTTACCTGTGATTATTCAGTAACCTTTACCTGTGATTATTCAGTATATATAGCCCGCTAGGGACTCACTGAGTATATTTCAGGCTTCTGCCTTGAGGATACTTCAACAGTTCCTCAACATACTTTTGGCATATGTGGATTATTATATTTATCTGTCAGTATCACCGCTGGACTAAGCCAGAACTGTGCATGCCTTCTGTAGGATGGCACATTTCCCTGATATGCTTGGCATGAGAGATTGCATCCATGTTGCCATTAGGGCCCCATCAGGACCATGAGGTTAGTAGTAACAAAATAGGAAGGGCTACCATTCCATCAACTGCCAGGTAATGTGTAATTCATGGAGGTGCATCCCCAATGTGTCAGTCCAGCATCTTGGCAGTGTCCATGATTCCGATATCTATTACACAGTTCTCTCTACCTCTTCTTCCTGCATGGTAGGATGCCCAGTGGTCACCTTACTGGAAGGCAGAGATTTTTACAACAGCTATATAATTGGGTATACATTGGTTAATGCTTTTTGCTAAACCATCCTTCACTTGTTTTCCGTACCTCTTTTTTCTTTTCTTTTCTTGAGTTTTCCAGGTGATGCTGATTATTCTCTTGAAATTTCATTAATAACCCATGTATGGAACCCAATGGGAGCTGCAAAAGAAAGGTACAACACTGACCTGTCCCAGACACCGCTTGTAATTGAGTGCATATTTTACCGGCTGAAAGACCATTTCTGTTGCTTGGATGAGTCTGGTGGTGCCTCTCAGTAGGACCCTGTTACTGATATGTATGATGCTTACTGTGTTATGTTCTGCATTATGTGCTGGTCTGGTTTTATACATAAGTTCACTTAATATTTATGTATAATTTAAATGCACTCCATAATGGCTATGTAGCCCCTAGTACAGTTCCTGCCATCACTGTTGATAGTGTTGGGAACAAGCAGGCAGCATGAGTAAGGGACCCCATGTGCCAGGCTCACACATGATATACAGCTGTGCAGGCAAGGAGGCAGCGTCAAGTTCACAACTCTGGGCCATTACATTCAGGTTAATGTTACCTTTATTATGAAAAACACATAGGGCAGGATTCACGAAGGCTTGCACGGAGTCTAAGAGTAGTGTAAGACTCCATGCAGCCCTCGCAATCCAGGAACAGCCCGAAATTCTGTGTAAGAGACCAGCTAAAACGTCTCTTACACAGAGTGGGTGTGGATATGCTAATCACGTCACTTGCAGCTGAAAGGCATGCAAATGAGGTAGATTAGCGATCCACGAAGCCCAAACCAGCCTGTGTAAGAGCCGTTTTAGCTGCAGAAATGTACTCAGTTGCCAACTGAGTACGTTTCAGCAAAAAACACAATGGAGCTATGTCAGCTCCAAATAAAGGGTGCATATGTGTCAGGCAGCATGCCAATGGCCAAATATGTGGCCATTGGCAAGGTACCCCAGTGCAAAATTGAGAAATAAATATTTACGCAGCGCAGCCCCGCGCAAATGGGCTGCGCTATATAAAACATAAAAATGAAGGTAATAAACCCACAAATGTAGGTTTTATGCAATACATGGATTTACAATGCAGGGACCAGCAGACCAAAGACAACATGGCCACCGTTTAGTGGTTGCTAAGGGGGGAAGCTGAGTCTAAGACATGTAACTAAGCATTAGTAGGCAATCTGATGTAAATGAGTGTTAGGATACTGAATCCCACTGTCACATAGCAAATGAGCACATTCTGAGTAGTGTAAGAGTTACACAAGGGGGAGGAACAGAGTAGGAGATAGGTGACATCACAGGGGGGAATGGCACAAAGAAATGCAGTTCATTGAAGGTCAGTGTTACATGACAGATGTCAGACACATATCATGGAAAGAGGAGTGCCACAAGATAAGCATAGGAAAGTCAAGAAATGGAAGGTGTACACTGTTGCTTACACCAAAGTTTCTTGCTGGGCATCATGTGCGTGCCATGAGGCGCGAGTAGGGCAGTGTGCATGTGTGTAAGGCAGACTGAGCATGTGGGAGCCTGTTGGCAGACATGTAAGACTGTTTGCGCTGGTGTGCATGCGTTTTAACCTGAATAACAAGATTCTAAACCGTGTAAGCATGTGTGCGCGCGTGTAAGCCACTGTGAGCATGTTTCTGCTGGTATGCACGTTGCTCCCCCCTGAGGAAACAGAAAGGAAAAAGGAAGCAACAGAATTAGTAGGAAGCTAGCAGGGAATACTGTTGGAGCTAGCAGGTGAAAACAATTAGAAGCAGGCAATTACACAGGCAGAATAGTAGCCCAGCCAAGCACTTAAAACTCTGCAAACAGCAGTGCAGGATGTTTCTCTCAAGAGACACTGCAAGACAGGAGTAAGCTATTAGAAGTGAAAACTGAAAAAGCTGAACTCAGAGCAGAAATGCTAGGGGCTGCCATAGCTGTCATAAGGAGACATAGGCGACTTGCTGAGGGTGGTGACAATGCAAATGGTGCCAGACAACCCACAGTGAGGAGACGGAGAAGAGTGGACAGGCCCAGGGTCACCTACCACAGGTTACATGAGCTGGAGATAGTAGAGCACTATAGAGTGGACAGAGACCTCCTGCAGCAAATTGTCGAGCTGTGCAGGCCACGCCGCACACACAGAACCAACAGAGGGGAACCCATCCCAATGGAAACCAAGGTATGTGTTGGCCTAAGAATACTAGCAACAGGTACCTTCCAGAGACCAACTGGTGATACGATGGGGATATCACAGGCATCAGCCTCCAGGGTACTGTACCAGTTCCTGGATGCCATGTGAGCACATGTCGGTGATCATGTATATTTCCCCAGTGCCCGTGAGGTATTGGCCAGCAATATGCGTCTCTTCCAGCAAATAGCGGAATACCCTGAGGTAGTGGGAGCAATAGACTGCACGCACATATGCATCAAAGCACCAGCCGGTGAGTGGGGTAGGGCCTACATAAACCGCAAGGGCTTCCCCTTCATCAACTGCCAGGTCGTGTGTGATGCCCAGGGCATAATAATGAATGTGTGTGCTGGCTGCCCTGGGAGCTACCATGATTCCCATATCTAGCATTTGATACAGCTGTACCAGACATTTGCCAATGGGGACATCCCACATGGACACCTAGTGGGGGATGCAGGTTATGCACAGGAGCCGTGGCTGATGACACCCATCAGAAACACACACACACACCTGAACAGGAATGCCATAATGAGGCACACGCACAAACACGTAATGTAATAGAGCGTGTGTTTGGGCTACCCAAGTCATGGTTCCAGTGTCTGGACACATCTGGTGGAACTTTGCAGTACTCACCAACTACATGTACCCAAATTGTCATGGTATGTGCTATGCTACATAATATGATCTTGCGGAAACAGCTGCAGCAGGACCAGCATAGGGCCGGGCCAAACAGCCCCCCACCATTGCCAAGGCCATCACAGGCAGAGCGTGACTCGGAGGAGGAACAACCTGAGCCTGCCCCAGTAGGCAGAAGGAGGTGTGCCCAATATGCCCTGGCCTTGGCAAAGAGGCAACGCATAGCACATACACTGGCTCAGTAGGAACCCTGGGAATGATACCCCTCTCTGACTCACTCATATAATAACAGGGATGCCTAAAATGACATAACCTGCTCTCAAACATGTACAGGGAGTGTAGTATGTGCATCCGACAGAGGCAGCCCTGCAGCACCACCTGAGGCGTGAATGCCATGTGTTAAGCAATGTAACAACATGTAGTATATGCAAACTTGATGACCCTGACTAACATCCTACCCTCACCAAGCATGATGCCACAATATGACGATGAGATGATCAATTGCAATAATTGGCTGAAGTATTGCTGTTAGTCAAAGGGGATCCAATGTGTACCAGCCTGGGATGACATGCTGAGCACGACATGATGCTCCACCTGCTAGGGGTGGCATGCACCTGTCAGTCCTGTCCTTATGGATACTGGCAAAGGCTGTTGTTACCCACAGCGTGCCTTGAATAGGTAAGGCTCAAAACACAAACCCACCTCCATAGGTATCACAAGGGATAAGAACCTAGATGTAATGCTACCCAATGCCAGAAGTCTAAACAGCAAGATGCATGCAGTCTAAACTCCCCCAGTATGGAGAATGTTGATATCTGTCCTGTAACAGAAAACTGGGCAAGGCTCACAACAGCACCCTAACACTACCAGGTTACACCTCATACTGTGCTGTACAGCCTCAAAACATGGAACAAGCTACAAAAGGAGGGTGACTAGCAATAATTGTCAAGGATAACCACACCCCCATGTTGGTACCACAACAAGAAGCAGCATGGACTAGCCATGGTCAAGTAACAGTGGCTAAAACTGCCTCCCAGTTTATAGCCTGCTACAGACTACCGTCCTAACACCAGGAACTGCACTTGGCCTATGGTGGAATACATGAATATATCAAGCCCTCCAAACCACATTATATTGGGTGACTGAAAATACCCAAACATAGACTGGGAGCATTATTCTAGCTCCAACACTGTAGGACAAAAGTTCCTAGAATCCATAAACCAAAATGCCCAGGAACAACGTACCACTCCCACAAGAGGGGTAAGCATACTGGATGTGATAATCAGCAACATGGGTACTGGATGGCAAGATGAGAAGTGTATCCCTCACTGGTAAGACCAGACCATAGAGTAATCACACCAGATATACACATCCTGACCACAGTCCCTGGCCAGAAAACCATAGTGAAAAACATGTGTAAAGCAAAAGTTGCACTCCTCCAAACTGATGTGGCATCCATTAAAGGCCCTGTGCAGGTGCAAAATATGGGCCACACCTCAGAACCTGTTATACAGGCATTCCATGAACACTGCCAGGAATGCATGGATTATGCAATCCCAAATAAAACCAAGACACAATGCCATACACACAGGCATCTGGCATGGTGGACCCCAGCCATTACCACACCATGCAAGAGAATGAGGAAGCTACTACATGATAGAGCAAACCTAAAAAGGGAAGTAATCACTGATCAGTAGTATGGCAATAACATATGTCCACTCATACAATCCACTAAGGCCAGCTACAACAAGTTGAATCTGTGAATCTTGAGGCAATGTTACACCTGCCCCATGTACACAGACAACCCTCACCTCCCCCCAAGAAATACAAATATATGTGAGAGATGCAACCATTTATCCAAACCGGAGGCTGAGCTCTCTCAACTCAGTACTGTCAAAACTAGTCAGAAGGAGAAGGTAACCACACACACCACAAACCCAGTCTCACATAGACCTATCACAACTGCAAACCAAAAACATAAACACAGAAAAACATTCCCGGAGGCTCTAATTACAAACACACCACATCAACAGAGGCCTCCAAAGCAGACACCCAGGCAACCACTACCTCCAAACATATCACATGCAACACATAGTACACAAAGCTGGTGTGCCAAACAGTCACAGGCCAGAAGGAGAAACAACATGCCTGATACAGTTGTAATAGGTGACTCCATAGTCAGACACACTGCTGTCCTGCTCACCAGACTGAACAAGGAAAGTGTACAGTAAGCTGCCTGTAGGCTGCTCCAATGCCACATAACACAAGTGCAGGTCACCCCAAAGCAAGTAGAAATATGATGCAGTCATTGTCCATGCTGGCATGAATGACCTCAGATGTACCTCCCCGGACTACATGAAAAGAGACATAGATGAGCTCTCCAATTATGTAGTCCAGGCCGGTATGACACTGACTGTGTGCAGCATCCTACCCTCCCCAAGAATGATGCCACAGTACAAACACAGAATGATCAGCTTTAACAAGTGACACAATTACTGGTGTCATTCCAAGGTGATCCAATGTCTGTCTGCTTGGGATGTCATGCTTGACAAGCCACGCTGCTGTGCCAGGGATGGCTTACACCTGTTACCCCTGGGCATCTGGATATTGAACAAGGCTCTTGCCACCTCCATAGAGGCTTTTGTAGGCAAGGCTGAAAAGACTAACCCACCTCCCTAGAAAACATAAGTGGAAAGAAACATAAGGGTAATGCTGCCCAATGCCAGACGTGTAAACCTCAATATGCATGCTCCCGAGGCCCTCCCCAGTATGGAGAACATCGATCTCTGTGCAGTGACAGAAACCTGCAGCAAGGCTCCTGACAGCACACCAGCACTACCAGGTTATACCTCATATCATGCGTTATGGACCCAAAACCTGGAACAAAACATAAAAGGAGGGGGAGTATCCATATTCAGCACAGACACCCACATGTCCAGGTAACTGACAATTCATGAAGCATCGGAGACCACCCATGTCCAACTAACCGTAGGCAAGACTGCTGTACAGTCTGTAGCATGCTACAGACCACACTCTCACACACAGGAACCCCACTCAGCTGTCCTGAAGACACTGGACAGTATGAATGTCTCACCAAATACCAAACAAGGTACTCACAAATTACCACATAGGTGGTAATCCATTATGTATGGAAGGAGTAATCAGGGACCTAGGGACACAAGTGGACAGTAACCTGTCATGTGACACTCACATTGCCAACGTGGCTAGGAAGACTGTCTATATTGGACACCGTATCATGAAAGGATTCACATCTACGTCAACAGAGGTCATTGTGCCCCTATACTGTTCTCTTATCAGACCCATAATCTAGTACAATGCCTCATTTGGGATGTACCTTACCCGACACCTGCAGCAGTTAGAAAGACCTCAAAGGTACCTCACCAAGAAGATAAAGGGTCTCAAATATATGTCATATGCTGCCTGGCTGTAGACACCCCAGCTGTATGCAGTCACATACTGCCTACGCAGAGGTGTTGTATGCCTGTTGTACAAAGCCATGTCCAACACAGGATTAATGGACATGCTCCACCCCAGAAAACCCAAATCCATCGGAGCTGTGAGAGTGACAGATGTCAACCTCAACACATAATGAAATAGGATGTGCTGGAGGGACAGATGCATAACCCAGAGGCTCCCTACACCCTGGAACGGAATCCCACTCCATGTTAGGCAGAGCCCCTCACTGACTCTCTTCAACAGGAATCTTGCCAAGTGGATGGATGATCGTAGATGTACACTGGGGGTCTTCACTGTGTCACGTCCAGACAGAGGCACAGTAAAGTAAATCATAAATGGCCATAATATTCCCATAGCAAGGGGTGGCGAAAGCCACACACACTCTGGCTAGGCTTATAAATGCCCTAGGCCGGATAGCCTAGTATGAACCTATGAACCTATGAAGATACAAATTGGACAGGACACTAAGGATAATCACAATGCTTTCTTAACTGATGGTAGGAACCTTGTTGGGAATTCACAGATATGCTCTGAATCACTCAAATATTACAAACAACATACCAAACACACACACATATTGCCAACATCCAACCTGACAGGTGCAGTGCAACCTCCCCCCCCCCCCATAATGCAAAATATCTATCCCAGCAGAGTGCTGGCCCCCTGATATTGCAGATGCTGAGGTAACAGCCAGCATCTACAAAGCAAAACACATCGCATCAATGGTATGAGATGGCGTCCTGCACTGAGTCCAACATGGACTCCAAGAAGAATGGAATGCCAAATAACATTACTGCTCAATGTCAGCCTTACCACAGGATATGTACCCAAAGAGCAGTGTACAACAACAGTGGTCCTTCTCCACAAAGGTGTTGATGAACAGGTGCTGCATGTTTTCACCTGTTGTGGGAGTGGTAACACGTTGTTCCATAGCAATGCAGTGACTACATGGTAGGAACCTTTCAGCTAGGGTGTTGTAGCTGCAATAATTCATCAGCATTCAGTATTACTTCAGCATTCTTGGTGAGGGTATGATGCCAACCAAGGTCAGGGTCATACCAGCCTGTGCCACATGCTCAGAGAGCCCTTCTATGCTCCCTATCATGTAATCCAGGGAGGTACATCACAGGTCAGCCATAGTGGCATGGACAATGACTGAGTCATATGTGTCCATGCCTCTGACATGGGCATTCTGTATGCTTGTGTTATGTGGTGGACCATAGTGCCCCATGGGCATATCACTGTGACCTTCACCTTGTCCAGCCTGGTGAGCGGGACCTCACTGTATCGGACAATAAAGGTACCTAACACAACTGTAGCAGGTGTGTTGTCTAGCCTTACAGGCTGTGACTGTTTGGCACACAGGATTTGTGTGCTATGTGTTGCACATGCTGTGTTCCGGCTTAACGTATGCCTGTGTGCCAGCTGCAGAGGTGTCTGCTGCTCAGGCAGGATGCTATTCTGAGGCTCCACAAATGCCCCAGTGTGTTCACGTGTTTGGATTGCTGTCAGTGTAGGTCTACATCAGACTGGTACTGTAGTCACTGTAGTATTTCATGCCACCTGACAGGTTATGGCAGTACTGGGTTCAGAGTGCTTAGTCCCCAGTTTGGCTATGTGGTTGCATCTCACACATGTGTTGTACGTCCATGTGTAGGGGAGAGGGTGACTGTGTACATGTGGCAGCTGTGACATTGCCACATGACTCGCATATTCCACAACTGTACCATAGAGGTGACTGACAAGTGACCTTTGCACATGCTAGCATAGTATTGTGATTACCATGGTGATTAACAGCACATAGGGCCAATGGGGAACAAGGTACAGAAGGTGAGTATGAGAGGGTGTAGGGCCTGTGATTAGTTAGCACTGGCATATATGACTGCTCACGTGGTCAAATGCCAGGTAAGTCATATGCAATGTGTCACAGGCAACGTACATGCGAATAGGACAAACAGTGACGTTCTGCCAAGTGAGACATGGACATACATATAGTAAGCTACGCAGATGTCACTAGGAATCCACAGAAGCTCTCTAAATCTGCATTGCAGGTGGAATCAGTGTTCCAGGGTAACTGCAAGCAAACATGCATGCAAACAAAGCTACAGTAAGCAGGGCTGCATGTAGTCCATTGTGCAACACACAAGCTGCACCACTTCCAGTAGGTAACAGTGCAAATATGCAGGCACTATACACATGTACATGGAAATACACAGGTCAGATGGCCAGGGTCCTGTCTCAGCGCACACAAGTGTACAGACCATGTACCGTCAGGATGTACAATAACCGGATGGAAACCCAGGTGCTCACACCTGCAGTAATACACATGTCAAATAACAGACACTGAGCCTTCACTCAGTGGTTCCATACTTAGTAGGATATATGCTACCTGTCCTGCCACCACAGTATCCCTGACATTTATGGGGACTCTACCTCCTGTGAATGTTAGTTTTGTGTGTTGGGACTGTCTAGCATGGTATGAGATGTGAGCTTGCAGTGCTAGGGTGCTCCTGTGTGTCCTGTACCAGTCGTGTAGTACTGCACACATATCAACATCCTCAAACATCCGCATTGCAGAGTCCAGGGTGGTCAACATGCCACTTTCAGTTTACATGTCCATCATTGCGTATCAATACTTTCATTACCTTATCCCCTGTGCTACTTATGTATGTGGCCTTCTGTTGACATCCTTACCACCAGTATGCAAACATGTGCAGATGATACACTATGGTACTTACCATGGGTGTAGACAACAGTACAAGACAATCATACCCTTACTGCATCAGGCATGCTGGGATATACCCACAATCATATCAGCACACAGTACTGTTAACAACATAATACTATTGCTACACATCTATATAGTCACCCTGTGCATCAGCAACATGTTAACCTCTACCTGCACGGATGTTACAGATTGCAGGAGGCGGCACAGTTTCATCATATGCACAGGGTGTGAACTTGGTATGCCTGAGTCTGCCACTGATACCACCAATTGACATGTATGTGTATGTGTGTTGGTGAGGGACAGCAGTACAAGGTGGGGCAATGTTGATGCAGTGTGTGCGTGTATGCGGTAGCCCTAGGTGTTGTCAATTCGCATGTGTGTATGGATGCACACAGTTCCACCTCATGGCTGCCATATAACAGTGTTTGTGGACAGCCACAGACTGTACCTGCCAGGTCATACAGATCAATGTCTCTGGCCACGGACACGGTACCTGTGCCTTGCAGGGGTGCTACGGACCGTATCCGGTACCAATCCAGACTGGGTACTGTCATCAGAAGCAGGTGTTCATTGACTGGACACAGATCCCTGTTGGGCCTGTCCAGAGCCATGTGCACCTGGTCTCCTGGGGCGGTCTGATGACAGCACAGACCCAGCATTGCTGGGGCTGCTGCTGGCACTATGCAGGTGGCCTCGGCCCTGTTGTCGTCTGCGACGACTGCCAGCTGCTGCTGTTGCTGGCATACGCCCACGTCGACGCCTCAACCGTCCACCATTGCCCTGGCTCATGGACATTTAGTTGTGGAACTGATCTAATATGTCCCCACAACGTCTGTCTATGACATCGGTGAAATTACGGATGGCAGCCGCAATGTCATGCATACTGTCAGACATGGCTGTGCGACATGCTGTCAGCTCCCTCAGACCCTGTCTGGTGTACCGTTCCATACGTGACTGTGCCTGCATGACAGCCCGAAACACAGCTGAGGTTGTAAGACCTCTGTGGGCATGTCTGACAGGGGCAGTACGCCCACGGATGCTCCCACGAGAACTCCTGGACATCTGTCTGTGTGGTACCATCTCAGGGCCATGCCCATGGCTGCTGTGTGGGGAAGCATGTGCCACAGATACCACATTACACTGGTCAATGCCCACTGTATCCTGTCCATCACCTAGGGACTTTGGTGACAAAGGATGTATTGGCAGGATGACTGTGCACATTGATGGTGTTGACAGCTGTGTACTATCAATTGGCTGACCAATGACGGACCCTGGCACACCTTCCTGTGCCATTACACAGATGTCATCATTATCAGTACCCGTGGCACCTGATTCAGGTTCCCTGCTGCATGACACCAGAGCAGCACCATAACCTGTGGGAGGGAAACAGGAAACACAGTTTACAATGTCTACACAATGTTACCAGTGATGCGCACGTGCACAGGTGCACACATGCACAGGTGCACACGTGCACAGGTGCACACATGCACACAGTTGCACATCTGCACACAGTTGCACACTTGCACAGTTGCACACTTGCACACTACTCAGTATGCGAGATATCAACACAGACACAGACACACCTGCATGCATACACAGAGCACTACTAAGTGAGCCTAATATTACTATTACTATCAAGTCTATTAAAGGTATTGTTAATACATACTCACCAGCATGGATAGGCTGCATTGCTGTTACACCGGAGGGACCTGCCGAAGTGAAGAAATTAATGTCAGTGGGCACAACTTTGCCATTGTTACTGAGTATGATACAGGTCAGTAGTACAACAGTTGCCTTTCACAGGTCAGCTGCTGATATTGAGAATATCACACTTGCACATTAAATACTATGATGACAACTACAAACCAAGGACACACCTCACACATGCATTAACTACCAGTGTACACAACAGTCAACTATACATATGGCATATTACCTGCACGCTCGTAGTCTTGGTTCTGTGTGGCTCCAGCCTCCATCATAATGCAGGTCTGCTGCTGTTGCTGTTGTTGGTGGGCAGGAGCCACAACACTTATGAGTAGTCCCTCCAGTCTGGTGAGTGGGGGATGTGTAGCCACCCCACCACCTGTGGCAACCTGTTGCCTGTGGATATCCGATGCACGCTGACGGACATTTCTTATTAAATCACTGCAGTGATGTCGTACCTGCTCATATGTCCTATTATGCGTGCCTATGTCATTTAACCGATGGACCAGGTCTTGCCACAGTGCAGCCCTCTCCTGCTGATTCTGGCTGGTGCGGGAAAAGAGTATTGCATAATCCCACACCAGGCTCTGGTGTACTTCCTCATCCTCAGCTGCAGAGTATGCTGGATTGTGCTGGTGAGCCATGGTCCTGAAAAAGGAAATAAAAAGATATCAGCAAAATATGTCAGCAGAATTTGGCACACATACTACACATGCTACTCGACTATTGTGATACAACATATCTCACATATATAGCATCTGTCTGTCTATTGGTGGATACACATGTAAATGGCCAGGTATCAGTGCTCAGCCAACAACTGTGCAACAGTACGTGGCACACTCCATACGACATACTACCAAACCCCAGGAGTCAGAACACTGATTCAGGTCCAAAGCACCTCCTCACTCTGGGGGTTTGTATCGAGGTACTGTATGGGGTACATCATCAACTACTGTGATCTGACCACAAACTAATTGCCCTGGATATACATATCCCACCTCCACCACCAGCACAAACGACTACAGTGAATAACATTTCAAATGCAAACTTTACACTTCGTAAGACTGACATGGTATCCTTTAAGCCCACTGGGCCAGTGGAAGCCACAACTGACAATGTTGACTCCTTCACAAATTATTTCTACGGACATCTCCAAGAATGCATGGATCATGCAATCCCATATAAGACCAAGACACTCTCCACAAAGGGAAAGCATCCTGTCTGGTGGATCCCAGCCATAGACAGCTTGTATAACAAAAGATGAAAGCTACTGCAAGATAGGACATAATTCCATAAAGGGAAGGCATGTCTGATCAGCACTAGTAAAGAGCTATGTTCTCTCATACAAACACCCATGGGCAACTTTGGGAGGGAAATCACCAGGGACACTACAGATAATCACAAGGCCTCCTTCAGTTATGTTAGAAACCTGTCAGAAACCCTCCAATATGCTCATAGTTAGTACACAAAAACAAATAATTCACTGAACCCACAGATATTGGCAACATTGTGGCAGACAGGTTCAGTGCAAGTTTCCCACCTCCCTCTCCCCCAAACTAAGACATACTTATCCCAGCTGAATGTAACCTCCCTGTCATCACAGATGTCCAGGTGAGAGCCGCCCTCAGAAAAGCTAAAAACACAGCGTCAATGGGACCTGATGGTATCCCTGGTTGCATGCTACATGAACTCCAAGAGGAGCTAAACACACACATATAGAAGTGCTATGTAACACTAGCCTGACTACAGGATATGTACCTGTACACTGGCATACATCAGCAGTGGTTCCACTCAACATAGGAGGCACCTCTACATACCAATACAATACAACACAATACAATGCATTACAATACAATACAATACAATATGCTATTGCCACTGGGACTACAGCAGCATACTGTTCTGCTACCCTGACCATTGTGACACTTGTGATGTGATGGTACCTGCTCCTGTCAAACAGTTACACAGGGTGACTCATATGGCATATTACCTATCTGACTAACATTCAGCTGGGGTATATGTGACATGTACTCATGGGGAGTCTTGCTTCTTAACGCTGTGTGGTTTATTGCAGGGTATGTCTTATCTGTGGGTAGGAACCTGTACCTCCGCCATGTGCTCTCTACTGCAGTGTCAAGGACGACACACAGCGGTCATTTAGGTTGTGGATGGTGTGAGGTGTTACTATGGTTGTTGGACATCTGTCATGGGTGTGACTTAAGTATGTAAATCCAGGAGTGGTAACCTCTATGTGGGTTGTATGTGTGTACTCTGTGGAGTTGTCAGTCACTGTGCATTGTCACAGTGTTGTATATGTCACTGTGTCCTTCTCCATATCTGTAGCTGTCATGTGAGGTACATACCGTGGCAGCCATTGTGTGGTGTGGAGGGGTACACTGACCTACATGTCCATAGCTGACACACCATGTCTGCTGATACATACCATGTGCAGGTATTCCAGGAATAGTGTGCCACTGTGACTATCATTGGGGGGACTATTGTACACATTTATGACCCTGTTCAGCCCTGACACATGCAGTGGTGGGCAGCCAATCACGTATCTGGTGGTTACTGGTGTAGGTGATTTGAAATGGGGTATGGTACTCCAGTTTTGACACTGGTGTTCACTCCATGCCTTTGTCACCAGGCTCCTCTTGCAATACATCTGTACACATGTGCCTCACTCAGAATATATATACATCTCTCTCTCTCTCTATATATATATATATATGTATATATATATATATATATATATATATATATATATATATATATATATATATATATATATATATATATATATATATATATATATATATATATATATATATATATATATATATGTGTGTGTATATATATATATATATATATATATATATATATATATATATATATACATATATGTCTATATATATATATATATATATATATATATATATATATGTCTATACATATACACATATATATATATCGATGTACATATATTGCTATAGATATGACAGAGAGGGGGTGAGAGTGACAGAGGGGGTGGGACAGGGGGAGTGTGAGATCGTCATATACAGTCATATCTGTAGATAGTCAGATCTGTCCGTCTATGCATATGTATCTACATATATCTATATCTGTATGTGTGTATTACATATATATGTTTCTACATATTCTATCTATCTACATCTGTCTATGTATTCCTACATCCCTCTCTATCTATGTATACATATATGCATATTATATATATATATATATATATATATATATATATATATATATATATATATACATACATACATACATATATTGACATACATACGTATCCATATGATAGATAGGTATATCAACATGTTTGTTTACAAAACTGTATACACACACTAACATACTGCTAAACATACATAACTGTGAAACCTACTTTGTTCATTGCACTACAACCTACATTCAACCTACATTGATATGTGCACATAGATGCTCTCACATACATATGTATGTACAGCCTTCACTGATAGTTGCTGTACGTCCCCTGCCCTATGCACATCTTCATATACATATGGATACAGACCAATGACATATATGGAGGGTTCACAGTATGTAGACTTTTGAAGTATTACTTTACATTACCTGTGTTTGTCACAGCTGCTTGCATTGCCTTTTGGTTTGGTGTCCTGCTGCTGCTCCAGTTGACAGATGTCAGCTTTCTAGTAGGTTTTGTTGAGTGTTTTTGTATGTTTCTCTCTCTCTCTCTCTCTCTCTCTCTCTCCCTACCTCCAGAGGGTGCAATGAAAGTATTGCATGTGTGGAGTAGGAGTACAGCATGCTTTTGTAGGTATCTGCATTTGCCCTTGTGATGGCCTCTGCACCAATTGTTACCCTGCATTTGCTAATTGCATGCAGCCAGTTGTGTACTGATTGCAGTTCTCACTGTGATTCCAGGACAGTGCTATAAAAAGGTATGTGAGATAGGCGTAGCCCTTTCAGAGTTTAAGGGCAGGGACCATGCTGGTATGCTGTGGACACTGTTCTGTGAGTGTAAAGGCTAGTATCTCTCTCATATTTCTGGCTGTGTTGTAGATTAACATTTCTCCATTCATTTCTTCAGTTTCCTGTACTAACTGTGTATGTACACTGACACCTAAGACTACTACTACTGTTAATGTGGGTGTGTGTGCTTTCCTGTGGGACATGTGGTGTAACTGGTATATAGCAGTGGCTCTTGCACTTTGTTGCTATGGCTTCAATATTTGCCCTTTACATTCACTACTTGTATGCCTGCTAGGTGTCTTGACTGTAGTGTGTTGCTGTGGCTTTCCTATTTTCCATGTACATTCACACCTTGGAATGCTTGCTATATCTGCTAGGGTGTTACTACAGGCAGTGTGGCCTGGCCATGGTGTGGGCCTTGACATATATTAGGGTATTTGAGTATCCTGCTGAGCAGGCCCCAGAGACTCTCATGTGCATCTTTTATCTGCCTCATGGAATGGTACATATCAATGGGGTACACCCATTAAATTGTCTGGTATTCTGCAGTTGTGACTGTGGGTTAGCATGAGCATATGTATTACTACACTATTTCCGACGTGCAAGTGGTGCATACTTTCAGTACTTCATAGTTACCATTGCATGTGTTGTAACACCTTTCTGCCTACTGTTTGTACATTTCACAGGGAGTCTGTGGGGCATCCCTGTAACTCAGTCACTGTTGCTATGTCTTGGCTCTTAACTATTCAAATATGGCAGTGTCAGTCCTCTCAAGTGTACAGATATTTGCAGGATGTCCACATTTTTGCCTCATATTTTGGTCTATATCTCATAAACAGCTTTTTGTGGCAAATCACTCAGGGCTCAAGTCAGACTATAGTGACTAACATTTCAATTTCAGACTTCATACCCTTCCAAACATCCAACATAATGCAAAACCTGTTACTCTCTCAACTGTCTAGGTTGTTGGAGCAATATTTGGAATGAGTCCCTGTTTTTGGGCCTTTGCTCCACATTTGTTATTACTTAGTCCGGATGTGTTCCTGTAAGCGGTTGTGGGGTATGGGCAGTGATTATCCTGCTGTGAGTATGTGTGTGGTTTGCAAGGTGCTACAGTAACATTATTACCTAATAGCTACCAACTAGCATGGCTGTTTCTGTTCACACACTACTATTATAGAAATCCACTACATTTGACAGTAAATGTACATGACATGCTTTGTGTACTACACATCCTATATTCCCTTTTCATTCATTCCTACTATTGCATGATATATTTATTGTAGCACAATGTTCTTATATAAAACAGTCATGGCTTAGTGGTAAGTCATGCAGACTACTGTTTCCAAGGTTCTGGGTTTGGGACTGACAGTGGGATTTTATTTTGCTTTTGAGCAGACTACAGGCCTTGTCATTCAGAGTGACTAAGGCACTTTTAAGCAGTTGTAACCGGGTTAGCGCTGGTTTGCGTGGAGCTCATGCATCCGCACTGGCGTTCAGCTCCACGCACTCCCGCTTACAACTGCTTAAAAGTGCTTACTCTTGCGCACACCCGCGCTAATTTCTTTGAAAGAAATGAAAATGGGGAGACAGGAAAGTGGTGAAAAAGGGGTTACAAAGAGGATAAGACAGTAGGGAAACAAGCTTGGGTTTTGCAGGAGGGATGTAGGTAAGGCCCATAGCTGCCCATTTCTTCATCAGCAACAGCTGTGCATATGTTTGTAATTTGATGTGACATTTGAAACCTTCCACCCCTGAGAGAGGTGTAAGGACAACAATAATACTTGTTGTACAGCCAATTGTAATTGACAGTTTCCATGTCCAGCAGACATGTGTGCGAAATGGGCAGCTATGTATGGGGCGTAATGTTTTTGTGGGTACAGAGTGCCTTTTTTTTTTCCAGGAGAGAGTGGTATGTCAGGTACAGGAAGTCGGTATAGCTGGGGAGGTAGGTTGGGTAGGTTAACAGACAAGACAAACAAGATAAATACAGGGACGGTGTATGACACATGTGGGGGGGTTACACAATTGATGGGGACGGATGTTTGGATATCTTGAGCCCATGAGCCCACAGATGGCAACAGTGGAACTGATATCCCCACCCATGGGCAGTTGCCACTGTGCCTTCACTGCCCAGGACAGGGCTGTTCTGGGGGCTGTGTACGCCGAGCAGCAGGCATGCCCGTTAGTTGTGCCACCCGTGCCTCAAGCTGGCATAGGGGCCCAAGAACAGCGTCCCGGATCTCCCTACGCACCACAGTCCGGACATTACAGAGGGTGAGTGGATGTTCTCCTCCGGCCACACTTGCAGAGGGGGGGACGAGCCCCATCCCCTGCAGCACTTCCACCCGCAGGTGGCACAGGGCCACCGGAGGAGGGTCCGGCCTGGGCACTACTGCCAGGTGCACTCGGCAGCTGAGGAGGGAGAGGTGGGTCCGCTGGAACCCGCCTTCCCTGTCGTCCTGTGTTTTGCATTATGTTTTGACAGTTTGGGTTAGTAATGTACAATACCATTCACAATTAGTTGTAACAGCATGCATTAGTATTCCCATTAACCAAACACCCAGATATTCAAACCATTGAACAGCAAGCATGACACATGCATAATTTGAACAGGAATACACAGTCCAACAACATGCAGGGTTAATTGATGGCAACAGGCCATCAGGTTTGGATGTATGAATAGGGCAGATGCATCAACGTACATGCAAATATGTATGAACCAACAGGACAAATGTCCAGGGGTGTTAATTGTGATTGCACATACCAATTTCACGTGGAATGGATTATATGTAGTTATAGGGTAGGGTGAAGAAAATGTAATTAACAACTTCAAATACCAATAAATATGCTGTACATTTCTAATAGCTGCAGATATATACACACTACAGTTCTGCCTACAGTTTCTTATGTGATAATTACTTCAGGTTGGTGATAGTAATGTTACTGCTACATCAATATACATTTTCATTTTTATTTATACACATTCATATCTGTCTCTGTTCAGCTACATCATCCTGCTACATTTGCTTTATATAGCTATAGACAACTGTGGATGTTTGGTATTTCAGACAACCATACTATCTGCATATTGCAGACTGAGAGCAACATATCCAGATTTTGGGACACACATTCCAGCTGCGGTACCATTTTCAACACATGTTACTGTTTGGTTCTGCCTGTCACATTCATTTCATTCTGTACTGACTGCAGTATACTTTA
Source organism: Protopterus annectens (assembly GCF_019279795.1). NCBI lineage: Eukaryota > Metazoa > Chordata > Ceratodontiformes > Protopteridae > Protopterus > Protopterus annectens. The sequence continues at coordinate 1,127,928,322 of NC_056726.1, forward strand.
TTCAGGAGTTATTACTACTTTATTGGTGGATTCATAACTCTTTCTCACACTCTCTCACTTGTTTTATTTTTACAATTCAGGATGGTACTTAATTCTAGGCTTTATTGACATGTTTTACCTGTAGTTATAACAATCCTTTCCAACAGTCTCACTTCTGTCATGTTTCTGTATTTCAACAGGGATAAATTTCACACATGTGTTTTACTCAGCTTCTGCAGCTGTACTTTTCAGCCTGCTGCAGGTTATGTTCTATTATATTACAGGTGGGACATCTTTATTTCAGACTTGTTTAATTTTTATGTTTGGAGTACAGGCTGCATCACACTTTTGTTATCAAGCAATACTTGCAAACCTTCTTACACTGTTACTTGCAAGTTTTATTAATTAGTAACTACACTAAACTCTTTTGCTAACTTCCATACTTATATATTTATTTACAGTTACAGGGAGAGAATTACTGACCTGCCTGGTGGCGCAACCGTGCCAGCCTATCGCCATAGGCTCTACGGTTCGCAGAACGGACACCTGCAGCTGTAATATAAATAAAGTAATATTGGAATACACATCTCCATAATATCAGCTAGGTTAATTTCTTACATAAATAATTACATGTAACTTACTCAGTAGTGGGGTGTTGGGCATTTGCTGGGCCTCCTGGATCCAACGGTTCAGTTGGTCCTGCTTCCATCTCTTCAGGTCCGCATGGTGGTGATGGACCTGCTCACCAGTCCTTGGTATCCCTGTGGCACTGGTGAGATCATGAGCCAACCGGTCCAACGTCTCAGCCCTATATGCTCCCCACAGGACCTGGCCCTGCATGAGTTGGGCCTCATGATTGTGGACAAGGAGCCAAACCATATATTTGGACTCCTCAATGCCCCACCTCTGTGCTCGGAAGCAACTACCCTCACCTACACCTGACATTCTGGCTGCAAGTCGGTTCTACAATCGGGTATGCTGTGTATTCCCACCTATGGGGCTTATATATGCCGTTTTTCCCACACTTATCTGTGATTGGCCATTTTGGAATTGTATCAGCTTCACAAAACCTGCTTTGTCATGCTCCTCTTTCTACTCATTCCTATATATATGCTATTACTGCATTTCTAAGTGCAACTGTCATGGCTTAGTGGTTCAGTACCTTGACTGTGGTGCATGGTATCCTGGGTTCGAACCTGGCCTTTGCTTTTTATATTTTATGACTGTCTACACAGGCTAGGAGGTGTGTCTGTGTAAAGGCAGTTTTGATACAGCTTGATCAACGTTGCCCGTTGGTTAGCTTGTTGGCGCGGTGCGCAGCTCCGCGCAAATGGGTTACACTGGTTTACGTGTCATTTTGCTGTCAGCACGCATATTACCCTCAGCTCAGCTATGGATACACAGTTTCAGCGTGTTAAAACGCTGCTCAACCCTGGGCACTCATTTTACACCTGTTAAAACACTGCTCACCTACAGGCAGATGTACTCAACTTGTTAGACTGTAGCTCAGCTATAGGCACATCTGACATTTTTTTTTTTATTATTATCTCACATTTCTTCAAAATACATGGCCCATTTCATTACATTTTACATAAATTATAATTTTATATGTGTACATATATGTCAGGGACTTGTTTCGTGCTTATTTCACTAAAAATAAAAATTGATGTTGTGGGGGCTCGAACCATGACTGCCTGCTCTTCAGCCGATGTCTCTACCACTACACTATTGCTTCTTGGCTTACTTTGCATATTTAGTTCTTATATACTTTTCCACTGACTGCTAACTGTGGCTAAGCTATGGCACGCACAAACGAGCGCACTCACGGGCAAACATCTTTACAATTTAAAAAAAAATTATTAGATGTTCATTTCTACATTTTATGTTTGTAGTCTGTGGGGGCATGTGTTGTGTTGTGTTTATTCACATTTACATGGACTCTGTCATGGGGGGTTTACTTTCGGGACTTTTACTCTTCTGGGGGTGTGTCCATTTGCAGGGCTCGGCCTACGGACACTCCCCCTACTGTCTTCCACGGACCGTGTTAGCCTTAGGTGTGATTCACCATGCCCTCATGCATATGCATGACATGCTGACGTCGCACCGTTTAACTGCAGCCTCCATGTAAGCCTTGTAACTCTTACACGGAGGCTTCATGAATCCTGCCCATAGCCTATAATTGGAGCTTGCAGCGCTATGCCGTAGGGTACAAAACCTACTGTTACTGTACATGTGACATTTCTTCTTAACTTGAAAGATTTTTTAATGTATAGTTACTCGTGCAGTAATTGGAACTGGCAACATTTAAGGAGTATCAAGTTTTTTACTATATTACTCCATGTGTTTTGTTTAGGGAATGCACTTAAATATGTATATATTGCTTTTGTGCATATTCCTTATTTGATAATTACTACTGCACTACTTAACTGAGTAACTTGAATAAATTTTGTTATATTTAACAATGTACTGCTGCTGTATTCCATCTTGCCGCTTTCTTGAGATGTGTATCATTTCTTTTGGTATGTTCTAATGTTTCTGTAGTTTTTCTGATAAATATGAAATAATTTTCTTTTCCCTCTTCAGGTAAAGTATGACAAATGAGTTCATTCTGTCATAGACACCAACTCTTTTGTCATCAGAAGAAATAGCAATCGTCATTTGTGCAGGGCTGAGGGTGAAGTGGCAACATTGCTATTGTTGAGGGCAGGATTTGTGTTAGTCATGTAATCCTTTTTGTCCACTGTGTTTTAGGCTTTTAACAGTGTTTTGTGTGCTGCTTCCATATCCCTTTTTTAATTAAATTATCTTTCTGGTAACTGTAAGCTATAGCATTACTCAATTCAACTTGGTGCTGAATAGGCCCTTAATAGTATTCTCTACTGCAGTTTGCAGATTACACCTCTATTCCATTTTTTAAATTTTGTTTGTTCTGCTTTTGTAAGCATTAGCATTACACATGTAAAATACATGTGGTGGAATAGGCCATTAATACTAGTCTACTTGTAATCTTCAGATTTCCCTCCATTCATCCCTTCTGCATTTTTATTCACATTTCCTTTTACTTTAATCAGTGAAATTAGTCTACTGAAATGCAAGCTGGTGAATTGTCACGTGATATTTTCTGTAGCGGCAGTGCCAACCCTGACTTACAGTAGGTCAAATGTGTCATAGAAAATGTCTCTTAAGGATAGGGTGAGTAATGGTGCCCATGATCAGAAGGAAGTGTTAGCATGTGATTTTGATGCTGACTTGCTGCGATGACATGACCTACTGAATGTAGATGATCCTACAGACAAACATCTGACAGTGTTGCGTGACTAAGACCTGGAATGGGAGGTATTTCTGTATGTTTGTGAATGCTGCTGAGGCCTGCCTGACATTTTTTGTGTTACATTCCCCCTACGTTTCCAGTACTTTCCTGGGAATCATGTCGTGTGCATCATAATGTGCCCTATGTGTTCAAACAGTACCATATCCATGTCTCCATTCAACACTGACTGCTGAGTGTGTCACTATACTGTGCACGAGTGTGACCATGGCATTGTCTCTACTCTCTACCATTTCCACGCAGCACTGGAAATTATCCCAAAACAGCCTAAAGTACTCTGACCATCTCTAGTTGACTGTGTGTGGCAAAGGAGTAGACTGATCTTGAACAATATCTTGCCACATCCGCTGCTGGACAGCCAGTATTCTTTTGTGTTTTTGGAGGAAGCTGTGACACATGCCTTCACCTGGTACACCTTTACACTATTACAGTGGAGACTGTTATCTCTGAGATTGTGCCATTCCTCCAGAAGGTATTGCTCTGCCTGAGGTGCATGTTTCTCTCTCTGTACAGCCTGAATGTAATGTCCACATCTATTTGATTTTGTGATCCTGTATCAGTTCCATTAGAGATATGTACCTGCTGTGGGGTGTGTGATCTTCTCTTAAACTTGGTAGCTGTGTGCCACTGTCTCAGGCTTTCCCATAAATGCAGTAGTTATGTTATCATCAGCTGCAGACACTCAGCTTTCTACAGCTTCCATCTGATCTGATACAGTGAAACTGGTTATTCTACTACAAACTCTGTGAAGTATTAATTGATCACATTATTACTGACACCTTGGAGTACAGTAATGAATGTTATATAATGAGGTATGGTGGACACTTTCCATGCATGCTGAGTCCACTTTCATGATGGACAGAAATGGAAGGTTCACCTCTGATAGGAATTGTTACATGTAAGCAGTTAACCTCTGCAATAATCTTCATTATGTGAATTTGTTATGGTGCATGCACTTTCCTTCCTGACTGGATGTCTGTGAATGCTACTGAGATGGGTAATTGTCAGTGTCCACACCAGCTCTGAGTATGCCTTGCCTTCCTCACCTGTGTCGTACGTGTGTTTCTGTATGGAAAGGAAGTATTCGTCATTAGGTGTTAAAGGGATAATTGCAGGAATTCCCTCACTGGCCCTGATGTGGACAACTATATTCTACCTTGCCTTCCTCTGGCACATTCCACTATATTTTGTAGTCTGTTTCTGCTCAGAATCAATGTGCAATTCCACTCCAAAATGCATTTATATCCAGAACCACTTAGTCCCACACCTTTGCTCTCTCAGCTTACAAAAAGACACTTGCCATTATGTCCCAAGGGCCCCCACGAATATGTGACTTTACTCAGGGATGCAATTTTCTTTCCTTTGGATTTGTGCAGGTGCATCACACATTTATGTGAAACAACATTCAAATGTCAACCGGGTAAAGCCTGATTTACAGAAATAAAACCCACTAACCCACAGCAAATCAATGAATGCACCCTCCAAAGTAAATGCATTACTACACATTTTCAATCCGAACACCTAAGTATCCTGCCAAACCATGCTTGCAGTGACATTAAAAAGAACCCTGAAACGTAGGTTCAAAGCAAATCATACAGTCATTAACATAAGGAAAGAGTACAAAAGCAGGTAACAATTTAATTGAAATATCCTGATAGCTGATAACGTTCATATTAATAAAGAAAAGCAGACTTCAAAACTGTTCAATGTGCCGTTAACTATTTCCACCAGTAACCTGTACTGTGTTAGAAGCAAAGGAAAGAAGTACTGTAAGCATCTATCATTTCCAGTATTAGAATATATTTGTCATAAACAATCAAATATAATGAAATGCTTGCTGCTTCTTTTCCTGTTCATTTAATGCAGATACAATGCTATCATGTATTCATAAGTAATACATGTCATTTCAAATTCACAGTTCCTGTCATCACCTCTCCTGCCATTGATACCAGCCTGCATCAACTGCAAATTGTATTCACTTCACAGTAAAACAAATGATTTTCTTGAAAGCAAATTGTCCATTATTAAAGTGAATATGCATAGCCTGCCAATAATTTATAAATATAAAGTTTTTGTTTAGCTCACTTTAAAAAGTTTGTGCTTTCCCAAAGCAAATGCTACTGAACTGGGCTGAGCACATAATGGGCAGGATTCACGATGGCTTGCACGGAGTCTAAGAGTCGTGTAAGACTCCATGCAGCCATTGCAATCCAGGAACAGCCCAAACTCCCGTGTAAGAGACCAGCTAAAACGACTCTTACATGGGCAGGGTGTGGAGCTGCTAATCACCTCACTTGCAGCCGAAAGGCATGCAAATGAGTTAGATTAGCGATCCACGAAGCTGAAACCAGCCCGTGTAAGAGTCGTGTTAGGTGCAGAAATGTACTCAGATGACAACTGAGTACGTTACTACAAATAACACAATGGAGCCATGACAGCTCCAAATAAAGTGTGCAAATGTTGCAATCAGCATGCCAATGGCCAAATATGTGGCCATTGGCACGGTAACCCGATGGAAACATGAAATAAAATAAAAAAAAAATTTTCGGCGATTGGCGAGGTTTAAACGCAGCGCAGCCCCACGCAAACGGGCTGCGCTATATAAGACAGAAAAAGAAAGGTTTGAAATCCACAAATGTGGGTTTTATGTAATGCATGGATTTGCAATGCAGGGACTAGCAGACCAAAAACAACATGGCCACCGTAACTAAGCATTAGTTGGCAATCCTATGTAAATGAGTGGTAGGATAGTGAATCACACTGTCACAAAGCAAATGAGCACATTCCATGTAGTGTAAGAGTTAGATAAGGGGGAGTAACAGAGTAGGAGATAGGTGACATCACAGGGGGGGAATGTCAGGAAGAAATCAAGCTCATTAGAGCAAAGTGGTATGTGAAAGATATCAATCACACAGCATAAAAAGAGGAGCGTCAACAGATAAGCATGGGAAAGTCAAGAAATGGAAGGTGTAGACTGTGGCCAACACCAAAGTTTCCTGCTGTACGTGCTGCAGTAATGCTTGGCAGCTGGGAGGTGCGAGTAAGACAGAGTCTTGTAGCGTGTATGACGGAGTTTGCATGTAGGAGCCTGGTTATAGATCGGTAAACCTGTTTGCTGGTGTGCTTTGCTTTCAACCAAATAAGAAGATTCTAGTCCGTGAAAACATGTGCATGCGTGGTAGCCACTGTGAGCGTGTTTTTCTGGTATGAGCGCTGCTCCCCCCTGAGGAAACAGAGAGGAAAAAGGAAGCAGAAGAAATAGTAGGAAACTAGCAGGGAATATTGGTAGAGCTAGCAGGTGAAAACAATTAGAAGCAGGCAATTAAACAGGCAGAATACTAGCCCAGCCCAGCACTTAAAACACTGCAAACAGCATTGCAGTATGTTTCTCTCAAGAGACACTGCAAGACAGGAGTAAGCTAGTAGAAGTGAAAACTGAAAAAGCTGCACTCAGACCAAACATGCTATGGGCTGCCATAGCTGTTATAAGGAGACATAGGAGACTTGCTGAGGGTGGTGACAATACAAATGCTGCCAGACAACCCACAGTGAGGAGACGGAGAAGAGTGTACAGGCCCAGTGTCACCTACCAGGGGTTACATGAGCTGGAGATAGTGGAGCTATAGAGTGGACAGAGACCTCCTGCAGCAAATTGTTGAGCTGTGCAGGCGACGCCTCACACACAGAACCAACAGAGGGGAACCCATCCCAGTGGAAACCAAGGTATGTGTTGGCCTAAGAATACTAGCAACAGGTACCTTCCAGAGACCAACTGGTGATATGATGGGGATATCACAGGCATCAGCCTCCAGGGTACTGCACCAGTTCCTGGATGCCATGTCAGCACATGTCGGTGAGCATGTATATTTCCCCAATGCCCGTGAGGTATTGGCCAGCAATATGCATCTCTTCCAGCAAATAGCGGAATACCCTGAGGTAGTGGGTGCAATAGACTGCACGCACATATGCATGAAAGCACCAGCCAGTGAGTGGGGGGGTTTAAAAAGGGCCCTTTTACAAAAAATTTTTTTAAACCCAAGGGGGCTTCCCTTTTCCAAAACAACTGGCCCAAGGGTTTGGGGGGGGTGATGCCCCCCC
>NC_056726.1:1127936226-1128024332 GCF_019279795.1 Protopterus annectens
AAAACATCCAAGGCCAACAATGAGAGGGACATCGCTATGGACACTACAGATAACCACAAGGCCTTCTTCTGCTATGTTACACACCTGGGTGGGAACCCTCAGATATGTTCAAAGTTAGTTCACAGTGACAAAAGCTACACTGAACACACAGATAATGGCAACAGTCTGGCAGACAGGTTCAGTGCAGATTTCTCCGCTCCCTCACCCACACATGAGGAATTACTTATCCCAGCTGACTGTAACCTCCCTGTCATCTCAGATGTCCAGCTGGGAACCACCCTCAGCAAAGCTGTAAACACAGCATCAATGGGACCCGACGGTATCGCAGGTTGCATGCTACGTGAACTCCAAGAGGAGCTACACACACACATTAAATGCTATTCAACCGTAGCCTTACTACAGCATATGTACCTGGACACTGGCGTACAGCAACAGTAGTCCCACTCCACAAAGGAGGCACCTCTACAGACCCTGGTAACTAGCGCCCCATAAGCTTAACCAGCCTGGTCTGCAACGCTATGGAAAGAATCATTATGGAACTCATACACAGAGACATTGGGGACTTAGACACTTGATCCCACCGGTTTGGCTTTGTAGAGGCAGATCCTGCCTTATGAACCTGGTTGACCTTTCAAATCAGGCACTAGAGCCATTGACGAGGCACAGCGGTCCATACAGCCTACCTGGACTTGCCTACGGCTTTCGACACAATACCGCACTCTGGCATTATAGACGCGATCAACAGCTGAAATGTAAATCCATATGTCACAAGATGGGTTGTAAACCGGCTAACGGATAGAAACCCTACAGTCAAACTCACTGGTGCCATGTCAGACTCAGAGCCAGTCACAAGTGGTGTCCCACAGAGGCTCTGTCCTGGGACGCTCATGTTCGGCATATATTTCTCAGATGTGGAAGCAGACATGGGAGGGTAGTGGCTGACAATGTTCAAAGATGACTGCATACTAGGCGCCATAGTCGATACACCAGCTGACACATACATCCTACAGAAAGGCCTCACGAACCGACAACTGGTGCCGGAGTCATGGCCTTAAACTGCATGCCACGTAATGTATAGTCATACCCTTTCGGACGGACAAGGAACCCACATATTATCACATAGACAGTAACCCGGTGAGTACAGACAAAGTAATCAGAGACCTGGTGACACTATCGATGCTGACCTCTCATTTGACACCCACGTTGCCAAAGTGGTTGGATAGACTTCCTACCTTGCCCTCCTTATCATGAAGGGATTCACATCCAGATCAAAAGGGGTCATTGTACCCCTATACTCCTCCCTTATCAGGCCCATGACTGTGTACTATGCCCCATTTGTTATGTACCTCACCTGGCACTTGGAACAGCTAGGGGGACCCCGTAAGTACATCACCAGGAGGATCAAGGGTCTCCAACAACTTTCATATGCTGCCAGGCTAAAGTAACTCATGCTCTATTCCATAGCATACTGCCTACTTAGGGGTGATCTGTGCCTGATGTACAAGGCCATGTCCAATCAGGTATCGATGGACATGTTCCACCCATACCTCTCAACCTTTAAACATCAAAAATCTGGACAAGACCCATGAAAAATAGGTACAAATCTGTACACTGTTTAACATAAAATTTGCATACATAATTATGTAACCCCACCCACTCTGATGGAATTGTGGGGTACCAACTTTAAAACGCAAACTGAAGAACAGACAACCAAAATATGGCACCAGAGTCCCCCTGTAGCCATTCCAATGTCCCATTACTTGGCTGTTTGGTCCCATTTACCATAAACACTAATGTGTGCATACTGCTTTACTTCTACAATGATTTGGATTTTATTTTTACACTTTACAGCACAATGCACAAACACTAATATATCTCTTAAACAAAGCAATACTGTCTCACAATGAAATTAGACTAGGCATTAAAACTTCTCTGCCATTGAAACTCACATTCATTAAAATAGCATTGAAACCTATACCACATCCAAAGAAAATGCACCTGGCCAGTGGTGGATAAAGTTTACCTTTGGGCTATATGACTATTAAATTATATTCCCTGTATAATACAGACATCACACTTGTTAGAGCACATTTTAAATTTATTGTTTAAACATTTTCAGTGGGCAATGAAACAAAATGCATGAGCCAGTAATGTCAAAACTGCCCAATTCAGAACATTTCCATCACAAAAGTCTACTTCCACACACACACTATATATATATATATATATATATATATATATATATATATATAGATAGAATGACAGCAGTGTAGGGCATAAGCATCTTGCACAGCTTCTTACACTTATTTTCAATTTAAGTTTTTTTTTTTTGGGGGGGGGGGGCAAAGGCCAAAAACCAGGGACACATTTTAAACACTGCTTGTAAATTTTGGAAAGTTGCTAGAATAAAATGTTGTGTTACCACCATGCATTTTACTGGCAAGTCTTAGAGCAACATACCACTATGCCAAATCAGCAGCTTGTTTCCTAAAAGATAGGAAGACTGAAACTTAAATGGCTGTCATTTAGTGAAAATTCAGTTCTCACTTCTCACCATAGTTCTCAACCTCTTAGCACAAAAAACTTGTACAAAGCCAATAATGGGGGAATACAGTCCCAAAATAGGTACAAATTTCAAATATTGATCTTATAAACTTAGAAAATTGCTAGAATAAAATTGTTACCATTTATTTTCTGAAGAATATGATGACTGAAATTCAAATGCCTGTCATTATTTAATGGATTCACCCTTCAGTGATTTGTCACAAACATCCTGAAAACCATAAATTTTATGAGGAACAGATTAAAAATATGGCAGAAATTCACAAGTGGTGGTGGCTACAGAACCAGTAGAACAAAGAATCTGTTGTGTTGTTTCCTTCAAATAATGTACAAAAAGAGTACCTGGCATCAACTACCTCCTACACATTAAGCATTGCACCAATAGCATGTAAATTCTACAACTACAAAACAGGAAAATTATCTTACTGTTAATAGTGCAAAGCTTGCATATATAGCACTTACAGAAAGTGGACTTTCTAAACATGAACAAAGATGAAAACTTTAAACACTTCAAAGACATTGGTATTACAGCATCTGTTGCCATATCTGCAGCACTGTTATTAAACAGAACCACAAACAAATGTCTAAGAATTCATAGGAAAGCAATTAATTTTTGTAATGAAACCTGGGTGCCTGAATAGAATTTCAACCTTCCTGCTGAAACTTCAAGTGTCCTTAACTTTGCAACAACAAATGATTAACTACTTAAAAGGAATGGCTAACCAGCCTAGCAATTTCTAATGGCCATTATTAGCTTGGCCTGTCTCTGATAAAACACCACTTCACTGCATCTCATGCACTGTTCAGACTGGATGATCTTATCTAATGAAGTTCTAAAACTGCTGCATGCATGCAATAAAGAAAATCCTTCGCTAACAGCAACCATATTCGGAAAGAAAAAAAAACACAAAAGATTTAAGGAGAATTTTCTAGGTGTGCTTTGTGCTACCATGTAACCCCCTAAACAAACTGTAGCTAGGCTAAGAAAAGAAATATAGTAACACACATACACACACACTTTACGATAACTGCTTGCAGCATGACAACACAGCCATGAATCAAAAAGATTTTCTGCGACGACTGCTTACAGCATTTAAACATATCCAAAACACACATACACTCTACTACTTGTTGCAGCATTTGAACATATCCAAAACAGACACGTCACACTCCTTACGTTAACAGATATCCAAAGTGATTTTCTCCTCTGCAACAATAACTGCTTGCAGCATTCTCCAACTGCTTGCAGCATTCTCAGCCAAAATGAAGTTTTCTGCAATAATAATTACTGTTTGCAGCATTAGAACATATCCAAATTCCAAAACAACGTTGTCCGATGATAACTGTTCCCGCCCGCTTGCAGCATTTAAACAGCCTTGAGTGCTCAGCCGAAAATGTGTACAGAGCTGAATTCCGATAGGCTGGTAGTACCGACGGTGCTGTTATCATCACGCACGTGATGACGTCAGCCAAAACAGCACGAAAATTAAACTGAAGTGGAAAAAAAACGGAAATGAAGGGGTGCCACTCGGGAATCGTGGCACCCCATCATTTGGACCCCAAAACTCGGTAAAAAACGAGTAATTCAGGACGGTTGAGAGGTATGGTTCCACCTCATACAATCCAAATCCATTAGAACCACAACAGCTACAGATTTAACCCTCAGCACACATATGAATAGGACATGCTGTAGGGACAGATCCATCACTAAGAGGCTTCCCATACTGTGGAACAGGATCCCAGTTCATGTTAGGCCGAGACCCTCACTGACACTCTTCATGTGAATTCTTGACGAGTGGATGGGAGATCATAGGTTTACACCAGGGGTCATCTCTGTGTCACTACTAGACAGAGGCACAGTAAACTAATGCTATTATGTACGGGGGTCTTCACTGTGTTACTACTATACAGAGGCACAATTTTCTAAATCTATTCTGTACACTGTCTGCAGATAGCCTAGTACTAAACTATGACACTGTGAAACTATATATGTCTATGTATTTCTATATCCCTCTCTATGTATACACATATGCATATTATATATATATATATATATATATATATATATATATATACATACATATCTCGATATACATATGTATACACATGTTAGATATATCTATATACTCCTTTTTAGTTCCCCATATGTATACACACAGTAACGTACTGCTAAACATCCATTACTGTACAACCTACTTGTACATTGCACTACAACCTACATTGCTATGTGCACATAGGTACCTTCACATACATATGTATGTAGAGCCTTCAGTGACAGTTGCAGCATGTCCCCGGCCCTATGCACATCTTCATATACAAAGATACAGACCAATAACACATCTGGAGGGTTCACAGTATGTAGACTATTATAGTAGTACTTTACATTACCTGTGCTGTTTGTGTAGGCTTGCAGTTACTTGGTCTGCTGTCTGCCTCTTTGTTTTGTTGTTACAGGTTTTTTTTTTTTCTTCTTCTTCTTCTTCTTTTCTCTCTCTCTCTCTCTCTCTGTCTCTCTCTCTCTCTCTCCCCCTCCCTCTCCCTCCCTCCCTCCCTCCCTCCAGCGGGTGCAATGAAAGTATTGCATGTGTGGACTGGGAGTACAGGATGCTTTTGTAGGTATCTGCACATGTCCATGTGATGGCCTCTGCACCAATTGTTAGCCAGCATTTACTAATTGCATGCAGCCTGTTGTGTAGTGATTGCAGTTCTCACTGTGATTACAGGACTGTGCTATAAAAGGTCTGTTAGGTAGGCATAGCCCTTTCAGATTATCAGGGTGGGGACCATGCTGGTTTGCTGTGGACACTGTTCTGTGAGTGTAAGGGTTGGTATGTCTCTCATATTTAAGGCTGTGTTGTAAACACTGCAATGCATGTTGTTCTGTAAGCTGAGTATTCCTTCCTCCAGTGTCCTCTTCTCCGTTTGTTTGTAAACTGACACCTATGACTAGTAATACTGTGTATATGGGTGTGTGTGCTTTCCTGTGGGGATTGTGGTGTAACTGGTATATAGCAGTGGCTCTTGCAATCTGTTGCTATGGCTTCAATATTTGGCCTTTACATTCACTCCTTGTATGCCTGCTAGGTGCCTTTCCTGTAATGTGTTGCTATGGCTTTCCTATTTTCCATTTACATTCACAGCTTGTAATGCTTGCTAAATCTGTTTGGGCAGCAATTCCCTATGTGTGTGTTGTGGTAGGGTGTTACTGCATGCAGTGTGGTCTGGCTATGGTGTGGGCCTTGACACTTACAAGGGTATTTGATTATGCTGCTGAGCAGGCCTCAGATACTCTCAGGTGCATCTTTTATCAGCCTCATGGAATGGTACATAGCAGTGGGATACTCCAATGACATATTCTGATATTCTGCAGTTGTGACTGGGTTATTTCAAGCATATGTATTAGTATACCATTTGTGACGTGCAGGTGGTGCATACCTTCAGTCATTCATAGTTACCATTGCATGTGTAGTTACACCTTTCTGCCTACTGTTAGTACATTTGACAGGGTGTCAGTGGGGCACAGTTGACATTTGTTTTCACATCAGGGACATCCCTGTAACTCAGTCACAGTTGCTATGTCTGATCTCTTAACTATTCAACTATGTCATTGTTTATCCTGATCTGAGTATGTGTGTGGCTTGCCAGATGCTACTGTGACATTATTACCTAGTAGCTACCAACTAGCATGACTGTTTCTCATCACACAGTACTATTTTACAAATCCACTAGATTTGACAGTAAATATACATGACATGCTTTGTGTACTAGACTTGCTATATTCCCTTTACATTAATTCCTACTATTTTATGATATATTTCTTTCAGCACGATGTTCTTGTATAGCAGTCATGGCTTAGTGGTAAGTCCTGCAGACTAGTGTTTCCAAGGTCCTGGGTTCAAGACTGAGGGAGGTATTTTATTTTGCTGCTGAGAAAACTAAAGGCTTTGTCATTCAGAGTGACAAAGGCACTTTTAAGCAGTTGTAAGTGGGTTAGCGCTGGTTTGCGCGGAGGTCACGCATGTGCACTGCCGCTGCTTAACCCGGCACACTGCAGCTTAGCTAACCGCACAGAAGCGCACTCCCGCTTACTACAGCTTAAAAGTGCTTACTCTCGCGCACACCAGCGCTATTTTCTTTTAAAGAAAAGAAAATGGGGAGATAGGAAAGTGGTGAAAAAGGGGGCACAAAGAGGATAGGACAGGAGGAAAACAAGCTCGGGTTTTGCAGGAGGGATGTAGGAAAGGCCCATAGCTGCCCATTTCTTCGTCAGCAACAGCTGTGCATATGTTTGTAATTTGATGTGAAATTTGAAACCTTCTAGCCCTGAGAAAGGTGTGAGGACAACATTAATATTTGTTGTACAGCCAATTTTAATTGCCAGTTTACATGTCCAGCAGACATGTGTGCAAAATGGACAGCTTTGTATGGGGCGTAATTTTTTTGTAGGTACAGAGTGCCCTTTTTTTTTTTTTTTTTTTTTTTTTTTTTTATCAGGTGAGAGTGGTATGTCAGGTGAGGTAGTCGGTATAGCTGGGGAGGTAGGTAGGGGAGGTTAACAGACAAGACAAACAAGACGCATACAGGGGTTGTGTATGACACATGTGGGGGGGGTTACACAATTGACGGGGATGGATGTTTGGATATCTCGAGCCCATGAGCCCACAGATGGCAACAGTGGAACTGAGATCCCCACCCATGGGCTGTTGCCACTGTGCCTTCACTGCCCAGGATGGGGCTGTGCTGGGGGCTGTGTAGGACGGGCAGCAGGCATGCCCGTGAGTTGTGCCACACGTGCCTCAAACTGGTGTAGGGGCCCGAGCACAGCATGCCGGATCTCCCTATGCACCACAGTCTGGACACTACGGAGGGTGAGTGGATGTTCTCCTCCGGCCACGCTTGCAGAGGGGGGACGAGCCCCATCCCCTGCAGCGCTTCCACCTGCAGGTGGCACAGGGCCACCGGAGGAGGGTCCAGCCTGGGCACTACTGCCAGGTGCACTCGCCAGCTGAGGTGGGAGAGGTGGGTCCGCTGGAACCCGCCTTCCCTGTCGTCCTATGTTTTGCATTATTTAGTGACAGTCTGGGTTAGTAACGTGCAATACCATTCACAATTAGTTGTAACAGCATGCATTAGTATTCCCATTAACCAAACACCCATAAATTCAAGCCGTTGAACAGCAAGCATAACACATGCATAATTAGAACAACAGTACACGTTCCAACAACATGCAGGGATGAGTGATGGCAACAGGCCATCAGGTTTGAATGTATGAACAGGGCACATGCATCAACGTACATGCAAATATATATGAACCAACAGGACAATTGTCCAGGGGAGTTAATTGTGAATACACATACCAATTTCACGTGGAATGGACTATTTGTGGTTATAGGGTAGGGTGAAGAAATATTTCATTAACAACTTCAAATACCTATACATATGCTGTACATTTCTACTAGCTGCAGATATATACACACTACAGGTCTGACTACAGTTTCCTATGTGATAACTTATGCATGTTGGTGATAGGAATGTTACTGCTACATCAA
This sequence comes from Protopterus annectens, assembly GCF_019279795.1. Taxonomy (NCBI): domain Eukaryota; kingdom Metazoa; phylum Chordata; order Ceratodontiformes; family Protopteridae; genus Protopterus; species Protopterus annectens. The sequence continues at coordinate 1,127,944,338 of NC_056726.1, forward strand.
TATACATTTCATTTTTATTCATACACATTCATATCTGGCTCTGTTCAGCTACATCATCCTGCTACATTTGCTTTTTCGGGATATGGCTCCTAGACAACTGTGGATGTTTGGTATTTCATACAACCATACTATCTGCATATTGCAAACTGAGAGCAACATATCCAGATTTTGGGACACACATTCCAGCTTCAGTACTTTTTTCAACACATGTTGCTGTTCGGTTGTGCCTGTCACATTCATTTCATTCTGTACTGACTGCAGTATACTTTATTCAGGAGTTATTACTACTTTATTGGTGGATTCATACCTCTTTCTCACACTCACTCACTTGTTTTATTTTTACAATTCAGGATGGTACTTAATTCTAGGCTTTATTGACATGTTTTACTTAGTTATAACAATCCTTTCCAACAGTCTCACTTGTGTCATGTTTCAGAATTTAAATGGGGATATATTTCACACATGTCTTTTACTCAGCTTCTGTAGCTGTACTTTTCAGCCTGCTGCAGGTTATGTACTGTTATATTACAGGTGGAACATCTTTATTTCAGACTTGTTTCATTTTTATTTTTGGATTACAGGCTGCATCACACTTAGGTAGTCAAACAATACTAGCAAAATCTCTCTTACACTGTTACTTGCACTTTTTATTAATAAGTGACTACACTGCACTCTTTTGCAAGCTGTCATACTTATATTTTTTTACAGTTACAGGGAGAGAATTACTGACCTGCCTGGTGGCGCAACCGCACCAGCCTATCGGCATAGGCTCGACGGTTCATGGAACGGACACCTGCAGCTATAATATAAATGAAGTAATATTGGAATACACATCTCCATAATATCAGCTAGGTTAATTTCTTACATAAATAATTACATGTAACTTACTCAGTAGTGGGGCGTTGGGCATTTGCCGGGCCTCCTGGATCCAACGGTTCAGTTGGTCCTGCTTCCGTCTCTTCAGGTCCGCATGGTGGTTGACGGACCTGTTCACCAGTCCTTGGTATTCCCGTGGCACTGGTGAGATCATGTGCCAACCGGTCCCACGCCTCAGCCCTATATGCTCCCTAAAGGACCTGGCCCTGTATGAGTTGGGCCTCATGATCATGGACGAGGAGCTAAACCATATATTTGGACTCCTCAACGCCCCACCTCTGTGCTCGGAAGCAACTACCCTCTACTACACCTGCCATCCTGACTGCAAATCGGTTCCACAATCAGTTATGCTGTGTATTCCTGTCTATGGGGCTTATATATTCGGTTTTTTCCCGCACTTATCTGTGATTGGCCATTTTGGACTTGTATCAGCTTCACAAAACCTGCTTTGTCATGCTCCTCTTTCCATTCATTCCTATATATATGATATTACTGCATTTCTAAGAGCAACTGTCATGGCTTAGTGGTTCAGTACTTTGACCATGCTGCATGGTATCCTGAGTTTGAGCCTGGTCATTGCTTTTTATATTTTATGACTGTCTACACAGGCCAGGAGGTGTGTCTGTGTAAAGGCAATTTTGATACAGCTTGATCAACGTTGCTCGTCGGTTAGCTTGTTGGCGCGGTGCGCAGCTCCGCGCAAATGGGTCACGCTGGCTTACGTGCCATTTGGCTGTCAGCACGCATATTACATTCAGTTACGGGCACACAGTTTCAGCGTGTTGGAACTCTGCTCAACCCCGGGCACTCCTTCTACACCTGTTAAACCACTACTCACCTACGGGCACTCATTTTACACCTGTTAAACCACTACTCACCTACGGGCACTCATTTTACTCCTGTTAAAACACTGCTCACCTACGGGCAGATATACTCAGTTTGTTATAGTGTAGCTCAGCTATGGGCATTTCTGCCATTTCTTCTTTTTTTTTCACACATTTCTTCATAATACATGGCCCATTTCATTACATTTTAAATAAAATTAATTTTATACATGTACATATATGTCAGGGAATTGTTTCGTGCTTATTTCACTAAAAATAAAAATCGATGTTGTGGGGGCTCGAACCATGACTGCCTCCTCTTCAGCCGACGTCTCTACCGCTACACTATTGCTTCTTGGCTTACTTTGCATATTTAGTTCTTATATGTTTTTACACTGACTGCTAACTGTGGCTAAGCGATGGGCACACCCGCGCAAATGAGCGCACTCACGGGCAAACATCTTTAAAACGTATAAAAAAAATATAACATGTTCATTTTTACATTTTATGTTAATAGTCTGTGGGGGCATGTGTTGTGTTGTGTTTTGTCACATTTACACGGACTCTGTCATGGGGGTTTACTTTTGGGACTTTTACTCTTTGCAGGGCTCGCCCTACGGACACGCCCCCTACTGTCTTACATGGACCGTGTTAGCCTTAGGTGTGATTCAGCATGCCCTCATGCATATGCATGGCATGCTGACGTCACACCGTTTAACTGCAGCCACCGTGTAAGCCTTCTAACTCTTACATGGAGGCTTCGTGAATCCTGCCCAATGACTTTTACAGTCACTGACTGAAACTCGAGTCCATTTATGCTTTTCTTCTTTAAATGAAGCTCAGCTAAACTGATCTATATGAATCACAGTTATATGTGTTGGTGTATGTGGTCTCGTAAATGTAAACTGACTTGTTTGGTTATGGACGAGTTGCACTTAGCTGCACTGGCTGTGGTAATGAGCAGCTGTCCATAGCATGTCTCAATGAAGTCTGTGTATGGCACACCATTTAGATATTTGAATAAGTTACATTTAGGTTGGAGTTTATTGAATCGCATTCCTTAGTCATCCAGCACAATATGCCACATCTTATCATTTCCTAATAGTTACTCTGATTAAAGCCATATAACACCAATTACACATTATTAATTTACTGCACTTAGGAATTCTGATTATGAAATGAGTACCTCAAGCACTACTTTTAAAAGTCATGGTGCCATAACATAGTGAAGCATCACTGTAATGATACTGTGAAATTCAGGTCAAACCATTACTCTGCTTTAGCAAATATACATATAAGGGTAGGTGAAATTAAAATATGGACCACTGATTTTCCTTCTCATTGCAAAATAGGGTGTACAACTGTGTTAAAAACAGAAACAAAATACACCACTGTCTGACTGGTTCAGTGCAATTAGTAAACCAGAAGTGACACTACTATCACTGCCTTGGTTGATACCCTATATGGTTGCTTGGATTATGCATGGTGATGTTCCCACCCTCTGAACTTCTGTCCAGCATTTACATTCCTTATTTTGGTTCTGGGACTTCTAAATATGCATGTGGTTGGCTCCAAGCTGGTTAGACAAGGAGACTAAGATAATGGTCTACTTTTTGCAGGAGTCATACCCACAGACGGTGGAAAATGCAGTGGTCAGCACTGCATAGAAGAACATTGACATCTGGCAGGAGATAGATTACCACCTGTCATCCTCGATGGGATTCACTGACTCTGCACAGCAGTTTCAGCACATGTATGATGACCTGCTGAGGCAGAAGGCTGACCAGCTGGCTGAGTGGGTATTGCATATTCATGTGAGAAGTCCAGAGTTCTGCAGTAGTTAATTTTACATTTTCCTTTCCCTCTTCACTGAAATAGTTTTTTAGATAATGGTTGAGTAATAGAACTGTTAGGGTATGTTACATAAAAGCATGTATCTTCAGCTAGAAATGAATGTTCAAATGTAAGCAATATATGTATATGTGCAAAAATATATACACGTAAATAAATTAATTTTCATACATATATTTACAAGATATGCAGTCTTTGTAGCTTAACAAGTAGCACACTTGCCTTTGGTGCAGAAAGTTGTGGGTTCTATGCTCACAAGAAGCAGCTGGATTACTTTCCCAGTATTGATGCTGAAGTGCAGCATAAGGGGGGAATGCTACATTTCTGACTGTGCCGTTGTTCAGATGAGACATTAAAACTTGATCCCATATGCTTGAGTTGGCAGAAGCTCAGGTGTATGTAAAAGATCCTTCAAAACCAATCAAAAAGAGTTGGCTAAGTTCCGTGATGCCCTGGCCAAATTTCCCCAGCTAGTATCAATACCACCTCAGGTCTCCCCTGAAAAGAGGCTACAAGACTAGTGGGAATAACCCAGTCAGGAAGAGATAAATGCATTAGTAAATATATGTATATACATATGTAGATATCTCTATATAGATAGATAGCTATAGATATACATATAATTAAATATAGATATATATGTATACAGATCGATAAATATATATATATATATATATATATATATATATATATATATAGTCATGTATACCTACACACACACACACACACACACACACACACACACACACACACACACACACACATTTTTTCCATATGCATATATACATTTACCCTTATAAATAAACAGTAACTATTACTGAAATTATTTCTATAGCATGAATAAAGCTTTTAAAAGGCACTATTTAGTGTACACCACAATTCATTTGTTAATGTGCTACTTTTTTAATAAATTAATTATTTCCAGAATAATTGATGCACATACAACACAGCTGACCAGAGTTAGCCATCACTTCCTAGACTGACTGGGGCTGGGGGTCAAACTAGCAGACAAAAGTGTTAAATTTTTTTTTTGCACAAAATAAGAAGTGTTGTCCTTAAAGCTACTTCTGTTTACATTTAGGAAAAGTGAGGTAAACTATGCAAGGCATGCTAAAAACCAGACAAATAAAGTAAAAAAAATATATATATATATATATATATATATATATATATATATATATATAAGATGTACCCCACCCAACCACACTAGGTGGAGCTAGAACAAATGTTTCAAGGCAGAGAATGTCATGACAACTTTCATCTTTTAGTTAGTTAACAAAGCTAAGCAGAAATAGTAATATGAAGTAAGAAACTACCACTGAATAAACATAAGCCATCCCTCCTTGTTAGGAATGTACATCCAGTGTATAAAGCTCTACAGTGCTGTTTACTAAATGTATAATATCTGACAGCTATACATACACATGTATGATAGGTAAGCAGCCATGCTTCCCTTTGTTCATCTTTCTGTTGAGGAAATCAATTATAAAAGATGTCATGCCCAAATATGGCTGGACAGACTAGCAAAGGGTGCTTGTGAGTATGCAAACATTCATCATGCTTACGAAATTGATAAGTATAATTAAGTAAAGCATTATGTTGAATGCTAACTGAAAATAATCCTTCCTTTTTAAGCAGTTATTCAGATATATGCAATAATCAAATCATTGTTGCAGAAATATAGACATACTGTATTACCAATAACTTTTCCAGCATTTCATTTCCATATTGCAGAATATTTCTTTAGAGTAAAATTTAGCACCCTTTCATATCCTATACTAGCATGTTAGATGATTAAAACCATTACCAATAAAGTAAATAATGATGCATAATGTGATACCCCTGCACTGGCCGAGTAATCAAGGAGCCTCAATCCTCACCACTGGCAACAGTAAGGGATGTACACAATGGGAGGATTACAAGTACACACACAGTAGCAATTTTTGTTCCTTTAAGAGCACACAGAGATCACAGTCAGTCTGGGGCTCGTTTCTTTCTCTTTTTCCATATCCTCAGTAAGACTCCCCACTGGCACAGTTATAGGGTCAAAATCTCAGCCAGTTGGCTAAACCAATACCTCCAGGACCCTCTCTGTCCAACCACTGCTTTGTGTCCCTGCCCAAGTAACTGACTCGCAAACACTTTGAGATTTGATTGATATACAAACACACACACACACACCTGGGAAAGGCTTGCACAGGTTTACTAGCTATGCCCCCTTCTGCCCAGACTATAAGGTAGTTATCACTGCCACCAGCCAGCTCTTTATCAGCTACTCTAAGGCCCTTACAAAGGTTGACCAATCCTACTGTGTAATGTTACTATTATCCAAATGGTAATTTTGACCAAGACTTACAAGGCTATTTAGGAATGGCCTGTACAGTGTCACCAAATACATATGCAAGTACTCTAAGAGCTTAAATATGTCTCACAAATATCAGCAACAAAGATACTTTTAAATATATTTAAACATAAATAATAAAAGAACAAGATACTACTTAATCAACACAGTAACTACAGAGTTCAAAATCCCAGGAAATATCTTAAAACAACATTGAAAGCTAGTCTCAAATAAATACAAAAAACATCTAAACTAATCTTCACTATATTCCTATCTATATCTAAAAGATAATACACCCTAAATAACTTGCTTACAAAGCAACACGCAGGCAGAAGTGCTGAATGGATGTTAATTGGTCCAATACAAGATACAAAATGCCCAGTCTCTCTTAAGTTAATATCAAATATTACTGCTGGGTTAGCTTGGATGGCATCACTTTTTGTCACCTGGCTTTAGTTTCCAAGCTACCCCCATTGTCAGAAAGTACAAACATTTTTAGCATCTCTCTGTGAAAAATACATGTATTTCAGAATGGTGCAGCTGCTAGGAAGTCATATAGCAATAAAACACTTTACATTTTAAACTTTGTAATTACTTCTCACCAAGACAATAGAAAAAACTTCTCGCTCTAGACATCCTTCTTGCTCCATTGAAAGTAACTTTTATAGCAGATTATCAAGCACTTAATTTCAATTTATTTTCTTGAAGTTTTGTAAATTAATCTTCTATGTTCCAGCAGGGTATGCTGTGGTTACATTCTTGAAGTTCATTACATAACATACAGTTTTGTATAAATCATATCAGCATTCACAAATGGCATAGAATTATTTACAAAATTCCAGATAGCTGGTCTGGCAATGTCACCCATACCTAATTATGAGTGTACTTATTATATATTTTTGTGTTCCTTTTGCCCTCCCTCTTTTGTATTTTATTTATGCATTACTGTGCATTTATTTTTTCCCATTTTCTCCCATTTATTTTCATTGGAGCAGTCAACCACATTCTGCCCAGGTCAGGGAACATTCTCCTGTCCTCACAGGGTTAGGGTGGTGGCTAGGTCCAGTAGGCACCTAGATGTGGCACAGCCTAGTAAGCTATGAAACATGATATTTGGGACTTGGTAGAGCATGTTGTGGAGCGAGATGTTGAGAGTCACCTTTCGCCCATGCAAGATCTTCTTCAGTGGATGCAGGACTCACTCCTGCAGTAGACTCAGGCCGCCATGCTACAGTAAGCTGCAGACCCCCAAACATTAGGGTTTTCCACTGCACATCCATCAGGCAGTGTAGACATTTGAGATTACCTGGACAGCACCTGGGTGTGACTTAAACTATCGTTCCTATCCCTTCTACCCTAATCCTCTTTCTTTCCCCCTCTACCATACTTCCATCCTAAACTTCCCCATCATATACAAAAATGAAAAATAAAGAGGTCTATCCTCTGCCAAAAATATAACCTCCCCTCCATGCCCACCTCCTCAAGCATAACCCTCTGGATACAATCCTTCTGTTTGCCCCTTAGTGTTGTGGCTCTCTATTTTCCATCTTTCCTATCTTCCCCTTTCACACCATTCAAAGAACCATTCAGAGTGTAACTAACAAGTCAGGATGAGTGATTCAAGCAGCCACACCTTCATGAAAAACCAGTAAACCAAATGCGGTGTAGTGGTATTTCCAAAATAATTCATTCCTTCGTTTCCACTTAGAGTTTAATAATACTAAACTTAATATTCACTATATTCAAAATATCAAATTAAATTTTATTTAATATTTTGAATGGAGTGAATATTACATTCAATTTTATTAAACACTAATAAGTGGAGAAGAAGAAGTAGAATTCTTTTGATTATGCTACCACACCTCATTTTGGTTAACCAGTCAGGTTTGAACAAAAGAACACCCCTGCAGGTAATGCATAAAACCCTTTTATTTTCTAATATTCATTCACAGTAACTGCACTGAGCGCTTTGTCTTAACAGCCCTCCATTAATTCAACGGGGTTTGTTCAGTGCCTGTTTCCTTCACAACTTCTGAAAAATCTGAAGTTAATTGAGACGTTTCACATTTAATGAAGAATTCACATAACTAACTCATTATTTTCCCCATTTTAAGCAGTGTTTGAAATTGTTTTTTCCTCATACAGGCTTTTGTATTACTGTAGTTATAGCACATAACCTGCATTCTTTATATTTGCATAGAGATGTAGTCACACTGTTCGCAGATAACCCCTCTAATGCTCTGAATACCATGACTATGAATAGCATCCCCTGCTTTATTTTATTTTGAATTTTGTTTTATCACAAAGTTATTTTTTTCTTGAAATTTTAAAGGTTCTTGGTTAAGGTCACTTAGGAAATAATTCCTTTTTGATTCACTGACTCAAATGGAATCTTATCTTATCTAATTAATCAGAGGAGCTGAAAAGCAGGGTTTCTTAACTGCAAGTATTAGCTGCAATATTATTCAGCTGAAGTTCTGTATGACTACTGCCATTGCCTGACTATTATTTAGTTGAAGTGCTGTATGACTACTGCCGTTGTCTGACTGCATTAACAGAAGTGCTGTATGAACCTGCCATTGTCTGACTATTTTATTGTTTAGCTGAAGGCTGTGTGACACTGCCATTGTCGGACTGTATTATTATTTAGCTAAAGTGTGACTACTGCTGCTGTCTAACTGCATTATTATTTAGCTGAAGTACTGATTACTGCAGTTGTTTGACTACATTATTATTTAGCTGAAGTATTGACTACTGCAGTTGTCTGACTACATTATTATTTAGCTGAAGTGTTGTGTGACTGCTGTTGTGTGACTATTATTATTTATCTGAAGGCTGTCTGAGACTGCTGTTGTATGACTTCATTATTATTTAGCTGAAGTGCTGTGTGATTACTGCTGTTGCCTAACTGCAGTATTATTTAGCTGAAGTGTTGTGTGATTACTGCTGCTGTCTGACTGCAGTATTATTTAGCTGAAGTGCTATGTGACACTGCTGTTGTATTATTATTTAACTGAAGGCTGTCTGACACTGCTGTTGCCTAACTGCAGTATTATTTAGCTGAAGTGCTGTGTGACTGCTGCTTTTGTCTGACTGTATTATTATTTAGCTGAAGTGCTGTGTGACACTACTGTTGCCTAACTGCAGTATTATTCAGCTGAAGTGCTGAAGGACTACCGCTGCTTTCTGATTTTATTATTATTATTTAGTTGAAGGCTGTGTGACACTACTGTTGTCTGGCTGCATTATTATTTAGCTGAAGGCTATATAACACTGCTGTTGTATTTTTATGTAGCTGAAGTGCTGTGTGGCTGTGGCTGTTGTCTGACTGTATTATTATTATTTATCTAGAAGATGCAGGCGTACCTGTGATTAATATATACTACTAGATTACTCACTAGTTGGTTTGCCGCGAGGGCTGGCTCCAAGTGACAAAACAAAGCCAACCGCGGGTGTAAATCCAGCATTACCCAGCCACCCAGGTGAGTAATATTGCGACATTATTAATGACATTGTTATTTAAGAAAAAAAATAATTATTTCTTTTCTTGAAATAATGGCATTGTCTCAATAATGCCTTCTTGCTGCCTCTTCCGCCCAGCTGTCTGGTATTCTGTGGCAGTTCTGATGTACTGCGCGATGCCCATCAATGCCTAGCGCCATGTACATAGCAGCTACCTTCAGGGCAAAAGCAACGGAGAAAGCAAAATCTCTGTTGCTTTTAACGCGGCTGGATTCACTATATTTAAGTGGTTTAACATGTGGAGGACAGTTTAAAAAAGCAACAGCGCTCAGGTTGCTTTTAAAGCTGTCACCAGCCATGTTAAACCTGCATTTAACGTAAGCGAGAAATTTTGAAAAAAGCAGACAGAGAAAGCAAGATTCGTCATGCTTTTTAAAGATGTCTGCCAGCTATGGGTTTAAATGGACGACACCGGTGGGGACTGGCTTTAAAAAATCAATGGAGATGCTCCGTTGCTTTTAAAGACTGTCTCGCGAATATGTTCGGCTTCGTTTATAGCTGACGACGAGATTAATGGTTGTGAACAGCAATGGAGATCTTGCGTTCTCCGTTGCTGTAAAAAAAAAAAAAAAAAAGAGTGATAATAATGGAAAAAGTCCGGGAGACCGGACCTTTTTCCATTACTATAACTCTGATTTTACAACGTTCACGCTGACCAATCAGCGTGCACGTTTTGGAATATTAATGGGGGGGTCATGGTATAATGCTGTTGTCTGACTGCATTACTATTTAGCTGAAGTGCTATGTGACTACTGCTGTTGTCTGACTGTATTCTTTTTTAACTGACGTGTTGTATGACATGCTGTTGTCTGTATTTCTATTTAGCTGAAGACTGTGAGACACTGTTATAGTCTGACTGCATTATTATTTAGTTGAAGTGCTGTGTGACTACTGCTGTTGTCTGACTATTATTATTTATCTGAAGGCTGTGTGACACTGTTGTTGCCTGACTGCATTATTTAGCTGAAATGCTTTGTAACTACTGCTGTTGCCTGACTGAATTATTATTTAGCTGAAATGTGACTAATGCTGCTGTCATTTTTCTCTAATATTAGAGGTTGTTTTATTTTAAATCGTGTTTTACTTTACAATTTTTTTTGTTCATGGAGTTTAAAAAGTGCTTGGCTTAGATTGGTTAGAAAATAATTCCTAGGATATTTTTTCTTATATTTGCTCTTATATTACAGTTCATTTTATTTTTAATTTTGTTTTACCTCAGAGTTTTTTCTCCTTCTTGGAATTTTAAATGTTGTTGCCTGGGGTCAGTTAGAAAAGGACGCCTTTTCCTTTCACTGATTGAAAATGAATCCAGTCAGGCTAATTTGTGTGTGTGTGTGTGTGGGGGGGTCTGAGATAATAGGAGTTATTATTTAGCTGCAGGTACTTAGCTGCGTTATTATTTACATGAAGTGCTTGACTTTGTCTGACTGCATTTGATATTGGATTGGATTGATTAGTTTAAGCTTTGGATACTGCCATTATTGATTGAGTGATTGATGTTAATTTTGTTTTAATATTAGAATTAGTTTTACTTCAACATTTATCTTGTTGGACTGTTAAGCATTCTTAGCTAGGGTCAGTTAGAAAATAATTCATTTTCCATCACAGGTTGAAAAGAAATCAAATCTAGCTAGTTAGTGGGAGCAGCTGAGAAATAAGGCTTCTTATTTAGCTTTTAAACTTAGTGGCTTTGAGCTGCCTTTCCTTACTGTAATCTTATTGTGGATATTCCCTCCACCCCCACCCCATTTAATCTCCTCTGATCATTCTACTGGATCTGAGATATCAGCTAGGTAGTCCCTCCAATTAGACTCTTAAAGCGTCAGTTATCTTCTGTTTCATGCTATCCCACTAACTTAGTACACACTGAAAATGTTAGAGTACTAATGCTTTTTTTATCTTACTTACCAAATCTGTAACATCTGGGAAATAGGTTACCTGTAATTGGTGAGCCTAGGAACTGCTTCTCGTGAATCATTTTGGGATTATTACATCTGTTTTGCTCCTAATGAGAGATGGAGCAGAGGGACATTATTACTTAGCATCCATAGGAACTTCTGGGGTTAGGCCATCAATCACTGGTGAACTTGTTTTTAGGAATTAACTTGGGATTATTGCCTGTAGTTTGTTGCAGGTGTGAGAAGATGCAGTGGGATTTATTTCCTGGAATTCCGAGTTTACCAATCACAGGAAAACCTGAAAATTGCATCTTATAAGTCTGCTTGGGATTAATGTTATTGCTTTGCACCTTGAGAGAGAAGGAACAGTGGGACACTGGTTCTTACTGGTCTCTGATTGGGCAGTGCATATGGGACTTCATTGTGTGGGATGGTTGAAGTTTTGCTTAGAACCTCTTTGTGGTCTTTATGCAGTTTGGCTTGCTGTAGATTTCAACTGCTGTAGGTTCTATCGAGGGTACTTACTAAGAGATGGCAGTAGTAATTGTACTAAACCCATAAACTTGTTGGTTAATACTTCTTATGTATCTGATTGAGATTAGTCCAATTCCTTTGCCTCTTGTCAGATAAGGAGCATAGTGCAGTTTAAATCACTGTAGCGTGCCGTTGTTTTGCCACTGCATTTAAACTGTTGAATTATTCATTCCTGCCTATTACAAGTGTTTGTTATTTGTCTTACTGTGTAAATTGATTATTCCTTTCACTTTCAGCTTGAAGTACTGTTTAGGATGATAACACTTCCATGCTCTTTTTGTGGTTTAAAATTAGAAGGGCTAGGTCTATATTCTAGTAACAGTGGAGATTAGCCTGGTGTTCTGTGCTGAAATTTCACTGAGGAAACATTAATGTGTCTATTGTGATAGGCCAGATGGCTATTTTGGTTGTTTACTAGTATTCTGAGCCTGTATAATTATGTCATGTTTGTGTGAGGCTTGGTATCGGGCAGCGATGGATAGCAGTGCACCATATTTACAGAGGTGCTTAAAACTGAAATTTTCCCTGTGAAAGAAGCTTGCACATTTTGAATACTGCTTCATGAGTTTAATCGTAGGAAGTCTTGATTGTAGTCTATACTCATAGCACCGGAACTAGCCAGCTGTAAACCCCTCTTATACCATCCCCATGTAGATCACATAATAAGGATCTATAACTATGTATACCGTTTCCTACTATCATTGCAGCCAGTCTGGTGAATAAAGGTATCTCAAAGCAATGTAACAATTGCAAACATTTTTCTGACAACCATCTAATTTGTAAACAAAGTGATATGGTATGTCAGAGATGTAGTTACACAATGTCTTGATTCAAGGCTGTCACATACAAGTACTTATAAAAACAAACAGGTTGTCATAAACTCACACACTGTACCCACCACACTTACTATATACCAGACACATTGACCTACATATACTGAGGCTGTTTTATGTAATCTTTGTAAACCTCAAAAGCCTTCCAGATGTTGCAATAAGTAAGATCCTCTGCAACCTCAAAAACACTCTGCCAAAATAACACCCACCACAACAAATACAGCCACATTTCATGGTGTCTCAGCTTGTAAGTGCATAAGGCAAGCCACTATACAACCCAATATTTTGCTTTTAGGGGACATCGTTACAAGACACACATATAGGCCACTCAGCAGACTGAGTAAGGAGACCTCATGGTCAATTATCAGGGACAGGATTTGCCAGATTATGCATACATGCACTCAGGTAGCTGAACCAAGGATTTCAGTATGACTCAGTTATCTTCCATGTGGGTGTAGACAACCCAAGATGTACCTCCCTGGACTGTATGGAAAGAGACATGATGCAGCTCTTAGACTATGTGCCCCAGGCCACTATAAGCCAGCAATGAGCAACATTAAGTAGCATTTTATCTTCTCCAAGGATGATGCCACAATGTGAGCAGAAGGTAATTGAGTTTAATAACTGGCTTAGTTTTTGGTGTCATTTGATGGGGGTATTAAGTTTATCTGCCTGGGTGCATATGATTAACACACCACTTTGCTTTTCCAGTAAAGGCTTGCACCTCTCCATGCTAATCTTTTTGAATATTGCCTGAAACCTTTTCCACCGCCATGACGTCTTGTTTACAGATTGCCAACCTGTTAACCTTCCTACTTAGCAAACCAACCCAAGAAAATCTAAAGGTGTTACTGCTGAGTAAGAAACTTCACTCCGAGCAAACTCTATTCACCTTGGAGAATGTAGACCTCATTGCATTTACTGAGATATGATTAAAGACACGGAGAGTACCCTGACAGTGCAGGGCTATAAAGCCTTCCATACACTTACACCAAATATGCACAGGAATAGACAAAAACTGGAGATATCTCAGTTTATAAAAAAAAAAATCACATTTCATGGCTATTCAAAGGGTATGACACATTTGACCTTCCCCATGTCCAAATTGCCATAGGCAAATTCCCATACCATATCCTCAAAGATATAGGTTCTCCTCTTTGACCCAGAAAACCCATAAGAGAAAGCACTGGAGACACTCACATTCAGCTCAACACCATTTTCATGGGCAACTTTAGCTACCATAATAAAAAACTGGGAATCATACACTACCAGAAACATGCATGCCCACAGATTCTTGGACTTTGTAACCAGACACACACTGGACCAGCTAGTCAGTATGCCTTCTAAGTAGGCTAAGCTAAGGTCCTTGACCAGGCTCTAATTGGAATTTAAGGAATTGTTCTAAGGCAAACTTCCTGCTATTATGTGACACCCTGGCAAAATTTCAAGCCCTGAGAACACCAGTGCCTATGTGAATTTGTTCATGAAAAATGCTGTAAAATCCTGTTAATGACGACATACAGACCGCTGTACATACACAGAATAAGCATAGGACAAACCCAAAACAGAAGCCACCCTGGAGAAATCCCAACATCAACTCCTAGGCACTGGACAATCACAAGGTATTCATCAGCTGTGTTTGCATCCTCAAAGGTAGTACACAGCAATGTGCTCAACTAAATGCAAATGAAGTCAGCTATATTGAGCTAGAAGATATAGCAAATCTGCTGGCAGATTTATATCCAGGTTTACACCCCCTCCCCCCATGGCACCTCTCAGGAATTATCCTCAACTATAACCTCCCAGCTATCACCATGGAACAGGTCCTCACTGCATTCTCCAAGGGCAAGTAAAGTGAATGAATGAGCCTGATTATATCACAGGATGCCTCCTTAATAGCATGAAATGCAACCTATTATGACCACTAGAATCATTATTTACTTGTAACCTTCAGAGAGTCTTTGTGTCAAGTGAATGGAGGATTGAAACTATCATTTCTGTGCACAAGGGTGGGGGCATCTACAGACCCTGGTAACTATAGATCCATATTTCTGACTAATCTTATATGCAAAGCCATGGAAGGAATTCTTATGAAAATGAAAAATAATGAGATAGGAAACCTTCAGACTCTGGATCAACCCAATTTGGTTTTGTTAAGGACTGGTCATGCTTAATCAACTTGTTGGTCTTCTGTGAGAAGGTCACAAAAGCAGTGGATAAGGGCAGAATGATGTATTCTGCCTATCTTGACCTGACCAAAGCATTTGACACAATACCCCACTAGGGCATTGTAGACAAACTCACAAAATTAGGTAAAGCCCCTTATGTCATCCCGTGAATAGCCAGCTAGCTCAGAGATAAGACCAAAGAAATTATGACAGGGAAATGTGCCTCCACAAAGAGGCCAGTATTTCAAGGCTGGGTGCTAGGACCACTGCTTTTTTGTCATTTACTTCTCTGAAATCAAGGTGAATATCAGAGCTCTCTGGTTGGCAAAGTTTCTTGACAATTGCAATCTAGGCACAATCACAGAATCCCCCAAGACATTATTACCTTCCAAGAAGTCCTAACACAGAGTAATAACGGGTGCCAGAGCCATGGCGTAAAAGTAAATATCAAGAAATTCAAAATATTATCCTTTGGGAAGAAGAATACTCCTTGAAACTTCACATTGTTAATACATTCCAGTGGGCATGGATTTGGGAATGCATTCAGATTGTAAATTGGGCTTCGTCCATCATGTGTCTACAGCAATAACTAAATCATTCATTGCTGTACAACTTTTATGCAAGAGTATGGCACCTAGGTAAAAGGATGTCATTATTCCACTGTTCTTGGCCCTCATCAGACCATTCAATGTGTAGAGTGCCACCTTTGGCATGTACTTGACCAGGCATATGCAACAACTGGGGCATCCACATAGGTTTCTCACAAAAAGAATCCAGAGTATAAACAATATACCTTATGCAAACTGCCTCATAACCCTGTCCCTAGACTTGGTCTCCTTCAGACTATTAAGAGGTGGTCTATGCCTGATCTGCAGGCATCCAATGATCCCACTCTAATGAACCTGCTGCATTCAAAGTAAACAGCATCAGAATTACCCACTCTAGGGACCTATATCTTATATAGATCATGAATAGGAAATGTTGAAGGGGCAGGTGTGTGTTTCAGAGACTACCTCTTCTCTAGAACATGCTGTCCATCCATGTGAAGCAGAGTTCTGGCCTACTCAAATGCCACCATAACTTGGACTATGGGGGGAATCAAAAATTCACCCCTGGGCCGGCACCTGAGTCTCTAGAAACAGAGACAGCCTGTAAATGCTTGAGTGCTCATAGCCAAGCTAAGAGATATATCCCTTAAATAACCCTAAGTTATCAAAACTTGCCTAATGCATTTGGGAAGCATGGCTAGGCTTAAAAGTCCTCCTGGGGAGGCATAAGGCTAGTAATCACCTATGAACCTATGAGGAGGTCAAATCTACAATCAAAGGGGCTGCAGGCAACTAGCATAGATTGTCAGGGGTAGTGTGTAATACATGAATACCAAAGAAGATGAAAAGTGAGGTGCACAAAACAGTATTGCGACTAGTACTACTGTATGGAACAGAAACTTGGTCAATGAAGGCAAAGCAATTGAGGAAACAAGAGGAAATGGAGGTGAAGGGCTTGAGATGCATTTTATGATGCACACTGTGAGACAGATGAAGATATGAGGACATCAGAGCAAAAGCACAAGTTGCACCAATTGCAAAGAAGGTCAAAGAGAACAGATTATGGTGATTTGGGTAGATATGCAGGAAAGCGGAAGACAATCTGGTGAAGAAGATTTGGGATGGGACAAAAGAAGGCAAGGGGAAACAAAGGCACCCAGTAAAAAGATGGATGGATTGTGTGAGAGAAAACCTATGCTTGTCAGGCATGACAGTTGCAGACAATAGGATAGTGCCACTAAATTGTGAGAGATGGTGACAGTTGACACAACCACCCAAACACATGTAGATAATGGGGAAAAGGGGGTTGAGGATGATGATGGCACTTTCACATATGAAAGATGAACCAATGTCTACTGAACTTCAGTCATGTTCCATTTTACATCATATGTAGCTAAAGACCTTTCAAGAAAAGCTTCTGTTGACATCAAAAGCAGCCATCTGTAACAATTTGATACTTTTGGGCACAAAGGTTTTTTATTACACAGTGACTGCATATTCCCCTCACTTCAAAATACACATAGCTCAGAGAAGTGGACTGAATATTGATTTGTGGAATAATGGAAAGGAAAGTGGCAACTGAGAAACAATCATCTCAAAAAGGGGGAGGGGTAACTATTTGAAATGTCAGAACCTGCTGGAGTCAGTCCCAAAATGTGGGGAATGATTGGCTGAAAGATCGGACTTACATATACTAAGTCAGTGATGCTATTTCTCAGAATATTCCCTTTTCTCTGAGGTATGGTAATCATGGAGTTAGTAAATATAAGTTTGGGGGTGCAGGAAGGAACCCCGTGCAAAAAGAGGTTTTAATGAGAAGAGCAATTGTTGAGATTCGTGCTTCTCCAAGATTTCTGTCTTTTTTCTCAGTACTCGGTATTTGAGTGCTGATATTTCAATAAGGAGACAAACAATGTCATTATGTCAATGAAATATGACACCAAATGAAAAAAGGCATCATGCAGGTATGAAGGCAAGGTAAACATCACATCAGGGAAAATGTCATTAGTATTATGTTTAGAGTAACAGGATGTGGTTCAAACAATTTTTTTTTACTGCACATCTGCAGGTATCACAGAGACAAATGTAGACTTGTCTTCTTGTTCTTCTTTCGGCTTTTTCCTGAATGTTGCTAAAATGGTTGGATACAATATTTTCTATTATTTATCATTGCGGAGGTACCTATGCACTTCAGCTGTTTTATTAAAACACACCAAAGAAAATAGTTTATCTGAAGTTGTTAATCTTCTTCCTACTCGTCACTGATGGGTTCATTTCCAAGCCCTCGGAACCTTGTCTGCCTTTTACCAAGCTTGCGTGCACCAAAACCCTTGAACTAAGCTGCTACCCACAATGCCCTTCACTCAGTTACCTCAGATCTCGTTTGCCGCTCAGCCATATAGCAGCGTTTCACTGAGCTCTCCAGCTAAGTGACATATTTTTTTCAAATTTTTATCAGTATTTGTGAGTTCTTTACTGTCAGTTTATTATCTTTTCTCTAATTTCACACTCAGCTCTACCCACAGGTATTTCTTTTTCGTACCATTGTTGGTATTGATCCCTTTACCCTTGTGGTATTTCCAATACCATTGTTGGTATTTCCTCTCTCTCTAACTTTCTTCTACTTTAGCATGTGTGTGTGTGTTTCTTCTGTTATGTCAGAAAAGAAAGGGACTACGGGGTTTAAACATTACTCTTCTTGCAGTGGTAAACTCTTGAATAGTGATTTACATGAAGAATGTATGTATTGTTTAGGGGTTCTGCACTTATCATTGAAACTTCCTTGAGACATTTGTTTCAGCGGACGCTGAATGAAAGACGAAACAAGTTAATCCTTAAGGGCCTGCTTCCTTCTCCTTTTTTGGAGGCGATTTCAACATCGGAGGTCTCATCCCCTCCTTCTGTGGACAAAAAACATCCTTGTTCAGACCCCTCTTCACCGGCCAGTGATAGAGGCAAACGTCATAAGCACAAGGCCCACAAGACTTCTACCGAGCATCGTATCGACTCCTTGGTTCCAACCACCTCGGCTCCGAGTTTGACTCCAGTGCTTCATACCGAGGTTGCCTCTTTGGCGCCTGTCCCGGCTCCGATGACTATGGCGCCCACTACAACTTCGGTTCCGACCAGTTTGCCTGTCTGCCTCAGCACCGACGTCCCCCATCTCCATTCCGACATCGGTTCTGACAACAGCTTCAGAGCCGCTATTGACCTCCACCCCAGCTGTGATCTCGGCTTTGAGCCTGTTCTTGGCTCCGATTGTTCCCCTGCTGCCGGTTTACAAATTGTAATCATCTGCGTCATTTTTCAATACACCATGGATCGAGTACTCCCTGGCTGCGGATCCATTTGCCGGGCAAGCCTTCAGCCCCTTTTTGGACCGGCCTGATTCCCCCTCAGTGGCATCGGTAAGGTCCACCAGGAGCCTGGACAGAACTAAGTCCTTTCGCAAGTCAGGCCAACTTTTCGTTTCCTTTTCTGGTCCTAGAATGGGGTGTGCAGTATCTAAAGTTACTTTGTCAAAATGGTTCAGGGATTGCATTAGCTTCTCATATTCATTTACAAATGAATCTAAGCCTGATCAAATCAAAGTTCACTCAACCAGGGCTATCGCAGCATCGGTTGCTTTCCACTGTAGGGCCTCCATGAATGACATATGTGCAGTAGCCATTTGGGCTAAACCTCATACCTTCATCAAGCATTACAAATTGAATCTGATCTCCAGGGGGAGAGCGGCCTTTGGCTCAATGGCTCTCAGAAATGTTCTTCCATAAGGACCACCCAGGTTCTCCAAGTAGCTTGGGATTCTGTCCCATCAGTGATGAATAGGAAGACGATTAACAACTTCAGATAAAGAAGTTATGTCTTACCATAATGTTCCATCTTAGTAGTTGATCTTCTTCCAGTCATCACACCCTCCCACTGACCCCCACCAAAGGCTCCTGGCAGATTTTCTGGGTCTTTGTGGTGTTAAAGGGTTTCTGTGCAGAGATGCCCTCTGACTTTCTGTTTCTTCTATATGTTGCATGCAAACTCGATCTGAGGTAACTGAGTGAAGGGCATTGTGGGTAGCAGCTTAGCTCAAGAGTTTTTGGTGCACGCAAGCTTGGTATAAGGCTGACTCGGTTCCGAGGGCTCAGAACCAAACCCATCAGTGATGACTGGAAGAAGATCAACAACTCAGATGGAACGTTATGGTAAGACATAGCTTGTTTTTTTGTACTCAATTAAGCTTTGAGTTTTCTCACCATTTATTAGCCATGCCGAACTGCCATTAATGCTTTTGCTTGTCTCCCCAGTGCTAGCAACCACAACTGTAAAATAGTGACTGAGTGTTTAGTTCTTTTCCAATTTTCTCATTATTTGTGAGCACTAAATGCCTTCATGATGGCATCTTCATGTAACCACCTCACTGATTACAAAGTATTCTAATGCTGTAATGTTACAAAGTATTCTAATGCTGCAATGACTAGATGGCTAGTGCTGCTGGCTCCCACCTCTAAAGTGCATTTTTTTGTAAAAGATTTGATCATTGCCTGTGTAGAGTGGGTATGCTCTTCTCGTTCCATGCACGTTTTTTTTCCTGAATACTCTGCTTTCCTGTCACTTCTAGAGAGTTTTTAGGGGATCTGTATTAGATGATTGAATGCTTAAAATGTCAAGTATGACATGCTTGACAGCTTTTAAGCGAAAGTTAATCTAAACAAAACCCCATAATGTCGAAACAAAGAATTTAGAAAACTTATAGTTGGCCAGTCATCAGGAAGCCAACGGCTGACAGCTAAAATGTGCTGTACACCATTAAAACATCCCCAAAAAAACAAACAAAAAACAAAACAAAAACAAAAAAACAAACAAAATAAAGTGAGTTACCCCCACACCCCCCAACGTGGGGGGCTGTGCCCCCCACACCCCCTACTTCAGTATACCAACTACAAGATTGCACCACTGTGGAGGACTGTCATAACATTACACAGGGTAAACAACGAGACCGCACCACAGTGGAGGACTGTAAGAACGGCTAGAGAAGGTGAACGTTCTGACATCAGCCGTTGGCTTCCTGACAGCTGACCAACTATAACTTTTCAAAACTCCTTGTTTTGACATTCTTAGGTTTTGGTTAGATGAACGTTTACTTAAAAGCTGTCGAGTATGTTGTACTCAACATTTTAAGCATCTGTTCATCTAATAGGGAACCGTTTTTAGGTACTTATTGTTTCTCCATTGCCAGTGAATGTTGCATTTGCATCTTTCTCTTAACATTAGGTTCACAGCTGACAAAAACTTACAAGGATTACTTGACTTAGCTAAACAACAGAAGAAACCTCAAATTAAAGTCTGGCTTTCCATATCATCCTGATTATTCTGCTGTGTCTTCTTTATTCTCACTAAATCATCTGGTCTTCTAAATGATGCTTATTTGTTACCTGCTGGTACCTAGAAAAGTAATTAATGTTTCATCCATTCCATGGTTCTCAGAAGTATAGAAATGCATTCCTTTTATCACTCTTTGTATGGCATCTTATGAAGCATCTCTACCTGTTCTTTTGCTCTGAACCGAATTATGTTGGCGTTGGCCATATCTGTATGGCAGTGGTGTACAGCACTACAAGCAAATGTCCAGATTTGCTCACACAGTTTAAAAGTCTAATTTATTCTTCTTGGTGGTTCACTACTACATGTATTGTATTAGTTGTTGAGTAGGATGGTCTACCATGATAGCTCATATGCACCAGCATTATAGACTGATGTATCACAAAATGGGAGAGCTTCAGTACTGAATCTCAATAAAAACATTTAATTTGTAAACCTTATTCCCTATGCAAGTATTCACACATATCTAATGCTAACTATGGCCTACTCTGCTTTGTTTACAGAGCCAGTTCAGTTTTAATGTTCACAGTGCAGTGCTTCCACCTTCATAAGTATTTCTAGTTGCTGCATCTATATCTGCGCCTTAGGTGATGAGGGTCATTAAATTCTCTCATATTGTGTCAGTCTGTTTTGCTGTTTGTTTTGTAGCACACACTGAAACATGCATTCAAAATATAAAGCAATTTTTTTTTTCAGATTAGCCATGCAGCAGGGATTTCTATTTTAATGGACAAACATCAGTTCCCATCATTTCTGAGGACAGCTGGTAATGTTGCACAACAACCCAAAGGCTTTGCCCAGCTTCTTATGTATTACCAGTGGGAGTGGGTGGGGATTCTGGCTACAGGAAATGACTATGGGATAGAAGGAAGCCAGCAGCTCAAAGACGAATTAATGAAATCTGGATTCTGTGTTGCATTCTATGAAATTTTTCCCCAGGTACTAACAAGATCTAAAATCATATCAATTGTGCTTACAATAAAAGACTCTTCTGCCTCAGTTATAGTGATGTATGCCTTCCAGGAACAAGTAATTCCTCTGATGGAGGAAATTACTCAACAGAATATTAGTGGTAAAATCTGGGTAGCAAGCACCAGTTGGATTTTTTCTGCAGCATTCTCTATTAAAACCATCTGGACAGCACTTCATGGAACTATTGGAATCACGGCTGTCAGCAATAACATGCCTGCTTTTAAGGACTTTCTTTACACAATTCATCCTGATAAATTCCCCAGTGATATATTCATGAAAGCTTTCTGGGAAACAGCATTTAAGTGCAAGTGGACAGATAATAAAACGTCTCAGGTAGTAAACATGGGAATTATTGATAACCTTAGGTATTGCTCTGGCCAAGAGAATCTGCAGATGCTGGATCAAAGTATATACCCAGTTTCAGATTTTGGACTCCCGTACAATATGTATAATGCAATATATGCGGTGGCACATGCATTGCAGTCTTTGATGGCATGCAGGAATGAAGAAGGATCATTATTTAATGCATCATGTACAGACAGCAGCACTTTCCAGCCACAGCAAGTATGAAACATCTTTTAAATTCATGCTTTTTATACTTGTATCGGGTACATTTTTTATATCTTTTCTGTTGATATTATCCTGGCTTCATTTCTTATGAAATGATGAAAAAATAGCTATAAAAATGGATGTTAATATGAGAATACTTGTTTTACTTACTTTGTTTCAGGGGGTTACTGATGCACAGATATTTTAAATGCTATGAAAAGCTTTTTCTTGTGAATGATGTTTAAATTCCACTCATGAACAGCTTCTGTAGGGAAGCCCTACTGTTTATCCGAAGAAAAGTGATAATTGCTCAGAAAGTCATCCCTGAAAGATTTCTATCATCCAGTCTCTGTGGATGTACATGCAGATAAAAAGAAGAGGAGTGTTGTTTTCCTTACTTTCTCCAACTACTTCTAGTTTGTGTGATATCAGAAATGGTATACATAGAATCTGTAGGTGTTGAGGCTTTTTCTCAAGTTGGGGAGTGCAGTAGATGTACCCCTCCATTCATCATCCCCTTTTTCCCATTATTGCAAATGGTAATCGAATGTCACATCAACAGTGATCTAGAGGAAATGCTTCAAACTGGCAGGGGGATAGCCCTGCAATGGTTGTTCTGTGCCACACATATACACCCACACACACATACACACACGTGTGCATGCTCACAAACACACACACACACACACATGATCTCAAACCTATGACAAATTGAAAGTGCCCAGTTCACCTACTACATGTCTTTGGAGTGTGGGAGGATACTGGATCACCTGGAAAAAATCCATACAAACATAGGGAGGACATACAGACTTCACGCAGAAGACACCCCAGCTGAGCCAATATGCTTTGCAACTGTGAGAATATTGTTTTGAGCAGTGCCCTCCCAAGGATTTAAATATTTTGGGTTGGAATAATTGCTTCTCAATAAATAAAATGTGATTATTCCTAGTACACTTTTTTAATGTCCTTGTTATTAATTCTGAATGATACACAAACTGAGTTCTTCTTTAATCATTGGACCCAAGATCTGTCACGATGTCTTGGATATGTTACATGTTTATCTGTCTGACAAAAAATGAATATTCTATTAACATCTTTACATCCATTTTAAGAACACATAGCATACAGGATTAGGAGGAGGTTGCTGATCTTAACCTGTTTATAATATGTTCGAGACATGGATGCCAAGAAATTCACCTCGAGAGCAAACTCAAGAGGCAAATCTTGGCATCCATGTCAAGAACACAACAAATGGTTATGATCTCGACCCATTCATAATTCTTTGCAGTGCATGGAGCTTTATCTGCTCTATGTATTAATCATTACAGGGAAAAAAAATTATTAAGTATGTTGCTGGCTTTCAAAGCCATAAAGCAGTTAGTGAGCACTGTTAGAAAAACCGTGTAAGAGATTCTGTTATGTTTGAAAAAGTCAGGAACGCATTACTGGCATGAATCACAGACAAAAACTAATCTGTTTTTTGTTCTGCTGCTCAATGCCTGATTTTAAAAAGTGAAGTAGGAGGTGCTTAAGATTTGTTTAGCTTGGGTCACGTGCTACAAAAGCCCTTAACTGATTTGTCTTTCTCTGGATATCGGAGCGTACTCTGTGGGCTTAATGCACTAAAAGTGAGTCATGATTGGAGAGACCCCAATCTTTGTAGTGCATGGAGCTTTATCTGCTCCAATGTACTACTAGTTATAGAACAAAAATTAAAGGAGCACAATGTATTTTACACCTCCTGAAAGGTGTAATATACTTAGCATTGCCTTACATAGATAGGCAACAAATGAAGCATATATTTTACCCTGTAAAAAACTTATAATGCTACACTTGCAGCTTTGCTTTTTGTTTATCTTCCCGCCAAATTCAGTGGCAGCCACTATTTATATTCTAGTTTGTGACAAGAGTTTAACATTGCTGAATGGTGCATAACATAGATGGTTATAATCTGGTCTTCTGTCATAACCATGTTATTATGTTTGAAACATGGATGCTAAGGCAGCTCAAGAGGTGTATCTTGGCAGCCATGTCAAGAACACATAATAACTGGTTAGGATTGATGAGACCCAATCATAACTCTTTGTAGTGCATGGAGTTTTATGTACTTCATGTACTATCAAATATAAACAAATGCAGAGTTTTACCAGCTTTGAAAGCCAAGTGAATCACTTGGTGAGTGGTGCACACAGACAGCAAGTAAATATAAGTGGAAGAGAACTTCAGGGACTGTTATTTTATTTAAATATGTTAATTTCCAGACTGGTGTCTGGAAATTTCCCATAATCAAAATTATGAAACAAGATATTTAGGGATAGCTGAGAGTGAAGAAGCATCCGTTTCGTGAGACCCGATTGTAACAGTGCTTAGGTGGTGTGAAATAATTGCTACACTCCTTTGAATGTTCTGTTACTGTCGAGTCTTACAAGAAGTGCTTTACAGGTTTGTCTTTTTTTATGATTTTGGAGTATAATCACAGTGTTTCATGCACTACAAAACCATTAATCACCATTCTTATGTCAGAGCAATGCTTAACATAGACAATTATAATCAGGTTGCCTTATTATGAGTTTGAGACATATATAAAGAAGTTCACTTTGAGAGTAGAGGCAAGTAAAGCAGAAAAGATGAATATTGGCATCCATGTTGAATACACATTAAGGGTTATGATCAGAAAGATGCAATCATAATTGTTAGTGGTGCATTGAGCTTCATTTGCTTCATGTAGCACTAGTTACAGCAAAACAGTGCAGTAGCACAATAAAGCTTTGAAAGCCATAAAACAATTAGTGCTGACACACAGACAGAGGACAGAAATGAAATATCCTTCTGGGAATCATATAGCCATAAAAGCTGCTAAATACTTCACTTTGCCCCACATTTTGTTTAAAAGTATGGCAGAGTAATTTATCTAACAGAGTTTAAAGCTATTTTACCTTCCCCTCATTCTTTGCTGACTAGCAGTCGATACTGTTATGCTCTAAAGCAAGACTGGAACTGAGCAGTGCTTAGATGTGCTTAACAAAAGTTTGTTATCCACCTTTTTTCTGATGACAGAAAGTTTGTTGACAAGCCTGTCACTGTGTTTTTCCCTAACTGAGTGCATAATCATGGAGTTCCATGCACTACGAAGTATTTTTTCCTCAAATCTGGAACAGAATTAAGTGGTCCATAAAATATAGTAATAGGTTTTTAGACTCATACGTAAGTATTAGACAGTCAGTCGACAGACAATTACAATTCGAACTCCGACACTGGACACACATTATATGTATACATTTTAGTTATAGCAAGTTCAACATAATGGATTTTGGAAAGCCTGCATTCATTCACTGGTGTACCTCCTGGAACATCAACTAGAGAAGTAATCCAGTGTAAAGACCTGGAAATAACCACAACCATTAATCTTTCCTTTGAGGAACATGCTCAACTGGTAAGTAATAAAGCTCAGCATCAAATGGGATATATGTTTAATCTTGGGACAAGAATGAGACCCTTGCTGGATGTGTGTGGTCGTCCTTCAATAAAATCATCAGTAATGCCCATTAAAGTAATAATTATTGTTGTACTTTAACCCTTTTTAATGTTAATAATGTAGAGAATTAGTACGTCAGCTGATAAAAACTGTATCAGACACATAACTGACAGCCCTACCGAGAAAGATGTCAGTCAAGTCGACACCTCCCACATCTGCTCAAGCTACATATGGTGCATCCTAATGCACACAATCACCAATTATCTTTAGAGAGTACAAATTAAATTCACCAAGAGGAATATACTTCACAAAGATTATAATTACAATAGTAGTAATATAAGCAAATACCTCATTTTATTTACAATTCATTATTATTATATGTATGGTAAATTAATATTTGCCTATAAAGTCTTTCATTACTGTAGTTTACAAGCTATTATGGGCATAAACATTTATAACTGTAGTTTAATGTGCAGATATCAGGCTAAGAAGTTTGATTCAGGTACTTTGTGGGCAAAATTACATCAGTCTTGTTTAACTCAAAGAGTGGTCATATTATGGAATAAATTACCATTTCATATTAGAGACAGAATGGACTTAGAATCCGTCAAGAAACAACTGGATTTGTGGCCTGTGGACAATGTCTTCAATCCAGAAATCTTGGCATCAGTGTAACTAGATGGCCATACTGGCTTACCACTTGTGCACAACTTATGGACTTTCAAACTTATAAACAAGCCTAGCCTAAACCCCCTATTCAAAAGTTTCAAAAAGGAGGTCAAGACAAGCTGTGCAGGGGGGGTAATTTGAGGCTGCCCATCCAATTATCTAGGTTTACCTGGAAGGTGGTAATGGTGATAAGACACATTAGTGTGTCTTATTTATCTGTTGATGAAGCTTTAGTCCTTTAACCAGGTATTTGAAGTTCCATTTGTTCTGTGAAGGATTCAGAGGTCAAAGATGGTTGGATCTTTCATGGCTTAGAGGGCTAGACACATAGCTCTCCACATAAGTAAGATTTTTGAGGGCAGTCATCCTTGTGCTTATAAATCTCATGTTCTATCAGGTTGAGTCATATGTTTACAAAAATGCATTCTAAAAGGTGCATTACAGTTAGTAACTAGTTTGATGAAATATGACTAAATGGGAATTAAGACTTCTTTTGGAGTTACTAGAAATTCATTTGGAAATTAAATTACACCGATGCATGGTTTACTACTACTGGGGACATGATGGTCAGGTGATAAGGAATTGTTGGCAAGAGTGCTTAAATCTCTTATGACAGTGTCCGGTTGGAGGGGTCTATTATATATGTAAATATTTTGTTTACCAAAATGAATTATGCTAAATTATTTTCCATTTTTAACGAGTCCATTCTCCTTGGAACAACTGTTAACATGTTGGAGTAGTTGTGAATCAGCAGAAGATCAAATAACAATACTAAATAAAAGTAATTTGCAAACTTAGTTAACCATAGTTCAGCAATGTTGACCTGAAGGTCTGAGAAAAAGATGCCAAATAGGAAGGGGTTCAACACTGTGGTACACCACTGTAACTTTTTTGCTTTCAGAAGAGGCACCTGTGAGTCTAATAACCACATGGATTCTGTCAGACAACCATTTAGCAATCCACATACATATTTATTTTCATATCTGCAAGCCTGTCATTGATGCCTGGACATGGAATAGTGTCAAAGATCATGTTGAGGTCAAGATATGTTGTTTGTACTGCATAAACATTGTCTATTGCTTTGGTTACTTTTTCAAAGAAATTAATGCGTTTAAAGAGGTAGGACTTTCCTTTGACAATGATGAATTGATGGAGGTCCAGGGCTACTAGAGTTTCAATACCCATATTATTGAGGTCTGAGATAAAGTGCTCCGAAGCTTTACATATGAGGTTGGTGAGACTAATATGTCTGCAGTTACCGATGACCATTCTTGGACAACCCTTGTGTAACTGTATTACACTGGCTGTTTTTCTGGGCTCAAGGAAGGTGATATCTATGAGAGTTTAGAGTAAAGAGGTTAGGAAGGGGTTCATATAGGCCATATTTGGCATTTGGGATAAAGTGGAATGAATAATTTCAGAATTACTACAGAAAGCTGGATATTAGAATGGGATTGGTAGAAGACAACAGGGATACATGAGGAAGCACAATATACGATCTTGAAACTTATGAGAGTTGGTCAGTTGGTCATCAATAACTGAGGATCTGCCATAGGTGGTACCTTACTCCTAAGAAGATAACGTTGAGGATGAAAGAATCCACTGTATATTGGACACATGGTCCTGAGCAGGAAGGTGAGCTACACATGTAGCTAGTTTCCATGGAAATCTTCAGCTTGAAGTCCAGCTTTGCATCAGTGTCTTCAAGGTATTCCACAAAAGGTTATTTCTGTCACAGGAGTTCCTCTTTGTGGGTTAGAAGGCCAAACATATGGTAAATAAAGTAGTTGGATGAAGAGGAGAAAGAGCTAAATATGAATTTAGAATTACAACAAATTCAAAACATAACCGTATGACCTTTTTCAGCTATATTACAATTCTATTCCGAGCTCATCTCAAATTGTACTTCATTCTCTGACTCAAAGGACACTGCTAGTATTCATTTGGGCAAATTCACTTCTGTATTCACTCCCCCACCTTCCCCAGTCTAGACTGTATTCCCCCGTCACTCTCCCATTCTTGAGATAAATTTGCACCAGGTCCTTTTGGCACAAAAATAACCACCACTTCCATAGATCCTGCTAATATCCCTGGATGCCTGCTGAGAAGTATAAATTCCCATTTAGCAACACCTCCCCATCAACTCTTCAATCTGAGTCTCCACTGATTATGGCCACAAGGACTGGAGAAATTGCAATTGTGGTACACTTGCATAAAGGTGGTCCCACTACTGACCATGTGAATTGCAGGTCTGCTATTACCACTGGTATTATTTATAAGGCTTTGAAACGTATTATAGTTGAACAAATAAGCAATGATATAGGGGTCTTTATATCACTGGCTATACATCCATTTAGCTTTGTAAAATTCAGATTATACCTGCTGAACCTGGTTGAGTTTTATAAAGGGGGGTACCGCAGCTATTGATAAAGGTTTTACAGTCAACACTGCTTATCTAGACCTTGACAAGGCCTTTGACGCTAGCTACCATGCTGGGATTATTGACAAACTTTCCAACTTGGCATTAGTGCGTACATAGTTTGCTGGATTAGTAATTAGCTGTCTGGTAGAACCCATACCATTACTGAGGATATATGTTTTAGATGGAAAAATGTCAATAGTATTGTCCCATAAGGCTTTGTCCTTGGTCACCATATCTTTGGTATATATTTCAGTGACATAAAAGCTGATGTCAAGGGACTTTGTCTAACAGAGTTTGCTGATGACTGCAAACTGCGAGTGGTTATCAAATCCCATTCTAATACTCAAAGTTTCCAGCAAATGCTGGACCAAACAATTGTTTTGTGTTTAAATCATGGGCTTACCCTAAACATCAAGAAGTACAGCATCCTACATAACATTCCACTTAAATATGAAACAGTCATTAGAGACTTGGATACATATTTTGATAACTGACTATCCTTGGACCAACATGTCTCTGTGGTGGTTATAAAATTCTTTTACCTTACACAACTCTTCTCAACTCAGTGCATCTCCTCAAGATCCAAAGAAGTTATAGTCCTACATTAGTCATTCCTTATTAGGCCCATCTTTGAATATAATGCACCCTTTGACATGTACTTTATCAAGCACTAGACCAGCTTGCTAGACCTCAGTGCTTCCACATCAGAAAGATCTCAGATCTCGGTACCCTTAGTTTCTCTGATAGACTAAAAACTCTTAACACTATTCCATGTCATACAGATTCCTGAAAGGTGATCTCTGCTTATCTTTCTGTGCTATGAATGAATCAGCACAATGAACTTCTTCTAAAAAAAGGAGATGGTAAAGCAAACATCCATTTTAGATGACTAAACCTACACTGTCACATCAACAAGGCCAGGTGGCATGACAGATACCTAACCCAACATATACCCCAGTTTTGGAATCAGCTGCCTTTAGCTATAAAACAGAGTACTTCCCAAGCATCCTTTAAAAACAGCCTGGATGATTGGATGGGTGATCACAAATGTTCACAAGGAATACATGGAGAATGCCTACATAATGGGATGCACTGCTAGTTTACCACCAGAACTGGCTGATGTGGCTAAGTTTGATGGTCTCTTTTGGCTGTAAGCTTGGTACGAAATTATGAGCCCATGAATCTGTAGGGTGCTAGCTGTGAGACAGAATAATAGCAGGAAGCTGAAAGAAAGCATTAATTTCCTGGATGTAAGAAAAAAGTATGCATGATGACATAGAAAGCTGGTGAGTAGTAAAGGAGACAGAACTTTGAAGAGTGGTGGAGGGAATGGCATATATGACTTGTGGGAATTTATAAAGAGCCAGGAAGTAGGGATAACTCTTTGACTGCTCTTGGGACCAGTCATACCTTCAGTGCCTAAGGGGCAGCATTTGGAATGGTGTGCATTGTGAACATGAGTTTGGGTCAATAATGTAAGACTTCAAATACAAAATGAAAAATTCTGGCTAAATACCATGTAACTACACATCTCAATTTTGTCTTAAAAATAGACTTAAAGTAAAGACAAGGAAGAGCAGCTTTATCACCTTAGATAAACAAATCTTGATAGAAGCTCACTGTATAGATTCATCCCAGTCTAGGCTGATACATTTGTTAGAGATCTCAGCACCCTTGTATAAAAGTCTCTATCCTTTGATGTAGTAACAGAAGTCAGGTAATGCTTTTGCTTAACCCAGATAATTACTAAAGGTATCTCATCCTGGTTAAAATAAGTCATCATGATCCCCATGCAAAAGACCGTCGGCTACAGAGACAGGCTTGAAGCTCTTTGCCTATACTCTCTTATAGATTCATACATGGTGATTTACACTATACTGTTAAGAACCCAGGCCCCTTGCCTGCTACACTTCCACAATCTAAAACAACGAATTGAATTTCCATCAACAAATAAATAAGACATGCTAGAGGGACAGATTTATGACTCAATACATTGCTCACCTTTGGAAAAAAATCTTCTGTTACAGGTAAACCTGAGGGATATCTTATTTTTCCTTTAAGGCAATCATTGATGAGTGGATGGGCATTCACAAATTCATCCTGGGACAGACATGCTTTAACCTCCTCAAGGATGTCAAATAAGGGTAGGTTTTGGTAAGCTGATCATGATTAAGTACTTAGTCTGCTTTGTAAACTCTATGGGTCTATGAATATATGAAAGCTGTGACATTTTGATCATGAAGTCTTAAACCTCCTGGAGCAGCACTGTATATCAGGATCATTTTCCTTTTGAGTCATCCTAAGATTGCAGAGGCACAGGATCATGAAGACTTGGACTATAAATGGTAATAGTAGCGTGGGTGATGTTCTGCAGGTTAAGTCTGTCCAACTGCACCACAATCGCCTTATCTACACCCTGTCAGAGTTTAGATAATAATTTGAGCTGTTGTCTTGTGATGCATACATGAATTTACCTGATGTATCATATCATTATGATAAGCAGAGCCAGATCTTCTTTTAATGTTTAAGCAGAACATGAATTGCAGTGTCACTTTTATCAAACCAGTTGTGGTGATGTCTGGTATTATGATTTATCACATACTATGTGCATGGCAATCTTAAATTCTGACAGCATTACATATCAACGTAGTAGAAAGTCTTTCTTAGAGATGATTCTGGAAGCCCTGACTCATTAAGTGATAAAATGAGGGAAGCAAGCATAGCGTAAAACATAAGGTGAAACCTTAAGGAATGAGGAGGATGAATAGGGGTGGGAAGGAAAAAACATTTTCTTTTAGTTCAGCTGCCCATTTTATATATCTGTATCTATATGTATATCAATATCTGTATCTTTATATGCTTTGAAGGTAGGTTTCAGTAAGGTATTAACTGAGGGACGTGCAATGTACATGGGTTAGGGTAGACAGAGGCACACAAACAAACAAAAACATAGTTGACAGACAAGACGAATAGAGAAGGTGCTGACACAATGAGGGATGTGGAACACGATGGAGAAGGAGACATCGAACAATAAAAAGAAAGACAAAAGCGATGGAAGGACTGGACAACAAATATGGGCAGGCATAGACACAAAATCGATGGGAACACAAAAATGGAGGATGGGATAGTATGCATTGCAGTCTGTGCCAGCTGTGACCAAGTTGGAGTTTCATTGTCAACGTGGCCTCCCACAAAACTGGGCCTTAGTTTGGATGTTAGACTCAGTGCACAGCAAGGACTTGACTCAAGAATTTGCATGGACCACCAGACATCTGTCTATAAGCCCCCACACTAATTAATCCTGATGCTGCTTGGTGACATAGGTGTCATTTCCACTGTCAAATTTACCTGAAGGTTGTCTAGCAACACCTTCTATAGCAGGAGTGGTGCTGTGGTCATTACAGGTGCTACCAGTTGAGTGGATATGTGGCATTCTATATATAGCATAGAGAGAAAGACGTAGGCAGAGTACAAATACAGTGAAACAATGCAGCTAAGACAAAAATCTACCTTGCTAAGTTACATGCAGTATAATGCAAAGGAACCCCCCCCCCCAACACACACATGAAGAGTAACAATGATGTGTAAATATACAACCCATTTAAGATTTAAACCCACAACCATTGTCATATGCAAACTAGAAGACAATGCATTTGCATGCTGAATTACACCTGCAATCTCAGTGAAGCCTCCAGTGAAAAACAAAGCAGCTCACAGTGCATTAGTCACAAGGGCAGTTAAGCACCCACTGAAAATTGCAGTGCAGAATAAATGAGCAAGGGGTGAGAATAGAACCCTTAGCTATCAGAATATACAATGTGTAAGTGAAAGGTTCAAGCTGCTGAATCACCTGTACAGTTTAATTAAATGCTGCAATTAAATGTGCATTAATATCATCAGTCCATACAGATTAATAAAGCAGATGTGTGAAATATGTTTCAGTAACATTGTGGCCATGGCTCACACATAATTTGTTATGAAATATAGTTTCTGTAGTACTGTAAAGTAAGAGAAACACAAAGGTCAACCACTGATGATGTCAAAATTAGTTTACGAAGGGAAGGAATAGAACCCAGTGACTGTATACCTTATGACAGCAGGGCCTTAACATGTTGAACTACATATATAATATATCAACACACGCACACACAAATATATATATATATATATATATATATATATATATATATATATATATATATATATATATATATATATATACACACACACACACACATACACATAGCCACAACCATCTGTAGTGCTAATGGTCAATGTAGAACATACAGCCTAAATACCGACACTGTATACAAAAGGGGTGTTAACACCTGTCCTCCTTTATGTAGAACACTCCCTGTATGGGCAGTTACATTCCGTAAAATAACAGGTGAAATAACAAATGTCCTCACCTATTTGGTTAACAGGTATTTTCTTACATTCCTTTTTGTTCTTGCATTAAACTATCACCTTTGCACCTGAAACTCTTTAACATTGTAGAAAGGTCATAAACATTCTGCAACATTGACCTTGTTTGTACAGTAAAGATTTAACTAACAATATGTCCTTCTCACTGCTTGTAATTATGGTTAGTCATGTCAAATTATACATTTTAAAAAATAAAGTACACTCTGGACACTTAAGGTGGCTACCCTGTGGAAAATCCATATCTACCTTGACTACTGCTATACAAACTGACTCATTTATTAACATGTACAATTCACCTTCCTGTAATAGATGTACTGACACTGGTGGTCTCTGGGGAGCTCCACCCTCCTACTGTGCTGCTGTGCATTTTCTGCAGTTGCCTTATGGCCTGGTGAAAAAGAAATGGGAGTGCGTGTTAGACATTAGCAAGGCAAACTGTGGCAAAGCACATATGAAAGTAAGGCAGGGAGTGATTACAGTACATAAGATGGTGGGAGTGGCCTCTCCTCAACCTCCCAGTGGCACAGGATGATGGGATTATGTTTGTTTAAGTCATTGCAATGGTAACAAAATTGTTCACCATTATGGGTGATTCTTTGGCATGTGACAAGTCTTGGGCCAAGAGGCAATGCCTTTGCTAATCAGGTGAGTGACGTGGAATGCCTTCTTCACCACAGTAGACACATGGTTGTCAAAGCTGAGGTCACAGTCAACTTGTGTTCCCGGGTCTCTCACTACTAAATTGGTACTTATGGTATTATTGTTTATTTTATAATCAGTATGGACATTCTTTTTACTGAAGGTAATGATGATGCATTTTTTAGCATTTAGTTTAAGACCATGGCTTTGGCACCAATCATGGTCTATTTAAGAACTTTTTGAAGTATGCTGACATCGCTACAGGATTCATCGATCGCACCTAATTTGCAGTCGTCTGCAAACTTTGGCCTGGACTTCTGAGAAGTATATGCTAAACAGCACTGACTCTTGTGGGACATCACTGGTGGCAAGTCTACTGGAAGAGATAAAGTCTCCCACTTTGACTGAGTGTTGTCGATCTGTGAGCCAGTTTGCAACCTACTTGACAACATAGCAGTTGATATTCAGCTGGGCTAGTTTGTCAATGATGCCCAAATATGGGATAATGTTGAAGGCTTTGGGCAAATCAAGATAGGCTATGTGCAAGGCTTTGCCCTCATCTATGGCTGTGGTCATATTCTCGAAAAAAGTCCACCAGGCTTAGCAGGCATGACTTGCCCTTGACAAACTAAACTGGGATAAATCCATAGTTTGGAGGTCACCTATATCCTTATTTATGAGGTTCTTGATTATTCATTCCAATCCTTTACAGATGAGGCTGGTTAAACTTATGAGTCTGTAGTTACCCAGGTTTGTTGCTGAGTGTCCCTAGTGGAGAGGGATAACAGTCACTGTTTTCTGTTCTGTCAGGACAACACCAGTATTCAGGCTGTGGTAGAATAGAGTGCCTAATGGAGTTGCTAACTCCTGTTTTAGAACATTAAGAATGCAGCCCAGAATGCCATCTAGTCCTATGGAGGCTGTGTTCTTAGCCTTGGAGAGAGCACTGATGACTTGCGCTTTGGAGATGTACGGAGGAGGAGATGATGAAGATATAGTTTGTGGTATGCTTGTGGGGGATAGGCATTGAAGTTTTCACCAAACCTATCTGCTAGCAGGTTTGCAACTTCCACAGGGTCAGTGTGTTTGATGCCATCCACAGTCAGTTCAGCACACATCTGAGTCCTACCTTTTAGGTTGCAGACATAGCTGAAGAAAGCCTTATGGTTATCCTTGCTTATGGTTGCTAATTTTTTCTCATAGATGCTCTTTGAAGATTTTATAAGTTGGCTTATTTGCTTGTTTAGGCTGAGGAGGGTGCTCTTCCAGTTCTGGGATCTCACGTTTGTATTTTTAGACAGCAGCTTATTTCACTTATTGTATAATTTATTAATGCTAGATGTCCACCAGAATGGTTTGTTTTTTCTTGAGGATATTGCTTTAATGCTATTCAGCATGGCTATGTCTATACATTTGTGTAGATGTTTATACAGGGCATCATTGTATATGTTAGTATAGCCATCAATGCCATCTGTGGAAACTGAAGCTTGGGAGTCGATTATACCTTCACTTAGAAGGGTATACTTAGCTTTGGTGAAATTCGTTATCCTGATTTCTCCTTTGGGGAGTTCTGGTGTTATTGCTACTTCAAAAATGACTGATTTATGGTCAGAGTCATCCAGTGCGGTCCCTACACTTGAGGCATTGCATTGGTCACATTGGTAAAGACCAGGTGTAAAATATTAGAGCCCCTTGTGGGGTGGTGTGCTATTTCTTCCAGGGCGTTTGAGTTAACAAAGTCTAGGAATTTTTGTGCAAGGCAATCTCGGAACCTGCCCTACTAGAGATGCTCCATATCTGTAAGTTTAACTCCTCACA
Source organism: Protopterus annectens (assembly GCF_019279795.1). NCBI lineage: Eukaryota > Metazoa > Chordata > Ceratodontiformes > Protopteridae > Protopterus > Protopterus annectens. The sequence goes on from NC_056726.1 coordinate 1,127,980,075, forward strand.
CATTACCCACTCGAAAGACCTAAATCTAATATACAACATCAAAAAAACCTGCTGGAGAGACAGGTTTATCTCCCAGAGGCTGCCCCATCTCTGGAACAGATTTCCCATACACATCAACCAGAGTACCTTGCTGACCCTCTTCAAATGCAACCTTGATGAGTGGATGGGAAACCACAGGGGCTCCACCTGTGTCCCTCTTTGACAGGGGTGACAGGTGCTGACTGAGGTTTCTTTTTTGGGGATAAACTGTTGGCTAGGCTTGTAAGGGCCCCAGGGCTATTAGCCTAGTAACCTCCTATGATCTTGTGATCCTATGAAGTGAGTTTGGGCTCTTACAAGTTTCCCAATTAAGGAAAGGATAGTTGAAGTCACCCATGACTAGGGGGTTAGGTTGTACCTTAATTGTCCCAAGTAGGTCTAAATAAGCTGTGTGGGCATCTTGGTTCATGGAAAGGGATCTTTGATGATTACCTGAAGGAGTGTCTTTCCCATGGTAATTTGGACTTGGAGTAGTTCCATAGATTTTTTTTCTAACCAGTCTAGAGGTGTAATTATCTTTAATGAAGATAAATACTCCACCTGTTTTGGTTATCACACCTTTCATATGCAACCTGAATGTGTAGAAGGCATTGCAGCCTTGCAAGGCTGGGGTACTTTCTGCGGCCTTCAACCAACTTTTTGTGACTGCACAGATATCAACATCTTCCAGGGAGAGAAGTGATTCCAGAGAGTGCAATTTCTGATTTAAATTCCTGGCATTTAGCAGCATGACACTTAGTTTCTTTGTGTTTGATGTTTTCATGTCAGGAATTTTGTTGTTGTGACCTTGCCTAAAAAGGCATTATGGGGGAGGTAAGTGCCTTAGCCAGCAGCTGGAAGCCTAGAGGTGCCAGGTAAAGACCATCTCTAGCAAAGTAGCGTGGTCTATTTACCATGTCATCCCAGGCTGACAGGAATTGGATCCCCTTAGAATGACACCAGAAAGTAAGCCAGTTATTAAAGTCAGTCATTTTCTGTTTATATTGTGGTATTATCCTAGGCGAAGGTAAAATGTTGATCAAAGATAGGGACCTGGGAAACATATTTAGAGAACTTACTCATGTTTCTTTTCATATAGTCCAGAGAGGTACACCTCAAGTTGTTCACACTAACATGAACTATGATGGTGTTATAGCAATACTTGTTGTTGAGAGACTTGAGAGCATGTGTGATCTTTTGAATCCTTGAACCAGACAGGCAGCCGACTGTAACCTTCTCCTAGTTCAGTCTGTTGAGTAAGGAGTCTGTATGTCTCACTATAGAGTTGCCTATAAAACATTTGGAATAGTTGTGCATTGCCTTAAGGGCTTATTTGGTGAGACACAGGTACTAGTGTTTTTGTGTGTATTGGGTGCTTTGGCTGTTGTGTTAAGGTGTAGCATGTTTGTGTTTAGGTAGGTTTCTGGAGAGTAGCTCTGCATATGAAAGTTTATGTGTTGGGTGCATAGGGTCTATATTAGGTTGCCGAAATGATATTCTGGTGAACACCTATTCATCCACCCGTAATCAGCAAAAATTCCTTCAGTGATTTGCTGAATTTACTAAGGGCAATGAAATAGTTGCCTGAACCACCACAGACAATTGCAGAACTTTGCCCTTGTCTCCACTGTTGTGCGATCTTGGAATTGGTATATATAGTTAAAGGGCATGTGAGGGGCAAAGCCTCCCAACTTGGGTGCATTCTGTTTAACTACAAGTTGGCCCATTGTGCTTCAAGCAACTATTTTGTTGCCCTTAGTAAATTCAGTGAATCGCTAACGAGATCTCTGCTGGTTATTGGTCGATGAATAGGTGTTCACCAGAATGTCATTTCGGCGAACTAATACAGACCTGGGTGCATATTACGAGTAGAAGTTGTGATGTGCGAGCTGACAACCTATTTAGTGTTGCTGTTATGGATGTGAGAGAGTAGTGATTCCAGATTCTTAGTATAGGATCATGTCTTGCAAGTTCTACTTGAGTGATTTAGGAGTAAGGGATTGTCAGTGTATATCAGACAGTTGCTCCACTGCCTCAAAAACCCTTGTCCACCAGGCTGGCAGGGGAAACAGAGGGAAACCGATAGTCCATAATGCAATGTTTGAACCTAGTATCTCAGTAGATAAGGAGAAAAAGATGCAAGCAAGAGCAAAGCAGCTAATACAAAGAAACCAATGAAAAAGCTCAAACTGAGCCCTGAACCAGTAACCTTCAGTTAGATGGCCCCACTCTATGTCCCTGCCACAAATGTATGGGGGCTTCTTCTGTAAAAGATGTCTGATTTTTAGTGCTTAGTCTATAAATAGAACTGAATTTCACAAGTCTGAATCCAGTCTATACTACGGCCAACAGAAGTGCAACGGTACAACAGAAAAAAGGATATATTTTTTTTAATTAAAAGAGCAATAGTGTAAAAAGAAGCACAGTTTTTTTCTTGAATTAATAATCAAAACAGAATAAAACAGGAGAAACAGATGTTTTCTTAACTTAAGTAAAAGCAGCAGTTTGTATGAAATACAAAGTGCAAAAAATGCAGTAGTTAAAATACATTGCAAAGCAGCCGCAAACAGTACAGTTTTTAATTTTTTAAACTTCTGAAGTACAGTCACAGTATATGGGAGAATAATCCCAGTCCTCCTATATAAAAACACAGTAAGAGTGTGTCCAGAGCGAAGTACTACCACAAAGATATGGATACAGCAATGTACCTTAAACAGCTCACAAAAGTGTGATTATTCAGTAAAAGTACGTTGGTTTGTATAAATGAGCCAAGAGCCACTCAGCTGTACAGAATTTATAAAGGCACCAAAAACAAGATAAGATGATTAATAAGCTCTCCAGCCAATAAAACTACATGCAGAAATCTCAAGTGTTTCCTCAACATAGACAGACCAGGCTACCTCCCAGTGCACTAAAAGAAAAATCCACTGATCTTGAATGCTTGCTCTAGTGTAAAAATATACTACTTTATCCAACAGCTGGCTAGATAATGAATTCAGATTAAGTAAATCAGTGCAGCAGACAATAAGAGGCAAAATGCACTTTTTCGATATAAGCACAAGGAAAGGCAAATAAATAATTTTAATAAAAATTTCAAAATATCAACAGCAGTGTAGAAAGGGAGGAGCTTATTAAGCCCAATTTACAGTAGGGGTGGGATGCTTAAAATTACTAGTTTTAAAAACAAGACCGACAAACAGGAGGGTGGGTGGAAGAAACCCTAGTAGAGAATGACCAGCAGTGCTATACCTTATGCAGGCTTGAAATCCTTGAGAGAGAGAAAGACACAGCGTTTCACTTTGTATTTAATTATTTATAGTAAGCTAAATAAACAGCAAAGTATTTATAATAAGCTAAACCAACAGCAATAGCACTAGCAATGTTGTAGCAATAAACACACCTACCCAAGTGACAATGACAAAATTAACAGTGATAGTTAACTGCTTAGTTAATAGGTGAGAAGGATCTTAAGGACAATGGTTTACAACACACCAGACCATGGGAATTGTAACTTACAGCAAGTCAAGAACAAAAGTGATATGTGCAAGACAATCACAGCATCAATAATTTCCAGTTGTGAATAGATTGGGATATTAAGTATGTGGGAGGATTTACGTCTGTCACTACAGATCAGTTTAATAACTGGTATCTCTGCAGTGAGCTGTACCCCACTGCTGTGTCATGTGTAGTTCTGAGCAGACTACCCAAATGAAGCAAATAGAAGTACAAGTCACAGCAATTTAAACAAAAGGAAGAAATCAGTCACTGTCAGCCAAGACAGCAAACAAAGCTATTTTTCCAAACCAGAAGAGAAAACAGTGTCCAAAAATAGATTTGTATTTCTTTGCTATTTATGTAAAATAATACAATGTTTTACTTCCCTGATTTTTAGAGGGGGATTGACAGTTTATCAAGTCTGGTTTACGGAAAAACACAGCAAGAATCTTGTTGCATCTTCTGAGCAAACAGCCAAAATGGATTACTGAGGTGTACAAGTCACAGTAATTTAAATGAAAAGAAGAAAGCAAGCAGTTGAGCTCTGTTAGCTTGGGACAGGACCCAACAATTTAATTTTCCTCACAAAGCAAACTTCTTACACCTAAGCAGAACTTGTATCCAGAACAGAAAGCAGTGTAAAAACTAGAAGTGGCAACACTGTGCTGTTTAACAAAAATAATACAAACAGTTCAATTTTCCTGTTGGTTTGGTGGATTGTTAGATTGTCTATGTAGCTTAAGAAACAGCTGCTTTATTCATTACATATACTCTTTGTTTTTTGCATATGCTTGATAAATTAATTATGACCACTGAAGTAACACAAGCTCTTAATGACCATGTTGTTTGGCAATAACCCATGATTGGCTGTGGGTATCACATGATTTACCCATGGTTTGTGTGATTTGATCATGAGGTCAAAACCCAAGTGATGAAATGAAGCCAACCATGGGTTAATCCTGTGATTCCCACATCCAAGAGTGAGTTATTGCTATTATACAGTGACACTGGGCAGGATTCACGAAGCCTCCGTGTAAGAGATACAAGGCTTACACGGAGGCTACAGTTAAACGGTGTGACGCCAGCATGTCATGCATATGCATGAGGGCATGCTGAATCACACCTAAGGCTAACACGGTCCGTGGAAGACAGTAGGGGGCGTATCCGTAGGCCGAGCCCTGCAAGCGGACACGCCCTCAGAAGAGTAAATGTGCCCAAAGTAAACCCCCACGACAGAGTACATGGAAATGTGAATAAACACAGCACAACACATGCCCCCACAGACTATGAACATAAAATCATATAAATGAACATGTTATATTTTTTTTAAACCGTAAAGATGTTTGCCCTTGAGTGCACTTGTTTGCGCGGGCGTGCCCGTAGCTCAGCCACAGTTAGCAGTAAGTGGAAAAGCATATAAGAACTAACTATGCAAAGTAAGCCAAAAAGCAAGAGCATAGCGGTAGAGACGTTGGCTAAAGAGCAGGCAGTCAGGGTTCGAGCCCCCACAACCTCAATTTTTATTTTTAGTGAAATAAGCAGGAAACAAGTCCCTGACATATATGTACACATATAAAATTATATTTTATGTAAAATGTAATGAAATAGGCCAGTTATTGTGAAGAAATGTGAGATAAAATAATAACATATGCCAGATGTGCCCATAGCTGAGCTATAGTTTAACAAGTTGAGTGCATCTGCCCGTAGGTGAGCAGTGGTTTAACAGGTGCAAAATGAGTGTCCGTAGGTGAGCCGTGGTTTAACACACTGAAACTGTGTGCCCCTAGCTGAGCTGAGCGTAATATGCGTGCTGACAGCCAAATGAAGCGTAAACCAGCGTAACCTGTTTGCGCGGAGCTGCGCACCGTGCCAACAAGCTAACCGACAGGCAACGTTGAGCAAGCTGTAACAAAACTGCCTTTACACAGACACACCCCCTAGCCTGTCTAGACAGTTATAAAATATAAAAAGCAGTGGCCAGGTTCGAACCCAGAATACCATGCACCATAGTCAAGGTACTGAACCACTAAGCCATGACAGCTGTACTTAGAAATGCAGTAATAGCAAATATATAGGAATTAATACAAAGAGGAGCATGACAAAGCAGGTTTTGTGAAGCTGATACAATTCCAAAATGGCCAATCACAGATAAGTGCGGGAAAAACGGCATATATAAGCCCCATAGGCGGGAATACACAGCATAACCGATTGTAGAACTAACTTGCAACCAGAATGTCAGGAGTAGGTGAGGGTAGTTGCTTCCGAGCACAGAGGTGGGGCGTTGAGGAGTCCAGATATATGGTCTGGCTCGTAGTCCACAATCATGAGGCCCAACTCATGCAGGGCCAGGTCCTGCAGGGAGCATATAGGGCTGAGGCGTGGGACCGGTTGGCTCATGATATCACCAGTGCCACAGGGATTCCAAGGACTGGTGAGCAGGTCCATCAACACCATGCGGACCTGAAGAGACGTAAGCAGGACCAACTGAACCTTTGGATACAGGAGGCCCGGCAAATGCCCAACGCCTCACTACTGAGTAAGTTACATTTAATTATGTATGTAAGAAATTAAACTAGCTGATATTATGGAGATGTGTATTCCAATATTACTTTATTTATATTACAGCTGCAGGTGTCCGTTCTGCGAACCGCAGAGCCTATGGCGATAGGCTGGTGCGGTTGCACCACCAGGCAGGTCAGTAATCCTCTCCCAGTAACTGTAAAGAAATATAAAAGTATGACAGTTAGCAAAAGAGTGCAGTGTAGTCACTAAGTAATAAAATGTGCAAGTAACAGTGTAAGAGTGTTTGCAAGTATTGCTTGATTAGAAAAGTGTGTTGCAGTCTGTAATCCAAACAGAAAAATTAAAATGTCGAAATAAAGTCTGAAATAAAGATGCCCCACCTGTAATATAATAGTACACAACCTGCAGCAGGCTGAAAAGTACAGCTGCAGAAGATGAGCAAATCACATGTGTGAAATATATCCCCGTTGAAATACTGAAACATGACAGAAGTGAGACTATTGGAAAGGATTGTAATAACTACAGGTAAAACATGTCAATAGAGCCTAGAAGTAAGTACCATCCTGAATTGTAAAATTAAAACAAGTGAGAGAGTGTGAGAAAGAGTTATGAATCCACCAATAAAGTAGTAATAACCCCTGAATAAAGTATACTGCAGTCAGTACAGAATGAAATGAATGTGACAAGCAGAACCAAACTGCGAAATGTGTTTAAAATGTTGCTGCAGCTGGAATGTGTATCCCAAAATCTGGATATGTTGCTCTCAGTTTGCAATATGCAGATAGTATGATTGTCTGAAATACCAAACATCCACAGTTGTCTATAGCTATATAAAGCAAATGTAGCAGGATGATGTAGCTGAACAAAGCCAGATATGAACGTGTATGAATAACAATAAAATGTATATTGATGTAGCAGTAACAGTCCTATCACCAACTTGAAGTAGTTATCACATAGGAAACTGTAGGTAGAACAGTAGTGTGTATATATCTGCAGCTATTAGAAATGTACAGCATATGTATTGGTATTTGAAGGTGTTAATTACATTTTCTTCACCCTACCCTATAACCACATATAATCCATTCCACGTGAAATTGGTATGTGCAATCACAATTAACACCCCTGGACATTTGTCCTGTTGGGTCATATATATTTGCATGTACATTGATGCATCTGCCCTGTTCATACATCCAAACCTGATGGCCTGTTGCCATCAATCAACCCTGCATGTTGTTGGACTGTGTATTGCTGTTCAAATTATGCATGTGTTATGCTCGCTGTTCAATGGCGTGAATATCTGGGTGTTTGGTTAATGTGAATACTAATGCATGCTGTTACAACTAATTGCGAATGGTATTGTATGTTACTAACCCAAACTGTCATGACATAATGCAAAACATAGGACGACAGGGAAGGCGGGTTCCAGCGGACCCACCTCTCCCACCTCAGCTGGCGAGTGCACCTGGCACTAGTGCCCAGTCTGGACCCTCCTCCGGTGGCCCTGTGCCACCTGAGGGTGGAAGCGCTGCAGGGGATGGGGCCCGTCCCCCCTCTGCAAGTGTGGCTGGAGGAGAACCACCACTCACCCTCCCTAGCATCCGGACTGTGGTGCGTAGGGAGATCCAGGAATCTGTTCTTGGGCCCCTACGCCAGCTTGAGGCACAGGTGGCACAACTTATGGGCATGTCTGTTGCCCAGCCTGCACAGCCCCGTCCTGGGCAGTGAAGGAACAGTGATAACTGCCCATGGGTGGGGATATCAGTTCCACTGTTGCCATCTGTGGGCTCATGGGCTCTGGATATCCAAACATCCATCCCCGTCAATTGTGTAACCCCCCCACACGTGTCATACACCGCCCCTGTATGCGCTAGTTTTTCTTGTCTATTGACCTACCCAACCTACCTCCCCAGCTATACCGACTTCCTTTACCTGACATACCACTCTCACCTGAAAAAAAAAAAAAGGGGGCACTCTGTACCCACAAAAAAATTACACCCCATACATAGCTGCCCATTCCGCACACATGTCTGCTGGACATGGAAACTATCAATTACAATTGGCTGTACAACAAGTATTATTGTTGCCCTGGCACCTCTCTCAGGGGTGAAAGGTTTCAAATGTCACACTAAATTACAAACATATGCACAGCTGTTGCTGATGAAGAAATGAGCAGCTATGGGCCTTACCTACATCCCTCCTGCAAAACCCAAGCTTGTTTCCGTACTGTCTTACCCTCTTTGTGACCCCTTTTTCACCACTTTCCTGTCTCCCCATTTTCATTTCTTTCAAAGAAAATAGCGCGGGTGTGCACCAGAGTAAGCACTGTTAAGTGGTTGTAAGCGGGTGTGCGCGGAGCTGAACGCCAGTGAGCATGTGGGAGCTCCGCGCAAACCAGCGCTAACCCGGTTACAACTGCTTAAAAGTGCCTTAGTCACTCTGATTGACAGGTCCTGTAGTCCGTTCAAAAGCTAAATAAAATCCTACTGTCAGTCCCGAACCCAGGACCTTGGAAACAGTAGTCTGCATGACTTACCACTAAGCCATGACTGTTATATAAAAACATTGTGCTACAATAAATATATCATGTAATAGTAGGAATGACTGTAAAGGGAATAGAGGATGTGTAGTACACAAAGCATGTCATGTATATTCACTGTCAAATCTAGTGGATTTCTATAATAGTAGTGTGTGAACAGAAATAGCCATGCTAGTTGGTAGCTAGTAGGTAATAATGTCAGTTATTATACATATATAAATATATGTATATATATATATATTTATATATATATATCTATATATATATATATATATATATATATATATATATATATATATATATATATATATATATATATATATATATATATATATATATATATATACATATATATATATATATATATAGTTGTAGGTGTCAGTGTACATACACACTTAGTACAGGAAACAGGAGAGATGAATGGAGAAATGTGAATCTACAACACAGCCTGAATTATGAGAGAGATACTAACCTTTACACTCACAGAACAGTGTCCACAGCATACCAGCATGGTCCCCGCCCTTACAATCTGAAAGGGCAACGCCTATCTCACATACCCTTTTATAGCACTGTCCTGAAATCACAGTGAGAACTGCAATCAGTACACAACTGGCTGCATGCAATTAGCAAATGCTGGCTTACAATTGGTGCATATGCAGATACCTACAAAAGCATCCTGTACTCCCACTCCACACATGCAATACATTCATTGCACCGTCTGGAGGCAGAGAGAGAGAGAGAGAGACAGAGGAAAAAAGAAAGAAAAAAAGAAAATAAAAACACAAACAAAAACCACACGTAAGACAAACTAAGTTGAAGCTGTCATCAGTGTCAGTATCAAGCTAGGCTAGCAGCAGCAGGAAGCTATACTAACGGTAACGCAACCAGCTGCGACAAACACAGGTAATGTAAAGTAACAAGTTAATAGTCTACATACCATGAATCCTCCATATGTGTTATTGGTCTGTAGCTATATGTATGTCTATGTTATAAGTTGTGTGCACGTAGTTTTACCCAAATGGGATGACTATACAGTACATGTCATTCAGTGTTAGGCCATGATTCTGGCACCAGTTGTCCATGTCAGTGAGGCCTGTCTGTAGGATGTGTGTGTCAGCTGGTCGCAGTCATCTGGGAACTTTGTCATCCACAACCCACCCATGTTTGCTTTCACATCTGAGAAGTAAATGCCAAACAAGAGGGGTCCTAGGACAGAGCCCTGTGGGATACCACATGTGATTGGCTTTGAGTCTGACATGGCTCCCGCAAGTTTGACTTTATGGATTCTGTTGTTCAACCAGTTAGCAACCCATCATGTGACATATGTATTAACATTTAAGCTGATGAGCTTGTCTATGATGCCTGAGTGGAGTACTGTGTTGAAGGCCTTAGCCAAGTCCAGGTAGGCTGTATGGACTGCTTTGCCCTCATCAGTGGCTGTAGTGACTGTTTTTCAAAGGTCAACCAGGTTCAAAAGGCAGGATCAGCCCTTCACAAAGGCAAACTGGGTGGGATCAAGTGTCTGCAGGTACCCAATATCGCTGTATATGAGTCCCACAATTAATCTTTCCATAGCTTTGCAGACCAGGCTGGTTAAGCTCATGGGGGCGGTAGTTCCCAGGGTCAGTAGAGGTGCCTCCTTTGTGGAGTGGGACCACTGTTGCTGTATGCCAGTGTTCAGGTACATATCCCCTAGTAAGGCCAAGGTTAAATATCAGTCTCATATGCGGTTGTATCTCCTCTTGGAGTTCACGTAGCACACATCCAGGGATACCATCAGGTCACATTGATGCTGTGTGTTCTGCTTTGCTGAGGGCCCCCCTCACCTGGACATCTGAGATGATAGGGAGGTTACATTCAGCTGTGATAAGTATTCCTATGTTTGGGGGAGAGGGTGGGGGGATATATGCACTGAACCTGTCTGCCAGAATGTTGCCAATATCTGTGGGTTCATTGAATGTTATGTAGGTGTGTACTAACTCAGAGCATATCTGAGGCTTTTGGTCCATGTGTCTAACACAACTGAAGAAGGCCTTGTGGTTATCTATACTGTCCGTGGCCATTTCCCTCTCAGAGTTGGCCTTGGATGTTGTTATGAGAGAACTTAGCTTATTACTAGTGCCGACCACAGATGCCTTCCCTTTATGTGAATCATCTCTGTCCTGCAGTAGCCTCCTTCTATCGTTATACAATTTGTCTTTGGCTGGGGTCCACCAGACAGGATGCTTATCCTTTGTGCATAGGGTCTGGGTTAGAATTGTGTGTGCATGTTCCATGCATTCTTTGGGATGCCCGTGGGAAGCATTTGCAAAGGGGTCAGCATTGTGGGTTGTGGCTTCCACTGGCCCAGTGGGCTGCATGGATACCATCTCAGTCCTAACAAGTGAAAATCTATCTATTCACATATATATCAAAGTAGTCTACTGTGCTGGTGGTGGTGGTGGGATATGTATATCCAGGCCGATTATTTTGTGTCCAGATCACACTAGTGGATGACGTTCCACATACAGTACCGTGTTATGAACCCCCAGAGTGAGGTGGTGCATTGGACCTGTCTCAGTGTGATGACCGATGGTGCTTGGTACTCTGTTGTATGGAATGTGGCAGGTATTGTTGCACAGGTGTTGGCTGAGCACTGATATCTGGCCATGTACATGTGTATCCACCAAGAGACACACACGTGCTACATATGGGAGTAGTAGTATATCACTACAGTTGAGTATCATGTATAGTATGTGTGCCATATTTTGCTGACATAGTTTGCTGATATCCTGTTTGTGTTCTCTTTCAGGGACATGGTGCGTCAGCGAAATCCTGCCTACTCCGCTGCAGAATATGAAGAGATACACCAGAGCCTGGTGCAGGATTATGACATACTATTTTCCCGCACCAGCCAGAATCAGCAGGAGAGGGCTGCACTGTGGCAAGATCTTGTCCGTAGGGTAAATGACATTGGCACGCATAATAGGACATATGAGCAGGTACGACATCACTGCAGTGATTTAATCAGAAATGTCCATCAGCGTGCGTCGGATATCCACAGGCAACAGGTTGCCACAGGAGGTGGGGTGGCCACACATCCCCCCCTCACCAGACTGGAGGGGATACTCCTAAGTGTTGTGGCTCCAGCCCAGGAACATCAACAGCAACACACCTGCATTATGATGGAGACTGGATCCACACAGCAACACGACATGGAGCGTGCAGGTAATATGCCATATGTACACTTGACTGTTCTGTACACTGTTAGTTTATGCATGTGTAAGGTGTGTCCTTGGTATGTAGCTGTCAACATAGTATGTAATTGTGCAGGTGTGATATTGCCAATATCAGCAGCTGACATGTGAAAGGCAACTGGTGTACTACTGAACTGTATCATACGCAGTATCAATGGCACAGTTGTGCCCACTGACATTAATCCCCTCATTTCTGCAGGTCCCTCCGGTGTTACAGCAAGGCAGCCCATCCATGCTGGTGAGTGTGTTTTAACAATACCTATAATAGTCCTGATAGTGCTAGTAATAATAGTGTAACTCAGTAGTGTTCTGTGTGTATACTGCGGGGTGTGCATGTGTGCATGTGTGCGTGTGTCCACGTGTGCATGTGTGCATGTGTCCACGTGTGCATGTGTCCATGTGTGCATGTGTCCACGTGTGCATGTGTGCACGTGTGCATGTGTCCACGTGTGCATGTGTCCACGTGTGCATGTGTGCATGTGTCCACGTGTGCATGTGTGCATCACTGATAACATTGTGTAGACATTGTAAACTGTGTTTCCTGTCTTCCTCCCACAGGTTCTGGTGCTGCACTGGTGTCCTACAGCAGGGAACCTGAATCTGGTGCCACAGGTACTGATAATGATGATATCTGTGTAATGGCACAGGAAGGTGTGTCAGGGTCCGTCATTGGTCAGCCAATTGACAGTACACAGCTGTCAACCCCATCATTGCGCACAGTCATCCTGCCAGTACATCCTATGTCACCACTGTCCCTAGGTGATGGACAGGATACAGTGGGCATTGACCAGGGTAATGTGGTATCTGTGGCACATGCTTCCCCACACAGCAGCCATGGGCAGGGTCCTTTGATGGTACCACACAGACAGTTGCCCATGGGTTCTCGTGGGAGCATCCGTGGGCGTACTGCCTCTGGCAGACGTGCCCAAAGAGTTCTGTCAACCTCAGCTATGTTTCGGGCTGTCATGCAGGCACAGTCACGTATGGAACGGTACACCAGACAGGGTCTGAGGGAGCTGAGAGCATGTCGCACATCCATGACTGACAGTATGCGTGACATCGCGGATGCTATCCATAATTTCACCGATGTCATAGACAGACGTTGTGGGGACATATTACAGCAGTTCCACAACCACATGTCCATGAGCCAGGGCAATGGTGGACGGTTGCGGCGTCGACGTGGCCGTATGCCAGCAACAGCAGCAGCTGGCAGTCGGCGCGGACGACAACAGGCCCGCGGACGCCCCCATAGTGCCAGCAGCAGCCCCAGCAATGCTGGGTCTGTGCTGTCATCAGACCGCCACAGGAGACCACGTGCACGTGGCTCTGGACAGTCCCAACAGGGACCTGTGTCCAGTCAACAAACTCCCGCTTCTGATGACAGTACCCAGTCTGGCTTAGTACCAGATACGGTCCGTAGCACCCCTGCCAGGCACAGGTACCGTGTCCGTGCCCACAGACACTGATCTGTATGACCTGCCAGGTGCAGCCTGTGGCTGTCCACAAACTCCAGTATATGGCAGCCATGAGGTGGAACTGTGTGCATGCATACACACATGCGGAATGTTAACACCTAGGGCTACCACATACACGCACACACTGCACCAACAGTGCCCCACCCTGTACTGCTGTCCCTCACCAACACACATACACATACATGTCAATTGGTGGTATCAGTGGCAGACTCAGGCATACCTAATTCACACCCTGTGCATATGATGAAACTGTGCCACCTCCTGCCATCTCCAACATCAGTGCAGGAACAGGTTAACATGTTGCTGATGCCCAGGGTGACTACATAGAAGTGTATTACTAGTATCATGTTGGTAACAGTACAGTGTGCTGATATGATTGTGTGTATATCCCAACATGCCTGATGCAGTAACTGTATGACTGTCCTGATTTGTTATCTACACCCATAGTAAGTACCATAGTGTAACAGCTGCACATTATTGCATACCAGTGGTAAGGATGTCAACAGATAGCCACATACATACGTAGCACAGGGGAGAAGCTAATGCAAGTAGTGATACGCAATGATGGAAATGTACACTATTGGTGGCATGTTGCCCACAACGACTATGCAATGTGGATGTTTGTGCATGTTGATATGTGTGCAGTACCAATTTAATTTAAATTAAATTAAATATGAAATAATATCAGTTCTACCATGGACATCTGAGCTGTGCATTCCTGGGTACATGTTGATAGCGCCTGCATATTTGCACTGTTACCTACTGGAAGTGTTACCCCTTCTTTGTTGTACAATGGACTACTTCCAGCCCTGCTTACTGTAGCTTTGTTTGCATGCATGTTTGCTTGAGGTTCCCTGGAACACTGATTCCACCTGCAATGCAGATTTACAGAGCTTCTGTGGATTCCTAGTGACATCTGCATAGCGTACTATACGTATGTCAAATTTTCACCTGACTGAACGTCACTGTCTGTCCTGTTTGCATGTACGTTGCCTGTGACACATTGCATATGACTTACCTGGCATTTACCCACGTGTGCAGTCATATATGCCAGCGTTATGAAATCAGTAGCAGTACACCCACACATACTCACCTTAAGTATGTTGTTCCCCATTGGCCCTATGTGTTGGTAATCACCATGGCAATCACACTACTATGGTAGCATGTGCAAAGGTAACCTGTGAATCACCTCTATGGTCCAGTTGTGGTTTATGTGAGTCATGTGGCAATGTCACAGCTGCCACATGTATGCAGTCAACCCTCTCCCCTGGCCAGGAACGTACAACACATGTGTGAGATGCAACCACATAGCCAATCTGGGGACTGAGCACTCTGAACCCAGTACTGCCATACCCTGTCAGGTGGCATGACATACTACAGTGACTACAATACCAGTCTGACATAGACCTGCACTGACAGCAATCCGAACACACTGGGGCATACTTGGAGCCTCAGAATAGCATCCTGCCTGAACATCACACACCTCCGCAGCTGGCACACAGGCATACGTTAAGTCAGAACGGAGCACATGCCACACATGGCACACGCATCCCGTGTGTCACACACTCACAGCCTGTAGGGCTACACAACACACCTGCTACAGATGTGTCAGGTACCTCTCTTGGCCGCTGCAGTGGGGTCCCGCTCAACAGGCTGTACATGGTGAAGGCCACAGTGATATGCCCGTGGGGCACTATGGTCCACCACAAAACACATGCATACAGGTCAGTCAGAGGTATGGACACATATGACTCAGTCATTGTCCATGCCACTATGGATGACCTGAGACGTACCTCCCCTCCCTGGACTACATGATAGGGAACATAGAAGGGCTCTCTCAGCATGTGGCACGGGCCAGTATGAGCCTGACCTTGGTTGCCATCATACCCTCACCAGGTATGCTACCACAATATGTAGGAAGGGTGTGCTATGTCTACATTCGGCTCAATCTCCAATGTCATTCGTAGGGTATCCAGTGGCTGTCAGCGTGTGCTTACATGCTAGGGAAGCCACAATAGCTTGCACATGACACCCATGGGCCATTGTATATTGGCGAAGCCCCTTGATACACACTTAGTGCCTTTTGCTGCAGGACACAGATTACAGAGCCACCTCCGCGGGTATCACACGGGATAGGACACTAACAGTAATGCTACACAACACCAGCAGTGTACACCGCAAGATGCATGCACCGGACACTGTCCTCAGCATGGTAAACTGCAATATCTGTGCAGTAACAGATTCCTGATTCACGGCACACAGGTGCAACCCATCACTGCCAGGTTATACCTCATACCATGCCTGTCGTCCCCTACACATGTAACAAACATGAACAGGGGGGTGGTATCTCAAGGCACCACAGATACACACACCTCCAGGTTGTTGGCACAGCACAAAGCATCAGGGCCTATCCATGAGCAGCTAACAGTGTGTTGGACTGCCTTCTGGTTCATAGCCTGGCACACACACAACCCTCCCATACACAGGAAACCCACCTGTCCTCCCCAACAACACTGGGAATATGACAGTCTCTAGATATGTCTTTATATGGCTGGACTGCATCCAGCCAAACATTGTGTGTGAGCATTACTGTAGCTACAACACACTAGCTGGAAGGTTCCCAGCATGTAGTCACTGAATTGCAGTGGAACAACATGTTACCACTCCCACAACAGGTGGGAACATGCAGCACCTGTTCATCGACTACATGTAGACTATATGGCCCAGACCAGATGTGTATCCCCCGCTGTTAGGATGATGCCATATACAACACACACTGTATATACACATACCGCATGCGGCCCCTGCACAGTAAGACACAGTCATAATGTTATGCATTGCAAATACCATTTATCCACTTGAGGCACGTGTCAGACATGGTAACTACTGAAGGTCACAGGTATATATGTGTATGTGTCACACACATACATCATGTGTGCATTGCCATTGCTGGTTTAAGCAGTGTCATGCATTGTTACGAACAACAACCCCACTGGGCATTTGCAGGATTCAAACCCCTACCTAACTATGATATGACACTCGAGACGGACGCATTAGTGGAGCGCACTATTCGCATTATTGAGAGGCTTTTCTTCTCCTGCTGTACTTATAGGGTGCTGACATCATCAGTGTTTAGAAAGGGGAATGTGCATCCTGTAGAGTGTTTTCCCAGTTGCCAAAAGGGACATTTCCCTCACACAGACTTGCACACACACTAACCCCCCTCCACACACACTGGGCATTTGCAGGATTCAAACCACTACCTAACTATGTTATGACACTCGAGACGGACGCATTAGCAGAGCACACTATTTGCATTAATGGGAGGTTGCCCTTCTTCTGCTGTACTTATAGGGTGCTGACATCATCAGTGTTTAGAAAGGGGAATGTGCATCCTGTAGAGTGATTTCCCAGTTGCCAAAAGGGACGTTTCCCTCACACAGACTTGTACACACACTAACCCCCCTCCACACACACTGGGCATTTGCAGGTTTCAAACCCCTATCTAACTATGTTATGCCACTTGAGGAAGACGCATTAGCAGAGTGTGCTATCCGAATTACTGGGCATCTGTTCTGCACCTGCTGTATTTATAGGGTGCTGACATCTTTATTTCTACAGAGGTATGTACATCTAGTACTACCTGTCAGGTGGGGGATAGCATATATATGCATTTGCAGCCACCTACTTCAGGGTCTGATATGCACATCGCACTGGCAGGTTATGTTCTATACCATGCTTCATGACCACAGGACCTGTAACACACAACACAACCAGTCCAGAACACCCCTCCCACATCCAGGACACACACTTTGCTTCCCTGGGAACAGTGCCGGGATATGCAGGTGTTCACATACACCATTCCAGTTGTAAACATCAGGTACAGGCATATTGTGTGTGGGAACTACTCAGGCCTCTACAACATTACCCTACAGCCACTACAATTTGTGGGTCTATGTGCTATGGCAAGACCACTCACCACAGCCACATGGGGGAATACATATTGCACCTGTCCATCTACAACATGGGTACTCACTGTTCCACACCAGAGGTAGACCACCATTGTTGATATCTGACCATACCCACCTTTCCCTGGACATCCATATCCCATCCCCACCCCCAGGCAAGGTTGTCACTGCAGAAAAACTATATTTAGCACAGGCGGACTCTACACTTGTGAAGACTGGAGTGGAACACTTCAAAGGACCCATGCTGGGGGACTATACTGGCCACTCTGCATAATCCTTGACAATTACGTTCTATGAGCATGTGTAAGGTTTGCATTGATCATGCTATCCCACATATACCCATGACTGCTCCACAACAGGACACCTGTCAGGTGTACACCAGCCATATATGAGCTGTCCAACAGACAGAGTGAGCTAATACATTGCAGAGCTGTAGCCCACAGAGGGAGGACATCTCTGAACAGTACCGGCACGACACTTCAATCCCACATAATCATCACAAGACAGTGTTGTTAGTGGAATTGTCCAGACAATGCAGATAGGGCTCCCCTCAGTCTGTTATTGACGCCCACTTACTGTTAGAGGTCCTCAGCAACCCTCTTCCAGCACACACCAACAACATGGATGTGGCTTAGCACATTCAAACCCTGGGATCTCCACTGTGTCCCTGCTTGACAGAGGCACAGCACACTAGCCTCACACGATGCCTTATGTGACCTACTTTACAGTGGCACAGTAGCCTACTGTACTGGGGATGTACATGCCAAGCACACTCTGGCTAAGCTGTCATTCCCTAGGGCAAACAGCCTAGTATTGACCTCTACACCCATATGTTTAATTGTCAGATGCACAATATTTGTTGCTGATAGACTGTTTGCAGGTCTTTATTGCCATAGCATTCCCTGTTTCTATGAACAACTTGTGTATCTGTGGAAGATGTTTGAATATGAGGGGGATCCACTATATCACTTATGTCTCTGTAGTCATTTAACTGTGTGCACTGGGCATATTGCTGTGATGTGGTTGGTTCCTGGAATGACATGTACAAATACCAGATATGTGTGGCCAACTGCTAAACGGAGATATGGCCTAAGTGTGTGAGCATGCCCAGTTCAGCCTTTCCATGGCATGTTGTCTGACATATGTCTCATTTATCAAAGTGTGCGAGCATGCCCAGTGTGAGCTTTCTATATGTTGAACTCTGCAGTCCACCACATATTTGGATGAGTGTGAACTTCAACAATATCTCACGTTTATGGTTGTGTTGGGTGTCATGTTGTGTACTTACTGGCCAACTGCTTCGTGTCTGAACACAACAGGGATTATACTGTGCCTGCAGGGTTTGCATGGGATACTTTGCATACAGTTGTCAACATCCTTTCATACTGACCTAACACTGTAGTACCATATAGTGTACTGGTTCAGTACTTTCACTGTGGTGGACAGTATCCTGGGCTTTAGTCATATCACTGCTTTAAATCTTCATAGTGAGCACAACAGACTGTTTAGGGGCCAGTTGTGCACATATGACCATGTTGCATTATGTTCAGATATGGACTACCTAAACCAGGCTTGTCCAACATTGGTAGTGTATTCCACAACATAGGTGGACATTGGCAAACACTAGCGATGTGCCCTAGGCCATTTCTAATGCTAGTCAGAGAGTGTGTTTGTCCTTCGACACACATTGTAACTGGAGTTTGCCATGACATATGTCATGGTTAGTAAACTGTGCCTCCGTCTACCTGTGACACAACAGTGATACCCAGGGTAAACCTACCATCTCCCATCCACTCATCAAGATTCCTCTTGAGGAGTGTCAATGGGTGACTCTCTGGCTAACCTGTACTGGGAGTTTACTCAAGAGTGGGGGTGGCTTCTGTGTTATGGATCATTCAGTACAGCTTGTCCTATGTATGTCAGTGCTGGGGTTCAGGTCTCTCATGTGCATAGCTCACTGCCATTCAAATTGTACAGGGTGCAGCATGTTCATTGATTCCAGCTTGGACATGGCTTTATACATCAGGCACAGCTTGCCTCTGGGTGGGCAGTATGGCAATGTGTGGAGCTGCAGTTTGTTTAATCAGGCAACACATGGCATCTGTTCAAGCTCTTTGCTACTCCTGGTGAGGTACTGTTGGGGACTTTACAGTTGATGGAGGTGTCTGCTGAGTTACATCCCACAGGGGCTATTGTAGTCAATTGTAACGCTGATGACGGATGACTGCAGAGCCACAATGACCTCCCCTTATCTAGATCTGACAACCTTCCTGATTATGTGGGTATATGGTATGTTTCTGTGAACACTACAGCCACATGTTTGTCCAATGCAGGATATCTATCACGTTGTGTCCCCTGGTCTCTCATTACATGTTAGGTACGTAATGGGTTAACACCTGTGTGGTAATTGGTGGGCACTTACTGTATATCCACGGGGGTTGACTGTACACTTTTCTGCAATTAGCTTGCTGACATGGCTATGGCACCAGTTGTCTGTTTCTATGTGGCCCTTTTGTGGGATGCTTGTGTCAGCTGGGGGTCAGATATGGTGGGCAGTTTGTAGTCCTCTGCATACATGTTCAGTCACAGTCCTTCCATGTTGGCCTGTACCTATGGGACATATATACGAAACAAGGGAGGTCCCAGGACCAAGCCTTGTGGGATGCCACTTATATCTGGTTTGTAGTCTGACATGGCTGCAGCATGTCTGACCATGTCAGTTCTGTCCTTGGTCTGGTTTGCAACCCCTCTACTGACATAGGGGTTTATACTTAAGCTGGTGAACATATCTATACTGAACACGTAGGGTATTGTCTGGAAGCATTTGCAAGGTCCAGCTACGCTGTGTGGATCACATTGCCCTCATCAATGACCTTAATGACTGTTTCAAATGGGTCAAACATGTTTAGGGGCAGGATCTGCACTTAAGACAGAAACACTGGGTAGGGTCCGGTGTCAGTAGGTCCCGATATCTTTATGTCTGCGGTACATGCTGATCCTTTCCATAGCTGTGCAGACCAAGCTTGTCAGGATTCTGGGGTGGTAGTTTGCAGTATCCATTCAGGCAACACCTTTGTTGAGAAGGGCCACTGTTGTTGTACACTGCTCTTTGGGTACATATCCTGTGGTAAGGCTGACATTGAGCAGTAGTGTGATTTGGCATTCCATTCTTCTTGGAGTCCATGTTGGACTCAGCCCAGGACACCATCTCATACCATTCATAGGTTCATACTAGGCTATCTGCCCTGTGGCAATTATAAGCCTAGCCCGATTCTGTATGGCTTACGCCACCCCTTGATTTGAGTATACTGTGCCCTTTAAGGTTTAGTTTACTGTGCCTCTGTCTAATAGTGACACGTGAGTAATCCCTGGGACAAACCTATGATCCCCCATCCACCTATCGAGATTCTTCTTGAAGAGATTCAGTGAGGTGCTCTGCCTCACATGAACTGGAATTCTATTCCAGAGCGAAGGGAGCCTCTGGGTTATGAACCTGTCCCTCCAGCAAGTTCTATTTATTTCTGTGCTGAGGTTCAAGTCCCTCGAGCATGTGGCTCTAAGGGATTTAGATTTACTGAGGTGGAGCATGTCCATTAATTCTGGATTTGGCATAGCTTTGTATGTCAGGCATAGATCGCCTCGAAGTAGGCGGTATGCAACTGAGTAGAGCTGGAGTTTTTTTAACCGAGCAGCATATGGCATCTGTTTGAGACCCTTGATCCTCTTGGTGAGATACTTTTGGGGTCTTTCTCATTGCTGCAGGTGTTGGGTAAGGTACATCCCAAAAGGGGCATTGTATTCTATGATGGGCCTGATGAGGGATGAATAAAGGGGCATGATTACCTCTCTTGATCTAGATGTGAAACCCTTCATGATGAGATGGGCTATGTAGAAGGTCTTTCTAACCACTTTGGCAATGTGGTTTTCAAAGGAGATTGCTATCAACTTGGGTCCCCAGGTCCCTAATAACTTTCTCTGTACATAATGGGTTTCCGCCTATGTGGTAATTTGTGGGCACATTGTTTTTGCCAAAGGGTATGACTATACATTTTTTGGCATTTAGCTTTTAGACCATGGCGCTGGCACCAGTTATCTGTCTCTGTGAGACCTTTTTGAAGGATGTTTGTGTCAGCTGGAGAGTTGATTATGGCGCCCAGTTTGCAGTCATCTGCGAACTTGGTGAGCCATAGTCCTCCCTCGTTTGCCTGTACCTCGGAAAAGTATATACCGAACAAGAGTGGTCCCAGGACAGAACCCTGTGGGACGCCACTTGTGACTGGTTTCGAGTCTGACATGGCTCCAGCAACTCTCACTCTGTAGGTTCTGTCTTTGAGCCAGTTTGCGACCCATCTTGTGACATAGGGGTTTATTTTTAAGCTGGATAGCTTATCTATGATGCCCGAGTGGGGTATTGTGTCAAATGCCTTTGCAAGGTCCAGATAGGCTGTGTGGGCTACCTTCCCTTCATCTATGGCTTTGGTGACTGTTTCGAAGAAGTCAACCAGGTTCAAAAGGCAGGATCTGCCCTTGACAAAGCCGAACTGGGTAGGATCTAGTGTCTGTACGTCCCCAATGTCTATGTTTATGAGCTTCATGATGATCCTCTCCATAGCCTTGCAGACTAAGCTAGTCAGGCTTATGGGGCGATAGTTTCCAGGGTTCGTAGAGGCTCCACCTTTGTGGAGTGGGACCACTGTTGCTGTACGCCATTCTGTGGGCACATATCCTGTAGTGAGACTGAGATTGTATAGCTGTTTTATTTGAGGGATTAGTTCCTCTTGGAGTTCATGTAGGACGCAACCTGGAACACCATCTGGTCCCATGGAAGCAGTGTTTTTTACTTTGGAGAGGGCAGCCTTCACCTGAGCATCAGAGATGTTTGGGAGGCAGCCCTCTGCTGGGATAGATACTTGTCTTTTGGGGGGGGAGAAGTTTGCACTGTACCTGTCTGCCAGGATATTGGCGATGTCTGTGGGTTCAGTGTATTTTTTGTCGTTTAGAATCAACTCAGAACAAGTCTGGGAGTTGCATCCCAGGTTTCTAACATAACTGAAAAAAGCCTTATGATTGTCTTTGGTGTCCTGTGCAATTTTTCTCTCGAAGCTGGCCTTGGAGGATTTTATGAGGGATCGTAATTTTTTGCTAGTACTGATCAGAGATGCCTTCCCTATTAGGGATTTTGCTCTATCATGTATTAGCTTCCTCCTTCTGTTGTACAGTTTATTTATGGCAGGGGTCCACCAGACTGGACGCCTGCCTTTGGATGACTGGGTCTTGGTTTTATTTGGGATAGCATGATCCATGCATTCCGGGAGATGTCTGTAGAATGCGTTTATATAGGATTCTGCAGTTTGGGCTGTAGTTTCCACTGGCCCTGGGGCTTTGAAGGATTCGACTTCAGTTTTGAGAAGTGAGAAGTTCGCTTTTGAGAAGTTTTTCACTGTGGTTTTCTGGGCTGGGGGTGGGGTCGGGATGTGGACATCCAGTGAGATTAATTTATGGTCTGATCTTACCAATGAGGGATGTACTTCTGGTGTGGAGCATAGAGTCCCCATGTTGGTAATAATCAGGTCTAGTATGTTGTCCCCTCTTGTGGGAGTGGTGACTAGTTGTTCCATAGCATTTGAGTTTATAATTTCCAGGAACCTTTGGGCTAAGGTGCTGGGGCTTGAGTAGTGCTCCCAGTCAATGTTTGGGTAGTTGAAGTCACCCAATATAATGGTGTTCGGAGAGATCTTCAAGTTCGCCAATGTTTTCAGGAAAGCCTAGTGGGATTCCTGACTTTGAGAGAGTGGTCTGTAGGATGCTATAAACTGAAAAGCAGTATTGCCCACTGTTAGTTGCACATGGATGGTCTCCGATACTTTGTGCAATGCCACTAACCTGGAGATGTGGATATCCTTGATAAATATGGAAACTCCCCCTCCTTTTGTGGTTCGGTCTGGGTTTTGGGGCCGAAAAGCATGATATGAGGTATAGCCTGGTAGTGCTGGGGTGCTCTCTGGAGCCTTGAACCAGGTTTCTGTCACTGCACAGATATCGATGTTCTCCATACTGAGGAGAGCTTGAGCGTGCATCTTGAGGTTAAGACTTCTGGTGTTTAGCAGCATTACCCTTAGTTTCTTGTTCCTTGTGCTGTCTATGGGGGTGGGTTTGACTTTTGAGCCTTGCCTAAAAAGGCACTATGGGGTGGCAAGAGCCTTTGCCAATATCCGAAAGCCCAGTGGTGACAGGTGCAAGCCGTCCCTAGCGAAACAACGTGGCTTGTCGAGCATGTCATCCCAGGCTGACAGACACTGGATCCCCTTTGAATGACACCAAAATTTTAGCCAATTGTTAAAATCAATCATTTTGTCTTTGTACTGTGGCATCATTCTAGGTGAGGGTAAGATGCTGCTCAAGGTCAGGGTCATACCAGCCTGGGCTACATGATCAGAGAGCTCCTCTATGTCTCTTTTCATGTAGTCCAGGGAGGTACGTCTCAGGTCATTCACACCAGCATGTACAATGACTGAGTCATATTTGTATTTGCTTTGGAGTGACCTGAGTGCTTGCGTTATGTGGCGGATCCTAGCACCCGACAGGCAGCTCACCGTGACCTTCTCTTTATTCAGCCTGGTGAGTGGGATGTCAGTGTGTCTGGCAATAGAGTCACCTATTACAAGAGTATCAGGTGTGTTATTCAGCCTTAAGGGCTGTGGCTGCTACACTGACTTTGTGGGCTATGTGTTGTGCGTGTTTTGTTTTGAGGTAGCATTTGCTTGGATGTCTGCTTTGGAGGTCTCTGTTGCTTAGGTAGATTTTTATTTAGAGCCTCCGAGTATGTTTTTGTGTATTTATGTGTTTGGTTCGCTGATGTGGTGGGACTATGTGATACTGGAATTGTGTTGTGTGAGGTTACCTTCTCCTCCTGACTGGTTACACCAGTTTTGAGATGAGAGAGCTCAGCCTCCAGTTTGGCTAAATAGTTGCATCTCTCACATATATTTGAATCTGTTTGGAGGAGGAGAGGGTTGTCCATGTACATGAGACAGTTGTAACATTGCCTCAAAATTCCCAGATTCACCAGCTGGACTGGAGAGGAAACCATTGACTGACCTTTGGACATGCTAGAGTAATATAGGGAAACTGAATTTAAGACGGACCAATAGGGGACAGGGTAATCGTAGAGAGTATAAGAGTAAGTAGTGCTTATGGTTTAATAGTGCTAACTTGTAGGATTACTTAATTGGACCAGTGAAGGACCTTAGAATGAGAATATGGTGTTTAAATTGAGAGATAGAGCAGTTCTAAGGGAAAAAGTGAAGAGCAGACTTTGTGGAGCCAGGAATAGTTTAAACCCAATTAGGCGGCGCTGCCCGCTGTTGCGCTATGCACAAAAACGCGCAAAACAGCGCAAAAGAGGATTTTTAGAGAGGAAGATGAAGGAGTTTTGGAATTGACCCAAAATGGCTAATAAAACTACAGTTTCAAGTCAGTAACCACTCCCACAGGGGCAGGCAGGCTGCTCAATGTTTTTCACTGCCACTGATCAACAGAGAGACTTCCCTTTAGCCCAAGCAAAAAATGGCTTCACAGAAACTTACAAACAGTTCAAGAACAGCAAGCCTGTAACTGAACTTTTTTAAATCTCAGAAAAGTGGGGAAAAAGCAAGATTTTTTTTTGTTTGTTTTTTTTCAGAGATAGCAGAGGTTCACAAGTATTAACAAGTTATAACAGTGCAGTAAATTACCCCACACAAGAGTGCTAGGCCAAAGACAGATAAAATGCAAGTTTTGAGAAAAAAACGATTTTAAAAATAAGTGCAAACAGGAAATTCAGTAAACAGCTTTAGGTTGTGCTCTAAATACAGTTACTAATGCAGAAATCAAGTTTAACAAGCCAGAAAATGCTCAAAATAGGCGGCTATGCAGAAAAACATAGCAAATAAACAGAGGAAAAATACTTAAAATCTCAAAAGTGGCTCCTTTCTTCTCTCAGCGTTTTCTCCTCTTGGTTGGTGCTTCACCAACAGCCAACAAACCTGAAAAGACACCAAAATCACGAGGCAACCAGGTTTTAAGAGAGGAAGATGAAGGAGTTTTGGAATTGACCCAAAATGGCCAATAAAACTACAGTTTCAAGTCAGTAACCACTCCCACAGGGGCAGGCAGGCTGCTCAATGTTTTTCACTGCCACTGATCAACAGAGAGACTTCCCTTTAGCCCAAGCAAAAAACGGCATCACAGAAACTTACAAACAGTTCAAGAACAGCAAGCCTGTAACTGAACTTTTTTAAAATCTCATTGCAGCTGTGTGTTTTGCTTTGTAGATGCTGGCTGTTACCTCAGCATCTGCAATGTCAGGGGGGCAGCAGTCTGCTGGGGTAGATATTTTGCATTCTGGGGGGGGGGTTGCACTGCACCTGTCAGGTTGTATGTTGGCAATATGTGTGTGTGTTTGGTATGTTGTTTGTAATATTTGTCTGATTCAGAGCATATCTGTGAATTCCCAACATGGTTCCTACCATCAGCTGAGTAAGCCCTGGGATTATCCTTAGTGTCCTGTACAATTTGTATCTTCATAGGTTCATAGGTTCATACTAGGCTATCCACCCTAGGGCATTTGTAAGCCTAGCCAGGGTGTGTGTGTCTTTCGCCGCCCCTTGCTATGTGAATATTATGGCCATTTATGATTTACTTTACTGTGCCTCTGTCTGGACGTGACACAGTGAAGACCCCCAGTGTACATCTACGATCATCCATCCACTTGGCAATATTCCTGTTGAGGAGTGTCAGTGAGGGGCTCTGCCTAACATGGAGTGGGATCCTGTTCCAGGATGTGGGGAGCCTCTGGGTTATGTAATTGTCCCTCCAGCATATCCTATTTCATTATGTGTTGGGGTTGACATCTGTCACTCTCACAGCTCCAATGGCTTTGGTTTTTCTGGGGTGGAGCATGTCCATTACCCCTGTGTTGGACATGGCCTTGTACAACAGACATACAATGCCTCTGTGTAGGCAGTATGTGACTGCATTCAGCTGGGGTGTCTACAGCCAGGCGGCATATGACATATATTTGAGACCCTTTATCCTCTTGGTGAGGTACCTTTGATGTCTTTCTAACCACTGCAGGTGTCAGGAAACGTACATCCCAAATGAGGCATTGTACTAGATTATGGGTCTGATAACAGAACAGTACAGGGGCACAATGACCTCTTTTGACGTAGATGTGAATCCTTTCATGTTACGGTGTCCAGTATAGACAGTCTTCCTAGTCACATTGCCAATGTGAGTGTCACATAACAGGTTACTGTCCACTTCTGTCCCTAGGTCCCTGATTACTCCTTGCATACATAATGGTTTACCACCTATGTGGTAATTGGTGAGTATTTTGTTTGGTATTTGGTGGGACATTCATACTGTCCAGTGTCTTCAGGACGTCTGGGTGGGGTTCCTGTGTGTGAGTGTGTGGTCTGTAGCATGCTACAGGCTGTACAGCAGTTTTGACTACAGTTAGGTGCACATGGGTGGTCTCCGATGCTTTGTGCAATGTCAGTTACCTGGACGTATGGGTGTCTGTGCTGCATATGGATACTCCCCCTCCTTTTATGTTTTGGTCCAGGTTTTGGGGCCATAACGCATGATATGAGGGATAACCTGGTTGTGCTGGTGTGCTGTCAGTAGGCTTGCAGCTGGTTTCTGTCACTGCACAGACATCGATGTTCTCCATACTGGGGAGGGCCTCAGGAGCATGCATATTGCGGTTTACACATCTGGCATTGGTCAGCATTACCCTTATGTTTCTTAACACTTATGTTTTCTAGGGTGGTGGGTTAGTCTTTTCAGCCTTGCCTACGTACGGCTCTATGGAGGTGGCAAAAGCCTTATCCAATATCCAGATGCCCAGGGGTAACAGGTGCCAGCCATCCCTGGAACAGCAGCATGGCTTGTCATGCATGACATCTCAAGCAGACAGACATTAGATCCTCTTGGACTGACAGCTGTAATTGTGCCACCTGTTAAAGCTGATCATTCTGTGTTTGTACTGTGGCATCATTCATGGTGAGGGTAGGATGCAGCAAACGGCCAGTGTCATACCGGCTTGGAGTACATACTCAGAGAGCTCATCCATGTCTCTTTTCATGTAGTCCAGGGAGGTACATCTCAGGTCATTCACACCAGCATGGACAATGACTGCATCATATTTCTACTTGCTTTGGGGTGACCTGCGTACTTGTGTTATGTGGCATATTGTAGCAGCCTACAGGCAGCTTACTGTACCCTTTCCCTTGTTCAGTCTGGTGAGTGGGACAGCAATGTGTCTGCCTATGAAGTCACCTATTACAACTGTATCAGGCATGTTGTTTGTCTTTCTGGCCTGTGACTGTTTGGCACACCAGCTTTGTGTACTATGTGTTGCATGTGCTATGTGTGGAGGTTGTGATTACTTGGGTGTCTGCTTTGGAGGCCTCTGTTGGTGTGGTGTGTTTCTAATTAGGGCCTCCGGGAATGTTTTTCTGTGTTTATGTGTTTGGTTTACAGTTGTGATAGGTCTATGTGGGACTGGGTTTGTGGTGTGTGTGGTTACCTTCTCCTCCTGACTAGTTTTGACAGTACTGAGTTGAGGGAGCTCAGCTTCTGGTTTGGATAAATGGTTGCATCTCTCACATATATTTGTATTTATTGGGGGTGTTGAGGGTTGTCTGTGTACTTGGGGCAGGTGTAACATTGCCTCAGGATTCACAGATTCTACTTGTTGTAGCTGGCCTTAGTGGATTGTATGTGTGGACATATTTTATTGCCATACTACTGATCAGTGATTACTTCCCTTTTTATGTTTGCTCTGTCATGTAGTAGCTTCTTCATTCTCTTGCATGGTTTGGTAATGGCTGGAGTCCAGCATGCCAGATGCCTGCGTGTATGGCATTGTGTCTTGTTGTTATTTGTGATTGCATAATCCAAGCATTCCTGGCTATGTTCATGGAATGCCTGTATAACAGGTTGTGCGGTGTGTCCCATATTTTGCACATGCACAGGGCCTTTAATGGATTCCACATCAGTTTGGAGGGGTGCAACTTATGCTTTACACATGTTTTTCACTGTGGTTTTCTGGCCAGGGACTTTGGTCAGGATGTGTATATCCAGTGTGATTACTCTATGGTCTGGTCTTACCAGTGAGGGATACACTTCTTATCTTGCCATCCAGTACCCATGTTGCTGATTATCACATCCAGTATGCTTACCCCTCTTGTGGGAGTGGTACGTTGTTCCTGGGCATTTTGGTTTATGGATTCTAGGTACTTTTCTCCTACAGTGTTGGTGCTAGCATAATGCTCCCAGTGTATGTCTGGGTATTTTCAGTCAACCAATATAATGTGGTTTGGGGGGCTTGATATATTCATGTATTCCAACATAGGCCAGGTGCAGTTCCTGGTGTTAGGATGGTAGTCTGTAGCAGGCTATATACTGGGAAGCGGTTTTAGCCACTGTTACTTGACCATGGCTAGTCCATGCTGCTTCTTGTTGTGGTACCAACATGGGGGTGTGGTTATCCTTGACAATTATTGCTAGTCACCCTCCTTTTGTAGCTTGTTGTTTTGAGGCTGTACAGCACAGTATGGTGTGTAACCTGGTAGTGTTAGGGTGCTGGATAAAAAATACTGGTCTGTCCAACAAATAATAAATAAGAGCCCCCTTGGAGGCAGAGTCAAGTCCCAGTATAAAAGCACTGCACTGGCAAGAAGCTGTAGAAATTCCTCTCTTTAATTCACAATAAAATCAGATGAAAACCAAATGTGGTTGAGCGCTTTCATCTACAACCGTAGATTTCATCAGAACCACTACACATTGTTACCTTGCTTCTTTATATATACATATCAATTCAACAATTAACATCTCATTAAATAATCATATAATTAAGCTCATTCCAATTTGATCATCAGCTTTTTAAAATGCACAGTGCTGGATTCCCTCTATGTATGCCATTCTATAAATATATATATATATTTTTAAAAATATAATACTTTAAAAACTGTATTAAATTCATGTGTATGTACTGACCGCCATGACACTCTCTATACCCTACTTATAATACTTCTATTCTTTAAAAAAAACTTCATCTCTAGCATGTTTGTTTAACTTTCTTTAGTATAATAAATTTTTAATATACATTTTCTTTGCCCCTATGCTATTATATAGGTAATTGTATACCTTCTAAAATTTGGCTTTCTGCCTATATCTATCATAAAATAGTTTTTATTGAAATATATTCATTTAGCCCTGGGTGTTCAGATGCATTCAGTTTGATTTGCCACCGTGTTTCTTTTTCTAATAATTTCTCCTTTATACTCCCTCCCCTGGGGTTCACCTTAACATGTTCTAAAATACCAAACTTGAACGTCCTGCACTCTTTACTGGCCAAACAATGTCTCCATAGGGCGTTATTCTCATCTTGCTTCTTTATTCTGTAATAGTGCTCATAGATTCTATTTTTTAAAAATCTAGAAGTCATCCCTACATAGTAACATGGACATGTAGAACACAAAGCTAAATATATGACGTTCTTGGTTCTACAGTTTCCCTTACTAAACCTAACTATAGTATTCTGAATATTGTCCAGTGTAACACTACTAACCTCCATAATAAACTGGCACTGATTGCATCTTCCACACTTGGTGGTACCTCCCTCTCTCTTGCAAAAATCACCCATCATATTTTTTAACCTACTTTTCAAATTCTGTCCATTCCTATATACGAATGATGGTCTAGGGCCTATTATTTTATAAATGTCATCATCTTTTTCTATTATGTTCCAGTTTTTTACTATTATATCTTTAAATTTGTTAACTGAAGGCACATATTGCATAACACAAGCTTTCCTATATTCAGTATTTACTTTTTTCGTACTTCCAATTCCATGCTCATTCCCCAATATGGGTTTGTATTTTTTACCCCACTCTTGTTTTACATATCTTACTACATCAAACACCATCCTATCAGGGTACCCTCTGTCGATAAACATTGCGGCTATGTAATTTAATTCCACTATTACATCCTCATAGCTAGATGTCATCCTGGCCGCTCTAATGCATTGCCCTTTGATAATACTTTTTTTCTGATACTGGGGGTGGCAACTATTATACTCGAGATAATCATTACTGAAAGTATCCTTCCTATATAAGTTGGACTTAAACTTCTTACTCTCAATAGTAATTTTCGTATCCAAATATGCTATGCTTTTTCTATTCAAACTTGTTGTAAACCTTAAATATTCATTTCTACTATTGAGATACTTAGTGAATTCTCGTAATAGTTCCTCACTACCTTCCCATATAAAAAACACATCATCCAAAAACCTAAGATAACATTTTATATAGTTGTTCCATTCAGTTCCTAAGATGTATTCTTCTTCCCAATTCAGTAAAAATAAATTAGCAAACATGGGGGCACAGGCCGCCCCCATGGCAACCCCCTTGTTTTGCCTGTAATATTCGCCTTGAAACATAATAAAATTGTTCTTCAAAACTGCTTCCATAAACACCATGATGACACATTCTGTCCCAAGTTAATCTGCTATATTTACACATACTTTCTTCAAATCTTTTAAGTCCCTCATCCTGAGGTATACATGAGAATAGGTCCACTATATCTATCGTTACCAAAAGACAATTGTCAGTTATAAGTTCGTCCTTAAGTCTAGTGAGAAAATCCCAGGAATCCTTTACTATATGTGGGATGTTTGAATATATCCCTTTTAACCACCCATCTACAACTTTACCCATTTCAAAAGTTTTGGAATTACTTCCAGATATAATGGGTCGGAAAGGTGGTTCCTGGATATTCTTATGGATCTTGGGTATACCTACAATGGTTCCTAAAATAGGATACTCAATTTTCACATAATTGTACATGTTCATATCTATTCTACTATCTATTAATAAATCCTCTATAATTAGATTAATTTTGTGATATGCGATGTTGACTTCATTCAGTGAGGTGGCTATATAATTCCCTGAATTTAATAATATATTCATAATTTTGTTGTTATAATCTTCTGTATAATATAGCACTACCCCACCGCCCTTGTCGGGCTTCATTATTCGAATTTTATTATTCATTTGTAGGTCCTTCAAGATCTTTAATTCATTCATGGTAAGATTTGTGATATGGGATTTATTATTTTTGAAACTTGTATACAATTCCTTTAATACCATCCTTTCATAAGTAGCTAGTACATTATGTAATGGAGGTGTATACTTGCTTGGTTTCTTAAAAATATCCACACTTGTCATTTCTTTCCCCTTAAAATGTACAGCCAGATTTAACTTTCTTAAATATTTTTTAAAATCTATCACATAGTTCACTAAATTACCCCTGTTATTCGGTATATATTTCATACCCTTGGAAAGTAAACTAAACATTTCTATATTTACATCCAAACTAGTGTAATTATAGATGCTGAAATCTTTCCATCTATAATGTATATCACTATATTTAATTATTTCTTCTCCATTGTTTCTTGATGTCTTATGGAATGGCATCAACATGTTCTGTTGTATTGTGGATACATTTGGTTGTGCCCTATCTCTCTTTCCTGTGCTGGGTCCCTTAACTGGTCCTCCTCTAAAAAATAATAATTTTTTACTTCCTTTCCCCTCCTCACATTGTTGTTATATAATGGTCCACCTTTACTCTGATACCCTCTATTCTCTTTATAT
The DNA here is from genome assembly GCF_019279795.1 of Protopterus annectens. Lineage (NCBI taxonomy): Eukaryota > Metazoa > Chordata > Ceratodontiformes > Protopteridae > Protopterus > Protopterus annectens. Next base: position 1,128,012,025 of record NC_056726.1, read on the forward strand.
AATTCTCCTATTTTATCTACTCTGTCCTTTTTAGACTCAAAGTTATATGCCACACCTTTTTCATACTGCGTTATATCACGTTTTAATTTTTTACATTTTCTATCCATTTGTATGTTAATCTGTTTTTCCACCCACGTAAATTGTGCATTAAAACTTGGTAAATTCTCTTCAAATAATAAGTCAGTAGTAATTATGTGGTCCAACTCTTCTATATCTGTCATTAATAGACAAATTCTTTTATCATTACAAGCAATAAGATACTTCATAAAAGTGAAGCCAAAATTATCAAACATTTCACAACATTCTGTTAACTGCTCATGTTCCATTTGTACACCCATGGGTCTCTTGAAAAATCTAAGCCCCATTGGTACCACCTTTACATCAATGCATCTTTTTAAATAAGCATTATCTAATTGTAAGGTTTTTAACATTTTTAGTTTTTTACCAAACTGATATATATAGTCTTTCAACATCATATCTTCTTTGTCTTTACATTCATTGCCTCTGTCGGAATTGTAACGCATATTGCCCTGCTCGAAATTAAATTTACTGTCCAAAAAGTTATCTAAAGTGAATCGCTTGTCATTAATTTGAAACGCCGGCTGTTTGTTATTTACAGTACCTTTATTGCCTTTAGTCTGCGCCGTCATGGCGTAAGTCCTCTTAGGTACAGTTCTTTTAGGTCTAGCCCCGGAAATGTTGTACTGGTCGTCCTCCGATCTAGCCATCTCGCTCCATCTTGTTTTTGCTTCACCCGAGCTGTTGGTAGATCCATAAGAGGCTCGTCTCCTCTCTACACCATTTGCTCTTTGCGCATTAGGAATAGAGTCCGCTGTATGAGCCATTTCCGGTTCCCTCTGATGAAACATCCGATTCTGCGTTTCTCCAATAGTAAGCTTGGAGTTGGTTTGAGTGACAAGCTCGATTAGCCGGGTTAACTCCCCCTTCATGATAGCCATCTCGGACTGTAAGCGTTGAATATCGTCCCTTCTCGGCGAAAAGATGGAGGGCAATTCGTCTAGGGAATCCATGGATGAATAAACCACTAGTAACTGGATAAAAAATACTGGTCTGTCCAACAAATAATAAATAAGAGCCCCCTTGGAGGCAGAATCAAGTCCCAGTATAAAAGCACTGCACTGGCACGAAGCTGTAGAAATTCCTCTCTTTAATTAACAATAAAATCACATGAACACCAAATGTGGTTGAGCGCTTTCATCTACCACCGTAGATTTCATCAGAACCACTACATATTGTTACCTTGCTTCTTTATATATACATATCAATTCAACAATTAACATCTCATTAAATAATCATATAATTAAGCTCATTCCAATTTGATCATCAGCTTTTTAGATGAAAGCGCTCAACCACATTTGGTTTTCATGTGATTTTATTGTGAATTAAAGAGAGGATTTTCTACAGCTTCTTGCCAGTGCAGTGCTTTTATACTGGGACTTGACTCTGCCTCCAAGTGTTAGGGTGCTGTTGTGAGCCTTGACCCAGTTTTCTGTTACAGGACAGTTATCAACATTCTCCATACTGGGTGCATTTACACTGCACGCATCTTGCTGTTTAGACTTCTGGCATTGGGTAGCATTACATCTAGGTTCTTATCCCTTGTGGTACCTATGGAGGTGGGTTTGTGTTTTGAGCCTTACCTATTCAGGGCACGCTCTGGGTACTGACAGCCTTTGCCAGTATCCATGAGGCCTGGACTGATAGGTGCACGCCACCCCTAGCAGGTGGTGCATCATGTCATGCTCAGCATGTCATCCCAGGCTGGCACACATTGGCTCCCCTTTGACTTACTGCATTACTTCAGCCAATTCTTGCAATTGATCATCCCATCGTCATATTGTGGCTTCATGCTTGGTGAGGGTGGATGTTAGTCAGGGTCCTCAAGTGTGCATATAGTACATGGTATTACATTCCTTAACACATGGCATTCATGCCTCAGGTGGTGCTGCAGGGCTGCCTCTGTCGGATGCACATATTACACTCCCTGTACATGTTTGAGAGCAGGTTATGTCATTTTAGGCATCCATGTTATTATATGAGTGAGTCAGAGAGGGGTATCATTCCCAGGGTTCCTACTGAGCCAGTGTATGTGCTATGCGTTGCCTCTTTGCCAAGGCTAGGGCATACTGGGCACGCCTCCTTCTGCCTACTGGGGCAGGCTCAGGTTGTTCCTCCTCCCAGTCACGCTCTGCCTGTGATGGCCTTGGCAATGGTGAGGAGCTGTTTGGCCCGGCCCTATGCTGGTCCTGCTGCAGCTGTTTTTGCAAGATCATATTATGTAGCATAGCACATACCATGACAATTTGGATACATGTAGTTGGTGAGTACTGCAAGGCTCCACCAGATGTGTCCAGACACCGGAACCGTGACTTGAGCTGCCCAAACATGCGCTCTATTACATTATGTGTTTGTGCGTGTGCCTCATTATGGCGTTCCTGTTCAGGTGTGTGTGCGTTTCTGATGGGTGTCATCAGCCACGGCTCCAGTGCATAACCTGCATCCCCCACTAGGTGTCCGTGTGGGATGTCCCCATTGGCAAATGTCTGGTACAGCTGTGTCAAATGCCAGATGTGGGAATCATGGTAGCTCCCAGGGCAGCCAGCACACACATTCATTATTATGCCCTGGGCATCACACACGACCTGGCAGTTGATGGAGCGGAAGGCCTTGGGGTTAATGTAGGCCCTACGTGGCCCACCGGCTGGTGCTTTGATGCGTATGTGCGTGCAGTCTATTGCACCCACTACCTCAGGGTATTCCGCTATTTGCTGGAAGAGACGCATATTGCTGGCCAATACCTCACGGGCATTGGGGAAATATACATGATCACCGACATGTGCTGACATGGCATCCAGTAACTGGTGCAGTACCCTGGAGGCTGATGCCTGTGATATCCCCATCATATCACCAGTTGGTCTCTGGAAGGTACCTGTTGCTAGTATTCTTAGGCCAACACATACCTTGGTTTCCACTGGGATGGGTTCCCCTCTGTTGGTTCTGTGTGTGAGGCGTGGCCTGCACAGCTCGAAAATTTGCTGCAGGAGGTCTGTGTCCACTCTATAGCGCTCTACTATCTCCAGCTCATGTAACCCGTGGTAGGTGACCCTGGGCCTGTACACTCTTCTCCGTCTCCTCACTGTGGGTTGTCTGGCACCATCTGCATTGTCACCACCCTCAGCAAGTCACCTATGTCTCCTTATGACAGCTATGGCAGCCCCTAGCATTTCTGCCCTGAGTTTAGCTTTTTCAGTTTTCACTTCTAATAGCTTACTCCTGTCTTGCAGTGTCTCTTGAGAGATACATCCTGCACTGCTGTTTGCAGAGTTTTAAGTGCTTGGCTGAGCTACTATTCTGCCTGTGTAATTGCCTGCTTCTAATTGTTTTCACCTGCTAGCTCCACCAGTATTCCCTGCTAGCTTCCTACTAATTCTGTTGCTTCCTTTTTCCTTTATGTTTCCTCAGGGGGGAGCTACGTGCATACCAGCAAAAACACGCTCACAGTGGCTTACACACGCGCACACATGCTTACACGGTTCAGAATCTGCTTATTCGGGTTAAAACGCGCGCACACCAGCACAAACAGTGTTACAAGTCTGCCAACAGGCTCCCACATGCTCAGTCTGCCCTCAACGCACGCACACTAGCGTAAACAGTCTTCAAAGTCTACCAACATGCTCCCACATGCTCAGTCTGCCCTCAACGCGCGCACACTAGCATAAACAGTCTTCAAAGTCTACCAACATGCTCCCACATGCTCAGTCTGCCCTACACGCGCGCACACTAGCGTAAACAGTCTTCAAAGTCTACCAACACGCTCCCACATGCTCAGTCTGCCTTACACGCGCGCACACTGTCCTACTCGCGCCTCATGGCGCCACATCTTATGCATGCCCAGAAAGAAACTTTGGTGTAAGTAACAGTGTACACCTTCCATTTCTTGACTTTCCCATGCTTATCTTGTGGCACTCCTCTTTCCATGATCTGTGTCTGACATCTGTCATGTAACACTGGCCTCCAATGAACTGCATTTCTTTCTACCATTCCCCCCTGTGAATTCCTACTCTATTCCTCCCCCTTATGTATCTCTTACACTACTCAGACTGTGCTCATTTGCTATGTGACAGTGGGATTCAGTATCCCAACCCTCATTTACATCAGATTGCCTACTAATGCTTACTTACAAGTCTTACACTCAGCTTCCCCCCTTAGCAACCACTAAACGGTGGCCATGTTGTTTTTGGTCTGCTGGTCCCTGCATTGTAAATCCATGTATTGCATAAAACACACATTTGTGGGTTTATAACCTTCATTTTTATGTTTTATACACCACAGCCCGTTTGCGCAGGGCTGCGCTGCGTTTAAACATCGCCGAAAATTTTTTTTATTTATTTTTCATATTTGCATCGGGGTACCTTGCCAATGGCCACATATTTGGCCATTGGCATGCTGCCTGACACATATGCACCCTTTATTTGGAGCTGACATGGCTCCATTGTGATTTTTGCAGAAACGTACTCAGATGTCAACTGAGTACATTTCTGCAGCTGAATCGGCTCTTACACGGGCTGCTTTCTGTTTCGTGGATCGCTACTCTACCTCATTTGCATGCCTTTCGGCTGCAAGTGAGGTATTTAGCATATCCACGCCCAGTCCGTGTAAGAGACGTTTTAGCTGGTCTCTTACACGGAGTTTCGGGCTGTTCCTGGATTGCGAGGCTTGCTTGGAGTCTTACACGTCTCTTACACTCCGTGCAAGCCTTCATGAATCCTGCCCATTGTCTTTAATGCAAGATACCTAGACAAAATCCAACATAATGGCAGGGCAAAGGTCAAGAAATAGGGACCGATTTTAAATATTGCTCATAAACGTAGAATTTTCCTGGAATAATATTTTTTTGTGTTAGGTGGATTTTTGATAGGAGATAAAGCCTGAACCTGAAATGTCTGTTATTATTTAATGACGTCAGTGCCCAGTGTCTTGCCAGAAAAAAATATTTTTATAAGGAACAGACCAAAACTATGAGGTGAAAATTTGGGCAGTTTTAGGTACAAGAGTCTCCCAAGATTTTAAGAGGGTCAGCACAGAAATACAAGGAAAAATCAGGAACATTTCTGTTTGTTTACTTTTGCAGATTGTACCTGATTTTTCTTGCATTTTGCTGTGTCCTGTTCGCATATGCCAATGGTACTTCAGCAAACAGTTTTTTTTTTTTTTTGGTATATGCTCAGTTTACAAAAGGCATGCTGCCAGGGCTGTCCAGTCAGCATGCATGTTGTTGAATGGCAATGAGTTGTTATTGTATAATTACATATTTTTCATATTTAGAGGCAAGTCTCTGATGAGAGAAGCTGATTCACTGATGAAACTTAGTTTTTTAAGAAGAGAATGCCTTACTCATTATAGTAAATTCAGAAGCAGGTTTCATTTTTATACAACTATAACCTTTATATTTGTTGTTAATGATTTTTTTGTTTTAACTTCAGAGTTGAAATTTAATAAATAACTGTTTTTCCCATACATTTAAGATATCATAACGTGCTACCATAGTATTGTTATGATTATTTTTCTGTTGCAAGATTATGTTGTAGGACATGCTTCATTTTTATTGATTTATCTATTTCACATATTGTGCTGTTGAATTAATATGAGCATTTTTATAATATGATTTAATTACCATTACTTTCAAGGTTCTTTATCATCTAAGGGAAGTACACTTCAAAGCTCTTGACGGAGAAGACTTATTTTTTGATGGGAATGGTGATGTAATTCCCCAGTCAAACTTCATTAACTGGCAGTTAGCAGATGGGTCCATGAAAGCTGTAACTGTGGGACACTATAAACCATATTCTCAGCATGGACATCATTTCTATGTTAATAATAGTGCCGTCTTGTGGAATGGAGGACATACTGAGGTTTGATAGTTTTCATATTTTCATATAAAATGTAATCGTTTTCTAATCATTTAATTTGTGTGCTTGATCCTGTTAATTGAAGTATTGTGGACAGAAGCCTGGACAATAAAGAAACTACCATAATAAGCCAGGGAAATGTTTGGGAATATAGAAGAGGCAGAATCCTCTAGTCATCAGGCAGAAGACTACTAGAGGTTTCAAATGAGTGAAGATAAGCTTAAATGATTTTATTTTCTAAAATTTTAATGGAATTATAGAGGGTGGAAGCCTGGGTAATGAGGAATGTGCCACAGTAAGCCAGGGAAATTATTATGAATAGAAAGCAGTGAGAATATTCTAATCGACAGACACCAGGCTACCAGAGGTTTCAGATGAGTGAACATATATTTATAAAGTTTTACTTCCTAACAGTATCTCTCATTGGCAGAATCCCTGGCAGTTAGTACAGAATATTAATGCTCTGAGCTGCTAACTGTAGTCTTGGGTACAAGATTTGATTCCTTCCTTATCCATTTATCCCTTGTATGACTCTGAGGCCTATTAACTGGGCACTGCTCCTGTGTCACCATTGAAAAGGGACACTTGTTTCCATTGGGCTTACCCAGTTAACAAATAATGAAACAAAATAAATAAATAAATACATGCATACATACATACATACATACGTACATACAGAAATAAATATTTGTTCAACTGAAAATCGTTAACTTTACAGTCAGGCAGTATAAGGAGAGGACACTGCATCTTGGAAGTTAAAATAAGACCAGAAAAGGCATAACTTTCTTAAAGTCCAATTGTAGAAGATGGTTCTTAATATTGATGTTACTACTTAGGTAATAACAGGTGGATGTGACTTCAGCTGACACCTTGTCCCTTCATGTCAGTGAGTCATGAAGCATCTAACTGACATCTCTATCCTTTGTCAGAACTTCCAGGCAATTATGCCTGTAGAAAATCTGATGGAAGCATCTCACTGACATCTAACACCTGAGTTATGACTTCCATATAGTTACAACTATAGTAAGTCAGTGGGTTTATGCTAGGAGTATTACTAGCATATTACTACCATCTCACACTTGAGTTATAACTTCCAAGCAGTAACACCTGTAGATAAGCATAGGGTTGATGCCAGAAATATTAGAAATATCCCACTGAGATCTCCCACATTAGTTACTACTTCCAAGTAAATGCACCAGTAGATAATCATAGGGTTAATGCTAGGAGTATTAGAAATATCTCACAGAGATCTCCCACATTAGTTACTACTTCCAAGTAACTACACCAGTAAATCATCAAGCAGCTTTATGCAAGAAGAATTGTAAGCATCTCCCACTTTAGGTGCAACTTCCAGGCAATTACACCATAGTTAATCAATGGGTTAATGACAAGAGTGTGACAAGCATATCACTGAGATCTCCTACTTTAATTACTTCAAACTAATTACCAAGAAGACAATTGAGGGTAAATGTTAGGGGTACTACAAGCAATTCTCTCCTTAGTTACATCTTCCAAGTAATTACAGTGTGGATATTTAGGGGGCTAATGCTAGTAGTGTTACAAGCATCTCAGTGAGGTCTGATAGGTTCATAGTTTTCTATGTATATACTAGGCTAATGAACACTGAAGTCTTTATAACCCTAGCCAATCATCACAGTTGTATCCCACAAGTTTATGTGCTGGCCTTTGCAAGTGTGGCAAAACCTCCAAAATGTATCCCTCAAGTATATGTGTCTTAGAAGATATTTTAAGGGGTATATTTAAGCTAGGGCAAGATTTACAAGATGTCTCTGTCCATTAGAGAGCTAGGTGATAGAACTGGGGTATATTTCTGATTTCCCATCCACTGGTCAAGGTTTCTCTTGAACAGGGTTACAGAAGAGCTCTCCTCTACATGGATGGGAAGCCGGTTCCAGAGAAGGGGAATTCTCTGAGACACATACCTGTTCCTCTAACATGTCCTATTTTTGTTGCAAGCAAAATTTACATCCCTAGATCAAGTAATTCTGATGCTATTCATTTTACAGTTATGCAAAAGAGCTTTGAGGCAATCTGAATAGGACATATTGTTTAAACCCTCAATTCCTTTTGTGAGGACCCTCTGTGGATGTTCCAGTTCTTGAATATGATGCTCACGTACATACAAAAGGGACCGTTGTACTCAAAGATGAGCCTGATGAAGGCCAGATACAGTAGAACAATGACTTCCTTAGACATAGGTGCCATGCTCTTTCTTACATGTTGAGCAACATAGAACAATTTCTTTACTAACTTAGACACATGTAGGTCAAAAGCAATGTTACTATCTACATGCATAGCCAAATTCCTGACTGCTGGTTTGATTCTTAGGTGTGTGCTGTCGAGGTAATTTCCTAGAGTGGCTAACTTCCTAAAGGGTACATTTATACATCTCTTGGCATTGAATTTAAGCCATGTTTTTGGAACCACCCATTTGTCTGTGTTAGTTCTTCCTTTAGGATGTTAGTGTCTTGAGGGGATTCTATGATTGCTCCATGTTTGCAGTTATGTGCATATTTGGTCAGACAGAGGCCCTTGACATCGGCCTTGAGTTCCGAGAAGCATACAGATAGGAGCAGACCCAGCACAGGGTCCTAAGGGCCTCCACTAGTGACTGGCTTCTCTGTGGAAGTGCCCTCCCCTATCCTAACTTCCTAGGTCCTGTCCGAGAGCCAGCTGGCTATCCAGCATGTAACATAGTGGTTTATGCCTATATCTATGAGTTTGTTTACAATGCTGCCATGAAGTATTGTATTAAGCAGCTTGACCAGGTCAAGGTAGACAGCATGCACCATTTTGTCATAATCTATTGCCTTGATAACCTTCTCATAGAAGTCCACCAAGTTGAGTAGGCATGATCTACCCTTCATGAAACTAAACTGAGTTGGATCCAGTGCTTGAAGGTTTTCTGTGTCTTTATTAATCATTCCATAATAATTTTCTGCATGGCTTTGCATTTGAGTCATATGGGTCTGTAGTTCCCTGAATCCATTAATGGATCACCCATGTGTAGGGTAATAACTGTTGCCATTCTCCATTTGCATGGCACAAAGCCTGTCTAGAGGCTATGGTTAAACAGTGAATCCAGTGTTCCAGGCTATTTGTGAGGCATCCACAGTTATTACCAGGAGCCCATCAATGTAGTATTTTTGCCTTTAGATGGCAAATCTAGGACCTGCTTCCTAGTGACAGTAGGAGGTATGTTTGATGGTATTTCCTGGGAGGTGGCCAAGGGAGAGAGAGGGTTACAATTCAAGCAGAATTTGTCAGCTCATCAGATTTTGTATATTTTCCCACTCTGTGTAAATGGCTCAATTCATGATCACTTCTGCATATTACTGTGTGCTTCCTTTGAGGTTTTGGACACAGATAAAGAAGGTCTTGTGGCTGTCTTTTGCTTGGGAGGCCATCTTACCCCAAATTTGTCTTTAGTAGACTTAATTTACCCAGTTAACTGTTTGTTTAGTTTGATGAGAGTACTTTTTATCATGGTGTGTGTAGCACGTCTTAATTTTGGCTATGAATTCTTTGCATTTGTTGTACAACCTGTTTATGTCTGTATTCCACCAGGGAAGTTTGGTTTTTGAGTTAATTCTGGGTTTATTTCTGGTGGGCACGGCTGTCTATGCATTTATTGACATGATTATACCGGAGTTCTGTGAACAATTCCACATAGGCAGCTGTGTTCTCATAGTTTGGAGGATCTTGAAATTGACAGGTTATTTTTTAGTAGTATGAAGTTGGCCTTAGAATAGTTCCTAAATGTTATTGGGTTAGCCAGAGTCACGGAAATGAATTTTGTTATGAAGGAGACAGCTTTGTTGTCTGACCTTACCACAGAGGATGCTGCACAGGGTTGGACAGTGTTATCCCATGTTTTGTAGTTGTTGAGTTGAGTATGTTTGCACCCCTACTGGGTATATGGACTATCTGATCCAAGATGAGTTTGTTTATAAAATCCAGGAATCTCTGAGTTGATAAGATTGGGGTCATGTCAATATCCCATGAGTATGGTGTAGGCTGAATGTTGAGAGCTTCCTTTAAAACCAAATATAAGCTATGAGTTTCTTGAGTCATAAGGGGTGACTTGTAGCTTGCAAGGATATGAAATGAGACTTTGTCTCTGGAAATCTGGACATAGAGAAGCTTGACTGTCATCCTGTTTTTTATAGAGATTGAAATACCTCCACCTTTTGTCCCTGCCCATACAGTAGCCAGTCTAACTTTGTGGAAGACATTTTAGCCCTGCACTGCTGGGGTGCTCCCCATGACTTTAAACCATGTTTCAATAATTGCAGAAAGGTCCACATTCTCCATGGTGTGGAGATCCTGGAAAGCCTGGACTTCTGGGTTGGACATGCCCTTGTATGTCAGGCAGAGATCACCTCTGAGTAGGCGGTATGCAACTGAGTACAGCTGGAGTTTCTTCAGTCGAGCTGCATAGGGCATTTGCTTGAGGCCAGTGATCCTCTTTTTTATACCTAAGATTGTGGCAGAGATGAACATTAACCAGACCATCCACTTGCCTGAATTGTTTCCTAATTACTCCAATAAAGGTGAATATATGTTTTTCCTTGGCTGTTCACAGTCAGTTACATTTCTATCTATGTAGAATTTGATCTCACTGAAAATCAGAGCAGTTGTTCATTTCCTTTTCACCAAACAGGTTGGGCCAGGCTGTCTCTAAGGTTACATTAGCCAAATGGATTATGGAGTGTATTTCTACAGTTTATTCTCAGCAAGGCAAGCAACTTAGACATTAAGAATCACCACGAAACAAACAACCAAAAAATAAAAGGCAGGACTGGCAAGAGATGATAAAAGACGATTTTACTTCCAAAACATGAATAAACACAAGATAATAAACGTTGTAATAAACTACAAATCCAATCGCAAAGTCAATTCAGTAAGCGCTTTTGTTTGGCATTTGCCAAACTTTTTCAAACTTGTAAAAACATCACTTCCTGTTCCATAAATACTACATAATGATGACATAATGAATCTAATTAAAATTGATTAGTTTAAAGGAGCAACGGAGAAATATAAGAAAATATCCATTATACTGAAATCATTTATTTAAAAACAATCGCACATAACAACCCTAGCAATGTTCAAATATGCACAATCAGCTAATAAAACATGTGATGAAAACTTAAAATTATATATTCATAATAAATTAAAATGAACAATGGGTGTAACCATTAATTTGAAACACAGGAAACAAATCTTACTATAAATTTCATCTTAAGGCTACCATATCTTGCGTTTTTAATTAATATTTGCGATGTAATGTATATATATATATATATATATATATATATATATATATATGAATTTAATAATGGTTTAAAATGCAAATTATCACGCTTAACTATTATTTCAGACATCACTTCATTTATCATCCTTTCTGGGTAACCTCTGTTTTTAAACATATCATATAAATTCAGGCATTCACTAATAAAATCATCTCTTTTGCTCACTATTCTGGAGACCCTAACAAATTGACCCTTTAGAACGGCTCTTTTTTGACTGTAAGGATGGCAACTATTAAAATGCAAGAAGCTATTACTATATGTCTTCTTGCGAAATATTTTTGATATTAATTTTTTATTTGAATAATCCTTTTCCCGTAGCACATCCAAAAATGCTATTGAATCTATATCTATTGAGGCCGTACATTTTAAGAAAAAAGTTGTTGAATTATTATATAATAGAAATTCATCCATTTTTTCTTTCTTTCCACTCCATAAAATAAAAAAATATCATCTAAAAAACGCAAATATAATTTACAACAATTAAAATATATATAGAATTAAATATAAATTATTTTTCACATATATTCATAACTATATTCGCATAAAGGCCCCCGCATGGGGACCCCATGGCTACACCTTCATTCTGTAGATATATTTTATTATTAAAAATTATAAAATTATTTTGTAAAACAATATTTAATAGCTGATCAAATAAATTAATTTTATTTTGTGTTAAGCCTTTCTCTTCTAAAAATGAATTGAACCATTCCATTCCCATTTCATGTGGGATAACTGAATATAAGTCTTTGATGTCAATAGTTAAAAAAATATCATTGTCATTATATGGAATTGCCCCCATAATAGATAAAAAATCCCATGAATCTTTTAATAAGTGTTTTTCAGAATAAATATATATTTTCAAACTATTATCAATAAATTTAGCTATTGGATAAGTAACGGAGCCTTGGGCATCAATAATCAGTCTAAAAGGGGGTTTATTCAAATCTTTATGAATTTTTGGGACTCCAGACATAGTTGGAGTCCTAGGCTGACAAACATTCATGTAATTAAATTCATCTATACTAATATCCCCATCAATAAATAG